>NC_132915.1:16600265-17200265 GCF_047675955.1 Chlorocebus sabaeus
TGTATAGTATATAATATACTGTGTGTGTATATATATAGTGTATGTATAGATATACTTTCCCTCAGGAGAAATGTTAAATCTCACTGAATCCACTGTATAATTTTAATGTTTTAAAACTTGCTTTTTAGATCCCTAAAGCCTGCTTTTCATCAGCTATCACATATTTGTTTCTCACTTCAGTTCTGAAAGTAAATAGAAGACATCGCAGTAACTTTTGTAGTAATGTCATCTAGGTGGGAGATGGAGGAGATGGGCTTGTATAACTGTCAGTTGTACTTCAGTATGTGTATGGCATAGGCAGAAAATGCCTATTAGCAAACAGCCAATTTACTGTGCTCAACTTTTAATACATATAAGAAATAATCCACATGAGCAGTGGTCTTTCATCAATATCTACACTAAGAAATAGATATGGGC
This sequence comes from Chlorocebus sabaeus, assembly GCF_047675955.1. Lineage (NCBI taxonomy): Eukaryota > Metazoa > Chordata > Mammalia > Primates > Cercopithecidae > Chlorocebus > Chlorocebus sabaeus. The sequence goes on from NC_132915.1 coordinate 16,600,683, forward strand.
ATAATTTTATGAGTACAGGTTCCTTTACTACCAGGTTTGCAATTCAATTACTTGAGGAGCTTTAAGTACCATTGATTATTCATTGGATTGTAGGATGGGCCAGTAACACAAGTATTCATTAATCCCTCAGTGCCCCGGGGTACTGGCATGATTCCTGCACAGCGATGGTTTCCTGACTCAAGAGTTTCACTAAGAAAAGGATTCATGAGTTAGGAAGCTTTCCCCCAGAAGTGAAATGCAGCACATGGTTTTGAATTTGGATGTAAATTCCTGCTGTTTTATCCTTGACCCTTTTTATGCCCTTTTCTGCAGAAACATTTCCCTGCAGTTGTTTTCTCTTCTCACGTCTTACCAATGTTTCTCATACTAAAGGAAGCTGTACGTTTGGAACCAAAAATCAGAGCGTTTCAACAAATGTTATGGCACATTGTTGAGTAATAACACAGACATTGAAATCTATGCTAACCTGAAATTGACCTCCTTCTCAACCTCAGGAAGGCCAGAGAGAAACCCTAGATGTCCTTCTCCTCTCTCTGCAACATCAGCCACCTGTCAACAACTTCCTGAGTTTCCTGTCTCTTGGCATCACATTTATCCCCTAGACTGCAAGTTCTCAAACCTGACTCACAATATAGTCATCTGGGGAGCTTTTAAAAAATACTGTTCCCTGAGCCTTATCCTAGACCAGTTTAATAGGACCCCTGAGGGGAGGAGGGCCCAGGCTGGATGTTATTAAAGCCTCCTTAATTAATAATACTGTGCACCTAGGTTAAAGGGCTACAGTTCTAGACAAGGCCGGATAACCATCAATAAACCTTGATTCCTTCTCCTTTCTAACCCTGGTCCCCAATACCTAGTTGGTCAACTAAAACTGACAGATCTGCTTTGTAAACTGGCTCCTTTTTATCTTCACTACCATTGCCTTGGAATATTCTTTGTTGCTAAAGGGGATCAGAATATGCCACCCCAAAATATGCCCCTTGGTATAAAGATTATTTTAAGCTGAAGACATTTGAGATTCAACAGATGCAGAAAAAAAGACTTCTTTGAGCTTTTCTTATCTGAGTTTAAAGCGGCAACAAGACTGCCACAAATGTTAGGATCTACTTCCAGAAGGGAGAATGTGAATGAAACCTACCCCAAATCCCTTCTCCAGGGGAGTTTATACTCCTGAAGAGACTGAAAGGTTACTCATACCTGTATAGACAAACATTATTATAAACTTTCTTATCTCTTGTTTGTTATCCATTTATCCTTCCAAAAAGTCACGTGTTTTTCTGTAAGTGCCTTTCTGCCCCCCCTCTTCACCTATTAAGAGGCATATAAGTTCCAAATTCTAACCACCCCTTTGAGTTACTCATCACTGAGCTCCTCTGTATATATTGCACATATAAACTGTTTTTATTTTCCTATTAATCTTCTGTCAGTTTAATTTGCAGAGCCCCAGGTACTAAACCTGAGAAAGAAGAAAATTTTTCTCCCATACAGTGGGTCCTCCTGGTAGTTTTCTTTTCCTCTGATTGTCTCTCTTCCTATTACAGTACATTGTTCTCACTGCCATAGGGTGGTCTTTGTAGGACATGAATAAAATCATGCTAACCACCCTCTTTCTTAAAATTCCTCAATTCATCAGACTTTAGGACAAAGTCATGCAAACTCTTTATTTTGACTGCTCTCCACCTTTCTAGCTTTGTGTTCTCTCGCCCTTCTTCCCACCCCCATATATTCCATAACCAAAGGACTGGCTTCCTCACGACTTGGTGACTTTCCCCTCCAAATCTTGATCTCAGTATTCAACCTTTTTTTTTTTTTTTTTAAATGGGGCTTCACTCTTGTTGCCCAGGCTGGAGTGCAATGGCATCATCTTGGCTCACTACAACCTCCACCTCCCGGCTTCAAGCGATTCTCCTGTCTCAGCCTCCCAAGTAGCTGGGATTGCAGGCACATGCCACCATGTCTGGCTAATTTCTGTATTTTTAGTAGAGACAGGGTTTCATCATATTGGTCAGGCTGGTCTCGAACTCCTGACCTCAGGTCATCTGCCTGCCTTGGCCTCCCAAAGTGTTGGGATTACAGATGTGAGCCACCACACCCAGCCAGTGCTCAGCTTCTAGGCTAAGAACTATAGTCCTTGCTCAAGCAGAGATAAGGGCATTCACCCTGCGTATGCTATGTTTCCATTACACCTTGCACCACTTACTACATTGAGTTGACATTCAGTCCCATACTGAGTAGGGATTGTGGATCCTGCACATGCCTACACCTGTAATGCCTAATACTGTGCCAGGCACAAAGTCAGTGTTTAATAAATCAATGTTAAATGCGTGGCGGAATAGATAAATGAATGAACACATTAAGTCATAGCCTGTTATTCCTCACATCATTTTCTTTGAGGTCTCCTCCATGTCATTGCATTATTAACAGAAACTATGTTGTTGGAGCAATGACAACATCTAAATGGCAAGTCTTCTTAGTTTAACTTTTGGGAGAATATTAATAATGGTGCTTATTTGAACCAAAGTTAAATTGCATACATAGGTGATATACCATTTTGTAAGACCCTCATGAGAAGAGAGGGAATAGGTGGGTTTTATGGTCTTTGGGCTAACATTTTCTGCTGTAGAAATAGCTACGTGGTGGCAGAAAGAAATTTACACCAAAGCTTGGCATGAATGAATCTTGGAGTGGCAATGGCTTCATTCCCAAACCTTGGTCCTGTTCTGGGTGAATGTTGCTTCGAGAACCTGGCTTTTCCAGAGCATGAAATTTTGATAGCATGTAACACCATAGGTGGGTAAATGGACAACCTCTATAGTTCCTTTGAGTGTAAATATTGCTTTGAATTACTTGACGTATAATACTTCTAATACAAGAGTTTTGTTTAGGTCCCTTGCCTCAGGGAGAAATACGTGCAAATGGTTTATCTTTTCTGCTACCTTCTGCCTCTGCAACCTGACAAAGTCTACCCAGTCCTTTGCCCTCACTGACATGGGAGAAACTCCTCCTGGACATGGTGTGTGATGGTGCAGATCATATTTCCTAAAAACACAGAACATGTGAATGGTAGGACCAACATTGCCAGATACCTGGTTTAGCATTCGCCAGCAAGAAGCCTGACTCGACTTTCTCTTTTTCAGTAAGGAGGTTTACTGACTCCTTAAAGGAGGTGATTCTAGAATTGTCTGAATGATTTAGGTGTCAATATTTCATAGACAGCATTGCTTAAGGCAGGCACAATTATTAAGAGTCATTTTCCTTTGATGATTTTTTTTTTTTTTTTTTTTTGAGATGGAGTCTCGCTCTGCCGCCCAGGCTGGAGTGCAGTGGCCACATCTCAGCTCACTGCAAGCTCCACCTCCCGGGTTTACGCCATTCTCCTGCCTCAGCCTCCCGAGTAGCTGGGACTACAGGCGCCCGCCACTTCGCCCGGCTAGTTTTTTGTATTTTTTAGTAGAGACGGGGTTTCACCAGATTAGCCAGGATGGTCTCGATCTCCTGACCTTGTGATCCGCCCGTCTCGGCCTCCCAAAGTGCTGGGATTACAGGCTTGAGCCACCGCGCCCGGCCTCCTTTGATAATTTTTAAAGCAAATGTTTTTTCAGTTTTATATACAGCCCTGTTAAGAGTTAACCTCCATAATCTCATACAATCGCTTGCCATCTTAGGAAAGTTCATCTTTAAAAACAATGGTTTGGTATACCATTATTCTGTGTGGCTCCCCAATGCTGGACCCGCCCTTTTTACATTCCAGTATGGTCTATAAAAATAATAGAAACAGAATTAGATGGGAAATAATACTAAATGAGGACTCTGAAGCTAATTGTTCCCTCAATTCATGAACTGTTGCCTGGGCTGGGATTTCACTGCCTCATTCTAAACCCTTTCCAGTGATGGGGTGCTCAGTACTTTGGACTTCACACATTTCATGTTTTCTCAGCTTTAACAGCAAGTTCTTTCTTGCATTAGGTGACTGACAGTGGGAAAATCTAAATATTTCAGCCTATTTCATCATGTATCTGGATCAGAACCTGGGGTGATTGTGTAATCACTCCAGGAATATCATGGAACAGGGAAGGAAGTCTTGCAGAAGTTAAGCCTTTGCCCAAAGGGATAAAACAGCTTTTCTTCTCTCTCTAGAGCCAAGGAGGAAGTTTGACTTGGATCCCTAAGTGTAGAGGCAGTGAGATACCTTGCTGAGGCAAATGGTGAAGTGCCCCTGGCCAGTGGAGGCAGGTTGGGAGTGAGCCAGGAAAACGTTTGAGGGATAGACCCCAAGATGGGTGTGAGGCTGGCCTGGGTATTTTAATGTATCTACACAGTATTTTTCCTCCATTGTTTTGGACCATCACCTTGTTGACAATTATGTAGCTTAGTTATATTGCATAGGAAGGCCTTATGTCCATCAGTGAGGAACGGGGCCATGAGGGTGAGAATATTGTCTTTTCTGTTGGTGGAAGTGCCCTTAAAAGTTCCTTCTAGTGCCATAATTTTGGAATTCCATGTACAGTCCTTTTGGTATTTACAAACCTTTCTTATACTCTGCTCTCTCCCTCTCTTCCCAGCCACTCAGATGCAGGCAAATCTGTTTCTTCACTAGCGTTTCCAGGGTGTGATTTTGAGTTTCTTTGTCGCCCAGTCTCTGGTGTCTGGATGCTCAGTAGATTGTCCATGTCCCACATAAAAAGTAGCCAGAATGGCCAGGCACGGTGGCTCATGCCTGTAATCCCAGCACTTGGGGAGGCTGAGGCAGAAGGATTGCTGAGCCCAGGAGTTCAAGGCTGCAATGAGCAAAGATGACGTCACTGTACTTCAGCCTAGGTGGCAGAGTGAGGCTCTGCGTAAAAATTAACAAATAATAAAGAAGCCAGAATGGACCTGATCTATTCTCTAGAGCAGAAAAAGCCAAAAAAGAACACGGACAATGAAATTATGATATTAACCCTAAAAAGCCAAAAAAGAACATGGACAATGAAATTATGATATTAACCCTACCTGTGTCAGGGATACTTTAACGCCCCTGGTTGCTTCCTCAATTTTTGTGTGTTCAGACCCTGGTATTCCAGGCACTACTATAGGTAAGCTAGAGAACGATGCTGGTAGGACAATTAAAAAAAATTTTTTTATTTCATTTTATTTTTGTGAGAAGCATGAAGGTTGGAGTTTGGGTACTATAGTCTAAGGCAAAAGTTACACATTTTTTTTCTACACTATATTGTCACTGAAGTAGTGGCAGCTTCTGAACTTTTTTATTTTCAGTAATTTTGGTTTAAGAACTTTTTTCTCTTTATGTGTATAAAGACATTGTTCTATACATTAAAAAACAGCAACAAAACTACTCCCTGAGGACACACAAGCCTTTCCTAGGCTTCTAGACAGCATAGTTGAAATAATCTATCTTTGTTAAATTACAAAACCATCGTGTTTTCCCTTGGAAAAGCTGCTAGAGTTTTATTTTGGCATCTGGGCATCTAGTGGCTGATCTGAAAAATGCATCTAAAGAATTTCAAAGGAAAATGAATGAATGCTTCAACCTGGAGGAAATTTTTCAAATGTGTTGAGGAAGAGGGACCAATAAAGGACAGTTTCTCTCTCTCTTTTTTTTTTTTTTAAAGTGAGAGGGGGACTGGGACACACAATCAATGTGGCCAGGCTTGCAGCTGCATTTGCGACGTGAACCTGAGCAAGCTTAGAGCACGCACTGGCCAGGTGAGGGGATGCACCGGCTTGTCTGTACTCTGTGAAGCAGAGCTAACACTCTGGCTAACACTCAGGCCTGTCACCTCTGCTCCCGCACAGAATTGATGTCACAGATGGAAAAACTGTTCGGAGATTTCAACTCCAGACGACTGATGGCTTGACCCATAATACAACTGCTCTGCCAATGGCTATAGCCTGGACTTGGTTCTGGAAAAGCGAAAAAGAGATCAGCAGTTTGCCTGGGGAAGGCTGATGAAATCTGAACTCACCAGGAGGAAGTGTTCATCATTGTTCACCTTAGGTCAACAACATGAATTTTCCTAAGCCAAAAGGCAAAGGAACCTAATCGTCAGAGTTCAGAGTCTCGCAGTTGGTAATTAGATTACAAAGGTTACATTCGGTTTAGGTGTCTGTTCTCTGGGCTGTGACACCTTTGAAGAAGGGCTTCTCTCTCATTTTTCCTTCTAGAGTGGGTATGCCAGCATCCTGAATAATGCTAAATATCACTGATAGATTTGATGTTGAGTGTAAACTAATAACACCAGAGGAAAAGCAGAGGAAAGACAGGTGTTTGATAATTGTTTTCCCATCCTTTCTCCAGTCAAAATATGAAATGTTCAGAATTCTTAAACACTTCCCCTCATATTACACTGTTCTCTTAGATACCCTGATCTTTATCTGTCTCTCAAAGTCTGGATCAGCAGGCATTGTAGAGCCAGACACTAACCCATGCCCAAAATGTGTGAAGATAAATGTATACAGGCTATTGAATGCACATAAAAATGCTTATATTTGCTCTACGTAGTCATTGACATTAATGAGCAATCATTTATTGGGTGATGCTAAGATATATTTTTCAGTGTTATGTTGATATCATCAGAATATACCCATTTTGGGGTAAACATAAATGATTGATTTTTGACAGAAATGTATTGCATGCTTACCATGTGCCAAACAATGAGTGAGGTGTTGGATACAATGTTGGATACTAATGGAGGTGTTCAAAGAAAACAGAAGAATTTAGGAAATAGGCCTTCCATTGGGAAGCAAGATAGGGATGTATTTAATGTGCAGCAAGATAGGGATGTTTGACTTCTTTTGATATGGACATTCAACCGTTGTATGATTTTGTTTGTTTGTGGCATTTAGGCCTAGTCTAAAGAGAAGAAGCCTTACCCAGGATGTAATGCAAACATTCTTTCCAAGAAATTAAAATCAGACAGTTCCTTTTTGTATTGTTTTTAAAAACTGTGATTCTTTCCTATCCTGGAGGAATGGAGAACTAGTATTTTCCATGACTTCTGTGTTGCTTTAATTTTATTTTTTATGTTATCCTTCAGAAAATTGACTTTTTATGTTTTGCTCATTTTTTTGAATTCTAAACGCCACCACAATTAGGATATGGAAAAGTTTCATCACCTCCACAGCTAATTTTTCTCTGGTTTGTCTGAAGAATCTGCAGGGATACTGATCTTCATTAACTAAACTCACTGAACACTCAGTTTTCATATGGAAGGGAACATTCCTTTGCCAGCTCCTGGGCTGTGAACCCATTGATTGTTTGACCTTGTTTGACCTTATGTGAGTGAGACTTTCTTCCTTCCATCTATACCAACGACCTAAAGCTGATAGAGTGGGAGATGGAAACTAGTGTTCAAATACTTTTTTTTTTAATTTTAATTTTTTTTTTTTTTTTTGAGATGAAGTCTCACTCTGTCACCCAGGCTGGAGTGAAGTGGTGCGATCTCGGCTCACTACAGCCTCCACCTCCCGGGTTCAAGCAATTATCTGCCTCAGCCTCCCGAGTAGTTGGGATGATAGGTGCCCGCCACCATGCCTGACTAATTTTTGCATTTTTAGTAGAGATAGGGTTTCACCATCTTGGCCAGGCTGGTCTTGAATTCCTGACCTCATGATCCACCTGCCTTGCCCTCCCCAAGTGTTGGGATTACAAGCATGAGCTACCGTACCCAGCCAATAATACATATTTACTTTAGAAAATTAGACTATTCCAACCAAAGATTTCTAAAATTCCTAGCAGTTCCATTACCAATAAATAATTATTATTAAAATTCTGGTAAACTTTTAACATAATATATTCTATGTGTCTGAATATATATGTCCTCACCAAACATAAGGAAGTTACCACTGTCTCAACAGAAAGCTAGTTTTTGGCCAACTTCAATATTTCAGGGATATAATAGATTCAAGGCCTAATTTATAGATACATTTAAACTCACAGTATGTAAAATAACACGCTAATTGAGAACTTTTTAAACATATTTTATAAAATGCTTTAATTGAACTAACATCAGAACCTTCATTTCTAGATCCACTTTTTAAGTTACATAATTTCTGGAGCACATCATCTTAACTTATAGTTTTAGACACAGGACTTTTGAAGCCCTATCAAATCTCACTGAAAACTTTATCCCAACTATGTCTCCACTCAAGTAATGTTAAGGCAGCCATCCTTGAAGAGGTAAAGTCTATTTCTCCATCTTTTGAATCTGGGCCTGGCCATGTGACTTGCTTTGGCCAGTGTGTCATTAGAAAACATGATAAAAGCAGAGGTTTGCATCAGGGTTTGCTTCATCACTGCTTGTAGAGCTACTACCACATAAATAAGCCTTGGTTAGTTTATTGGATGAATGACACAAGGCTCAGTTGCCACCGTTGGCCCAGCTAACAGCCAGTGACTGCCCACATACATGTGTGAAGTCACCTACCATTAACTGACTACAACACATGGATAAGCTATAATCCCACAGAGCAAAAATGCATTATCCAGCAAGAATGCATTATCCCATCTAAGTGCAGCCTAAATTGTTACTCCATAGAATCTAGAACAATTAATATGGTCTGTGTTTTAAACCACTAGCATTTGTAGTTGTTTGTTACATAGCAAAAGCCAACTGACAGATTTATCAACTTCAGAATTCATTTATTAACTTCCTTTTTGTGTAGATGAGGATTTGGCTTTCTTACACTCCTACTATCTTCCCAAAATACTTAATTACAAACCTTTGTTAATCCAAAGTCAGTGATTGTACTGTTAATGACATTTAAATATTGTTTACATCAGAGCCAAATAGTCTATCAGAATAATGCTTTCTTTTGAATATTTCCTAAGGATAATCATTGTCTCTTTAAAATTTACGTAGTTTTCTAAGTACCTTTGGATTTTTCCCCCAAATTCTCCTTTAGATCTTTCAACAACAAATGAATATTTTATCAATGATCGAACAAATCATACATACACAAAGCTATAGTAATCAAAACAGCATGGTACTGACATAAAAACAGACACATACACAAATGAAACAAAATTGAGAGCCCAGAAATATATCCACACATCTATAGTCAATTGCTTTTTAGACAGAGGTGTCAAGAACATACAATGGGAAAACTGAATATCCACCTCCTGAAGAATAAAATTGGACCCTTATATCATACTATATACAAACATCAGCTGCAAATAGATTAAAGATATAAATGTAAAATCTGAAACTGTAAAATTACTAGAAACTTGTATAGGGAAAATGTTTGCTTCTTGTCATTGATCTGAGCAATGATATTTTTGATATGAGCTCAAAAGTACAGGCAACAGAATAAAAAATGGACAAATGGATTGCATCGAACCAGAAACTTTTGCATAGTAGAGGCAACAACCAATAGAGTGAACAGAAAACCTACAGAGTGGGAGAAAATATTTGCAAACCATGCATCTGATAAGGGATTAATATCCAAAATATATAAGGAACACAAATAACTCAACAGCAAAAAACCAAATAACCCAATAAAAAATGAGCAAAGGATATGAATCAAAATTTCTCAAAAGACAGGTAAATGACTAACACATATATGAAAAAAATCCTTAATCACTGTTCAGAGGAATGCAAATTAAAATCTCAATGAAATATCACCTCACACCTATTACAATGGCTACTATCAAAAAAAGGGAAAAGTCGGGGGTGAGGAAAAAGGGAAGAGTTGGCAAGGATGTGGTGAAAAGGGAACTCTTTTACACTTTTGGTGGGAATGTAAATTAGTATGGCTATCGTGGAAAACAGAATGGCAGTTTCTTAAAAAATTAAAAATAGAAATACCATATGATCCAGCAATCTTACTTCTGAGTTTATAGCCAAAGAAAGTGAAATCAGTATATCAAGGAGATAGCTGCACACCCATGTTCATTGCAGCATTATTTACAATAGCCAAGATATGCAACTAACCTAAGTGTCCATTGATGGATGAATGGATAAAGAAAATGTGGTATATATAATAGAATATCCTTCAGTCTTACAAAGGAAGAAAATCCTGTCATTTGTGACAACATACGTATTAGTTCATTTTCATGCTGCTGATAAAGACATACCCGAGATTGGGAAGAAAAAGAGGTTTAATTGGACTTACAGTTCCACATGGCTGGGGAGGCCTCAGAATCATGGTGGGAGGCAAAAGGCATTTCTTACGTGGTGGCAGCAAGAGAAAATGAGGAAGATGCAAAAGTGGAAACCCCTTACAAAACCATCAGATCTTATGAGACTTATTCAGTACCATGAAAACAATATAGGGAAAACTGCCCCCATAATTATAATGACCTCCCACTGGGTCCCTCCCACAACATGTGGGGATTATGGGAGTACAATTCAAGATGAGATGTGGGTGTGGATACAGAGCCGAACCATATCAACACAGATGAACCTGGAGGACACTATGCTGAATGAAAGAATTCAGGCACAGAGAGACAAATACTGCACAATCTAACTTACATGTGGAATCTTAAAAAGTTGAACTCACAGAAGCAGAGAGAATAGAATGGTGGTGGCCGTGGGCTGAGAGGTTGGTCAAAGTGTACAAGTTTGAGTTAGGATAAGTAAGTTCTCGGGATCTATTATACGGAACAGAGACTATAGTCTACTTGAAGATTGGTAAGAAAGTGGATCTTAAATATTCTTACCACAAAAAATGACAAGTATATGAGGAAATGGATATGTTTATTAGCTTGATTTAATAATTATACATCATATACATGTATCAAAACATGTACACTGTACATATATATAATTTTTATTTGTCAATTGTATTTCACTAAAGCTGGAAAGTTAGTAATTTTAAAAAATAAGATCACTCACTTTGGTTTTATTTTCTTGGAGTCTTCCTTCTGGACCACCCTGCCCTCTTTTCATCTGGTCTGGTTGCTTTCTAGTCTGGCAACGTAACTGACACTTGGCCACTCTTCAATATTGGATATTCTAGTTCTTGGGTTCTCATGCCTTTCTCTCCTTTGGTTATCTCAAATCAAACTAGTACTCCTCCAAGTACTTTCTGACTTACCCTGTAGAAGTCACCTTACTTTTCTGATTCTTGGCTTCTTTACCAGTAAAGTGACAACAATGCCTGCCATGCTTTATCTTATAAAATTTCTTTGTATACAACAATGAAATCATGTCTGCGGTTATACTTTGTCATGTGTGAAGTTCAATAAAAAATTATATTATTGTATGAGGAAATTGGAAGCTAGATCAGGATGAAAACTTGTATTCAATTCAAATGTAACCCTTGCTTGGAAGCTCGTTGACACCTGAGTCAGACTTTGAGGTGAAGAATGGTACAGGGAGTGCTGGAAGAACTAAAATGACCTAGAGATCCTAGTCTTAGTCCTGGATCTGCCACTAATATGACAATGTGCCACTTAGCCCTTCCCAGCCTAGATTTGCTCGTTTGTAAAATGGGGCTATGAAGTGGGAAGGCTCTATGTGTTTTCCAGTTTTAAAATTCTATGGTTCAGCCACCCCTAATTCGGAAGGAGGCAGTTTTTATTTCATACTGGACATAGGATACAAATTTTTACCATGGTAGAGAGATGGTTAAACGAATCTGTGACAACAAAGTCAAACAACACTCAGTAATGAAACTCTCTGATTTAATTCTCCTTCTGAGTCCTTGGCATTGCTGGCCCTTCTGAACACGATGGCAGACTTGCGTTGTCACTTCTTGCCTGGCTACCTCTTGGAAGTGATGTCCAGACACGTTGGCCTCTACACAGTAAGCCTCCCCAGGTGCCAGAGTTGGGGGCCACCTGCGGCATGTCTGCCTACCTCATCCCTCCAGTGCACTCAGTAGAGCAGGGAAGATTAACTTTCTGAAAATGAAAAGGACAGAGAGAAGACGAGCTGCTTATCAAATATGCACATTTCAGATGGAACTTCACACTCAGTAGAAAGATGTTAGATTGCTGTTAGCTCTCTGGAGCGCTCCTGACAATGTGTTATCAGGTCATGTTTGCATGACACAGGCAGCCCAAGCAGGAAACATTAAGTCATATGACTTCTAAGACGGAATCAATCAAGTGAGCAGTGCAGCTCCTGAAAACTAATTTCACCTTCATAAGGCCTGGTTATCTGTGCAGCAGACATGAGGTTTGTCAGCCCCATTTCGGTCTGACCAGGTTCAGCACTGCATCAAGAATTTTAATGAACTGACACTGTAATATGTATGAAAGATGACACTGAGATGAATTCATGAAAAGCCAAGTCCCCATGAAATATGAACAATTACTTGCAGGCTCCTTTGCCTACTTAGCTCATTTGAAATGTCCGTTTCAAAGGCCTTTGTCTTTGATTCATTTGCAAGTTTGTGTACAGATTTTCATCATATTTAACCAGTTTAAAAACCAAAGAAGCTATTCACAATTAAACAGTTCAATGAGCTCCGGTTTGATGGGGGCAGAGCCAAGGCCAGCCAAAGCTTAAATCTTCATTTGGTTGCAGATACACAGATTTCCTTGTGTGGACAAGAAAGGACTTGAAAAGACTGGGATGTTCATGTCGACTTTGTCCCTGGCATTCAGTATGGTCCTAAGCAAGCTACTTATTTTTTTTGTGTGTGTGTGTGCTAATGACATCATTCTGTCTCTGGTAGTAATGACATTTATTTGTTTTCATCTTCAGAACAGCTTTACCAGGTTAGCCTTCTTTTCAAAAGTTTTAAAATTTGTCAGAAGATTAATGTTTAAATCACAAAGCCCTTTTTCATTTCTTGCCTTTTCTTTTTTCTTTTCTTTTCTTTTCTTTTTTTTTTTTTTTTTTTTTTTTGAGGTGGAGTCTTGCTCTGTCACCCAGGCTGGAAGTGGCGTGATCTCAGCTCACTGCAACCTCTGCCTTTCAGGTCCAAGTGATTCTCCCACCTCAGTCTCCCAAGTAGCTGGGATTACAGGCACCCGCCACCACACCCGGCTAATTTTTGTATTTTCAGTAGAGACGGAGTTTCACCATGTTGGCCAGGCTGGTCTCAAATTCCTGACCTCAGGTGGTCTGTCTGCCTAGGCCTCCCAAAGAACTGGGATCATAGGCATGAGCCACCGCGACCCACCGGTAGTAATGATATTTATTTGTTTTCATCTTCAGAACAGCATTACCAGGGTTAGCCTTCTTTTGAAAAGTTTTAAAATTCGTCAGAAGATTTATGTTGAAATCACAAAGAGCCTTTTCCAGATCTTGCCTTTTTAAAATATATGGTACCCCAATTCATTCTCCAGATCCTGTACCCTTTTTATATACTCCATCTTTGTTATGGATATGCATTTCATATACTGATCTAGATAGCTCAGGATGTTTCATAGACTATTAACCACAATTCTTATCTTGCTGTCTGAGGTTATGGGCCTTATATTACCACACTCATTTAGTCCCATATCACTTCAAGTCTCTTCTTGCTTAGCACACATTGCTCCCCAATTGAAAAAGACATTGCCCAGGCTCAGGGGCAAGCAAAATCCTGTTCTTCCATATCTTTTTCTATTCATATGAATTATCTTACATGAAATAGCTTATAAAATGTTTCCAACATACATAAAATATAAAGATAATTTAAAGAAAATTCATATCCTTACTACCCATTTGACTTCAACAAATTTTAACCTTTTATTTGACTCAGATCTTTTCTTTAAGCAAACAAAAACAGATCTTTTATTTTAACAAACAAAAATGTCCATGACATGTACAGTAGAAGAGCTGTATTCACTCTCATCTCTTATTGGCCCCCGACAAAGGCAATTACTATCTTAAACTTGGCAAATAAAATCCCCAAGCATGCTTGAGTACAAAGATTTCATTTGTATGCTATACTTACGATAATCTATGTTATTACATAAAACTTTATTTCACTAATCTTTACTGTTGCATCCATATGGAAAACATCTATAATATGAATATGTTCTACTTATTTAACCAGTCTTTAAAAAGGGATTTAAGGGTTTTTATTTCAAATATTCCATTAGAGGCAATGTTGTAGTGAATATTCTTTAACCCATGTGGAAGACTACCCAGGAGGGTACACCTAGAAGTGGAAGAGCTGGATTGAAAGGCATGTACACTTTCCAACTTGACTAGATTATTCTCTAATGTAACTGAATTATTTTAGACTACTTAGAGTAAATGAGAAGTCTGGTTTCTCTATGCTTACCAGTGCTGAATATTTTATCCCATCACTTAATGCTTACTGAGTGGTTCCCATTAACCAAATACTGTTCTATGTGCTGAAGATGGAACAAGGAAAAATCAAAGATTTCTGCCTTCATGGAGGGTTTTTTTTTTTTTTTCCACATTTAAACATTTTTGCCATTGTCATGCATGAAATGGTAACTGTTAGTTGTTTCATCTTGTATGTCTCAGATTAATTGTAAGGTTAAGGATTTGATCATGTTTTTGTCCATTCTGTGAATTGCTTAATGGTATCTTTAATCAATTCCAAATATTGGTAGTAAGTTTCTTATTTACACAAAAGTTTTTGTTTTTCAGTGTTCTAAACCTTCATCAGTTATGTCCTTGCAAATTTTTGCTTCCAGTCAATAAGTAAAGTTAACCTTTGTTTGTGGTGCCATTATTGAAATGAAATAATTTGATATTCACTTACTTGATTTTTAGCTGATTCTTAAAGATTTGTGCTTTTGTTTGTAATAAAATTCTTCGGAGCAACAGCTTTGGGTATATAAATAATTGGCATTTTTTTTGTTTTCTATTTGTATTAATCTCTGTTCTTATTTCAGTTTTTTCATTCTATATTATTTAGTATTTTATTTAAATTTTTAATTTACTGAGTTCAGCAATGACTCATTAATTTTGTCTTTCCAAGTTTTCAAATAAATGTATTTATAAGTTTTTTTTTATTATTATACTGTAAGTTCTAGGGTACATGTGCACAACGTGCAGGTTTGTTGCATATGTATACATGTGCCATGTTGGTGTGCTGTACCCATTAACTTGTCATTTATATTAGGTATATCTCCTAATGCTATCCCTCTCCCCACTCCCCACAATAGGACCCAGTGTGTGATGTTCCCCTTCCTGTGTCCAAGTGATCTTGTTCAATTCCCACCTATGAGTGAGAACATGCGGTATTTGGTTTTCCATTCTTGTCATAATTTGCTGAGAATGATGGTTTCCAGCTGCATCCATGTCACTACAAAGGACACAAACTCATCCTTTTTTATGGCTGCATAGTATTCCATGGTGTATATGTGCCACATTTTCTTAATCCAGTCTGTCACTGATGGACATTTGGGTTGATTCCAAGTCTTTGCTATTGTGAGTAGTGCCACAATAAACATACATGTTCATGTGTCTTTATAGCAGCATGACTTATAATGCTTTGGGTATATCCCCAGTAATGGGATGGCTGGGTCAAATGGTATTTCTAGTTCTAGATCTTTGAGGAATCGCCACACTGTTTTCCACAATGGTTGAACTAGTTTACAGTCCCACCAACAGTGTAAAAGTGTTCCTATTTCTCCACATCCTCTCTGGCACCTGTTGTTTCCTGATTTTTTAATGATTGCCATTCTAACTGGTGTGAGATGGTATCTCATTGTGATTTTGATTTGCATTTCTCTGATGGCGAGTGATGATGAGCATTTTTTCATGTGTCTGTTGGCTGTATGAATGTCTTCTTTTGAGAAGTGTCTGTTCCTATCCTTTGCCCACTTTTTGATGGGGTTGTTTTTTTCTTGTAGATTTGATTGACTTCTTTATAGGTTCTGGATATTAGCCCTTTGTCAGATGAGTAGATTGCAAACATTTTCTCCCATTCTGTAGGTTGCCTGTTCACTCTGATGGTAGTTTCTTTTGCTGTGCAGAAGCTCTTTAGTTTAATTACATCCCATTTGTCAATTTTGGCTTTTGTTGCCATTGCTTTTGGTATTTTAGACACGAAGTCCTTGTCCATGCCTATGTCCTGAATGGTATTACCTAGGTTTTCTTCTAGGGTTTTTATGGTTTTAGGTCTAACATTTAAGTCTCTAATACATCTTGAATTAGTTTTCATATAAGGAGTAAGGAAAGGATCCAGTTTCAGCTTTCTACTTATGGCTAGCCAATTTTCCCAGCACCATTTATTAAATAGGGAATCCTTTCCCCATTTCTTGTTTTTGTCAGGTTTGTCAAAGATCAGAGGGCTGTAGATGTGTGGTATTATTTCTGAGGGCTCTGTTCTGTACCATTGGTCTATATCTCTGTTTTGGTGCCAGTACCATGCTGTTTTGGTTACTGTAGCCTTGTAGTATAGTTTGAAGTCAGGTAGCATGATGCTTCCAGCTTTGTTCTTTTGGCTTAGGATTGTCTTGGCAATGAGGGGTCTTTTTTGGTTCCATATGAACTTAAAAGCAGTTTTTTCCAATTCTGTGAAGAAAGTCATTGGTAGCTTAATGGGGATGGCATTGAATCTATAAATTACCTTGGGCACTATGGCCATTTTCACAATATTGATTCTTCCTATCCATGAGCATGGTATATTCTTCCATTTGTTTGTGTCCTCTTTTATTTCACTGAGTAGTGGTTTGTAGTTCTCCTTGAAGAGATCCTTTATATCCCTTGTGAGTTGGATTCCTAGGTATTTTCTTCTCTTTGAAGTAATTGTGAATGGAAGTTCATTCCTGATTTGGCTCTCTGTTTGTCTGTTACTGGTGTATAAGAATGCTTGTGATTTTTGCACATTGATTTTGTATCCTGAGACTTTGTTGAAGTTGCTTATCAGCTTAAGGAGATTTTGGGCTGAGACAATGGGGTTTTTTAAATATACAATCATGTCATCTGCAAAGAGGGACAATTTGACTTCTTCTTTTCCTAACTGGATACCCTTGATTTCTTTCTCTTGCCTGATTGCTGTAGCCAGAACTTTCAACACTATGTTGAATAGGAGTGGTGAGAGAGGGCATCCCTGTCTTGTGCCAGTTTTCAAAGGGAATGCTTCCAGTTTTTGCCCAATCAGTATGATATTGACTGTGGGTTTGTCATAAATAGCTCTTATTATTTTGAGGTACGTTCCATCAATACCGAATTTATTGAGAGTTTTTAGCATGAAGGGCTGTTGAATTTTGTCAAAGGCCTTTTCTGCATCTATTGAGATAGTCATGTGGTTTTTGTCTTTGGTTCTGTTTATGTGCTGGATTACATTTATTGATTTGCATATGTTGATCCAGCCTTGCATCCCCGGGATGAAGACCACTTGATCATGGTGGATAAGCTTTTTGATGTGCTGCTGGATTCGATTTGCAAGTATTTTACTGAGGATTTTTGCATCGATGTTCATCAGGGATATTGGTCTAAAATGCTCTTTTTTTGTTGTGTCTCTGCCAGGCTTTGGTATCAGGATGATGTTGGCCTCTTAAAATGAGTTAGGGAGGATTCCCTCTTTTTCTATTGATTGGAATAGTTTCAGAAGGAATGGTACCAGCTCTTCCTTGTACCTCTGGTAGAATTCGGCTGTGAATCTGTCTGGTTCTGGACTTTTTTTGGTTGGTAGGCTATTAATTATTGCCTCAATTTCAGAGCCTGCTATTGGTCTATTCAGGGATTCAACTTCTTCCTGGTTTAGTCTTGGGAGAATGTAAGTGTCCAGGAAATTATCCATTTCTTCTAGGTTTTCTAGTTTATTTGCGTAGAGTTGTTTAAAGTATTCTCTGATGGTAGTTTGTATTTCTGTGGGGTCGGTGGTAATATCTCCTTTATCATTTTTTATTGCATCTATTTGATTCTTCTCTCTTTAATAGTCTTGCTAGCAGTCTATCAATTTTGTTGATCTTTTCAAAAACCACCTCCTGGATTCATTGATTTTTAGGGGGATTTTGGGTCTCTATCTCCTTCAGTTCTGCTCTGATCTTAGTTATTTCCTGCCTTCTGCTAGCTTTTGAATGTGTTTGCTCTTGCTTCTCTAGTTCTTTTCATTGTGATGTTAGGGTATCAATTTTAGATCTTTCCTGCTTTCTCTTGTGGGCATTTAGTGCTATAAATTTCCCTCTACACACTGTTTTAAATGTGTCCCAGAGATTCTGTTATGTTGTATCTTTATTCTCATTGGTTTCAAAGAACATCTTTATTTCTGCCTTCATTTCGTTATGTAGCCAGTAGTCATTCAGGAGCAGGTTGTTCAGTTTCCATGTAGTTGAGCGGTTTTGATTGAGTTTCTTAGTCTTGAGTTCTACTTTGATTGCACTGAGGGCTGAGAGACAGTTAGTTATAATTTCTGTTCTTTTACATTTGCTGTGGAGCGCTTTACTTCCAACTATGTGGCCAGTTTTGGAATAAGTGTGATGTGGTGCTGAGAAGAATGTATATTCTGTTGACTTTGGGTGGAGAGTTCTGTAGATGTCTATTAGGTCCACTTGGTGCAGAGTTGAGTTCAATTCCTGGATATCCTTGTTGACTTTCTGTCTTGTTGATCTGTCTAATGTTGACAGTGGGGTGTTAAAGTCTCCCATTATTATTGTATGGGAGTCTAAGTCTCTTTGTAAATCTCTAAGGACTTGCTTTATGAATCTGGGTGCTCCTGTATTGGATGCATATATATTTAGGATAGTTAGCTCTTCCTGATGAATTGATCCCTTTACCATTACATAACGGCCTTCTTTGTCTCTTTTGATCTTTGATGGCTTAAAGTCTGTTTTATCAGAGACTAGGATTGCAATACCTGCTTATTTTTGCTTTCCATTTGCTTGGTAGATCTTCCTCCATCCCATTATTTTGAGCCTATGTGTGTCTCTGCATGTGAGATGGGTCTCCTGAATACAGCAGACTGATGGGTCTTGACTCTTTATCCAGTTTGCCAGTCTGTGTCTTTTAATTGGACCATTTAGTCCATTTACATTTAAGGTTAATATTGTTATGTGTGAACTTGATCCTGTCATTGTGATGTTAGCTGGTTATTTTGCTCATTAGTTGATGCAGTTTCTTCCTAGCATCAATGGACTTTACATTTTGGCATGTTTTTGCAATGACTGGCACCTGTTTTTCCTTTCCATGTTTAGTGCTTCCTTCAGGATCTCTTGTAGGGCAGACCTGGTGGTGACAAAATCTCTAAGCCTTTGCTTATTTGTAAAGGGTTTTATTTCTCCTTCAGTTATGAATCTTAGTTTGGCTGGATATGAAATTCTGGGTTGAAAATTCTTTTCTTTAAGAATGTTGAATATTGGCCCCTACTCTCTTCTGGCTTGGAGAGTTTCTGCCTAGAGATCTGCTGTTAGTCTGATGGGCTTCCATCTGTGGGTAACCCAACCTTTCTGTCTGGCTGCCCTTAATATTTTTTCCTTCATTTCAGCTTTGGTGAATCTGACAATTATGTGTCTTGGAGTTGCTCTTCTCAAGGAGTATCTTTGTGGCATTCTCTGTATTTCCTGAAGTTGAATGTTGGCCTGCCTTACTAGGTTGGGGAAGTTCTCCTGGATGATATCCTGCAGAGTGTTTTCCAACTTGGTTCCATTTTCCCGTCACTTTGAGGCACACCAGTCAGACGTAGATTTGGTCTTTTCACATAATCCCATGTTTCTTGGAGGCTTTGTTCATTTCTTTTTCCTCTTTTTTTCTCTAGACTTCCCTTCTCGCTTCATTTCATTCATTTGATCTTCAATCGCTGATACTCTTTCTTTCAGATGATCAAGTTAGTTACTGAAGCTTGCATATTTGTTATGTAGTTCTCGTGTTACGGTTTTCATCTCTATCAGTTCTTTTAAGGTCTTCTTTGCATTGATTTTTCTAGTTATCCATTCATCCATTCTTTTTTCAAGGTTTGTAGTTTCTTTGCGCTGGGTACGTAGTTCCTCCTTTAGCTCTGAGAAGTCTGATTGACTGAAGCCTTCTCTCAACCCATCAGTCATTCTCCGTCCAGCTTTGTTCCATTGCTGGTGATGAGCTGCGTTCCTTTAGAGGGGGAGATGCACTCTGATTTTTTGAATTTCCAGCTTTTCTGCACTGCTTTTTCCCCATCTTTGTGGTTTTATCTGCCTTTAGTCTTTGATGATGGTGACATACTGATGGGATTTTGGTGTGAGTGTCCTTTCTGTTTGTTAGTTTTCCTTCTAACAGTCAGGACCCTCAGCTATAGGTCTTTTGGAGTTTGCTTGAGGTCCACTCCAGACCCTGTTTGCCTGGGTATCAGCTGTGGAGGCTGCAGAAGATAAAATATTGCTGAACAGTGAGTGTTGCTGTCTGATTCTCACTCTGGAAACTTCGTCTCAAGGGTGTACCCTACCATGTGAGGTGTGAGGTGTTGGTCTGCACCTAGTGGGGCATGTCTCCCAGTTAGGCTACTAAGGGGTCAGGGACCCACTTGAGCAGGCAGTCTGTCCGTTCTCAGACCTCAACCTGCCTGCTGGGAGATCTACTGCTCTCTTCAAAGCTGTCAAACAGGGGCATTTACCTCTGCTGAGGTTTCTGCTGCTTTTTGTTTAGCTATGCCCTGTCCCCAGAGGAGGAGTCGACAGAGACCGGCCGGCCTCCTTGAGCTGTGTTGGGCTCCACCCAATTTGAGCTTCCTGGAGGCGTTGTTTACCTACTTAAGCCTCAGCAATGGCAGGCAGCCCTCCCCCAGCCTAGCTGCTGCCTTGCATTTAGATCTCAGACTGCTCTGCTAGCAATGAGGGAGGCTCCATGGGCACGGGACCCTCTGGGCCAGGTGTGGGATATAATCTCCTGGTGTGCTGTTTGCTAAGACCCTTGGTGAAGTGCAGTATTAGGGTGGGAGTTACCCGATTTTCCAGGTGTTGTGTGTCTCAATTTCCTTTGGCTAGGAATAGGAATTCCCTTCCCCCTTGTGCTTCCCAGGTGAGGTGATGCCTTGCTTTGCTCCAGCTTTTGCTGGTCAGGCTGCACCCTCGGACCAGTGCCAACTGTCCGACATGCCCCAGTGAGATGAACCCACTACCTCAGTTGAAAATGCAGAAATCACCCATCTTCTGTGTCACTCAAGCTGGGAGCTGGAGGCTGGAGCTGTCCCTATTCGGCCATCTTGGGCGTGCCCCTCTATAAGTTTTTGCTTTGTAATCTCTGCTTCAGTTTTATCTTATAAGCTTTCATGATTATAAATACATATTTAGAAATTCTTATTGTAATTTTATCATTAACTTATGAGTCACTTAGGAATACATTTTTAATTTCTAAAACATATTGTTTTCAACTGTCTTGTTTACTCTCATTTAAATTGCTTATGACCGATGATCATTTTCACCGTGACATTCAAAGAAAATTATTAAAACATCCTTTGTCATCTTGTACGTGATAAGTTTTAATACTGTATGTATAAGAACAATATTTTCTTGTAAAGGATAATTTTTTTATTGTTTCTACTTTCTAAATCTTAGTTTTTGTGGATCTTAAAATCTTTTAATGTGTCTTTAGTCATAACTAAATTTGTACCTAAAAATAAAATTTTAACCTGTCTTTTTTTTTTCTCCACACTTAGAAGCAATGGCTTGATTTCAGACATCTATTACTGCTGGTAGTTTGTCAATTCTTCATTAACAAACTGCATTTTTCCCTAGTAGCTTTAAAAATTTTTCTCTTTATTCTTCGTGTTTATGATACAAAATATCTAGGTATGGAAGTATATTTGTTATTGTTTTTTATTGTCAGACTATTAATATGAAAACATTTTTGTTCAAGTTGGATAATCCTAAATTTTTGTCTTTCCAGGATGACTTCTTGGTCATTTACTTTATATTCCTTTGCTGGAGTTTCTATTAATTGTATGTTTGAGCCCCTTAATTTCCCCTTCATTTTGCTTGTTTTTTCTTATATTTTTTCTTTAGCATTTTCTCATTAGCTTTATTGTTATGTTTTCATTTGTTCCTCATATTTTCTCTATTATTTTTAACATATTAGTCATAGTTACTTTAAAATCCATGTCTGCTCATCTTAACTATCTTTTTGGTCTTGATTATCAGTAGTATGGATTATCTGTTGGTCTGCTTGTATTGTTTTTCTCTTGGTTATTAGTCATATGGTCATGTATTTTTGTATGTCTAGTAATATTTTTATTTTAGGCATTGTGCATAAAAGAAACAGAATTCACATAATGTTTTCTCTCAACAGAGAGGATTTGCCTCTCTTCTATTAGGTAAATATAATGCAGGCTGCTCACCTCCATTCAACTAGAGATTAAGCTGGATCTGGAATGTGTTGCAGCTTCAGTAAGACTCAGTCTGCCTCTTCCTCTCCCTGTTTCTAGTACATGACACTCCAGAACTTTCAACTGCGAGCCTCATTGGTCTTTGTTTCCTAAGCCCTTGAAGATGGGGAAGGATAAGAAAATTCAGATCTGCCCTCCAGAGCATTTCAGTTTAGTGCTTCAGCCTCCTGCCCCATATTTTTGAGGGAGAAACCAGCCATATGTGAGAGCACTGAAGTCACTCATTTTGTCACCTTCATGAATGTCAATCTTGCTGCTGGTTTTTCTGTCTCCCGGCAATAGACTTCTGACAGGGGTCAAACTTGAGTTGTGAGAGTCTCCCATAATCCCTTTGAAGTGATTTTTCCCCCCTCCAAATACAAAAAATTTTCATTGTTATCAAACAGTTACTGACACTTTTTAAAGAGCTTATTCGGTGTTGTGCTCCATGCTAAACTCTAAACATTTAATTTTCATTTAATCCACACCACTCTTGTGAGCATTAAGTATTATTCCCACTCTATATTTAAGGGAAAACACATTAAGTTAACTTTTCCATGTTTCAGCAAGAAGGCGTAGAACAAATATTTGAAATAAAGAACATCTGACAAGTTCTTAACCACTATATTGTATTGTTTTTATATATCAAATGCTTATTGTTTTAAGAAATACTATTATATCCTTGACATTCTGTTTATCTTGTTTTATTTCAAGTGTTTCTTGAAAGAGAAAAATCTGTTGCTTACATTTGCTATTTACAATTAACTACTGCCTCACTCCTCATGAGATGACTTCTATACATGTCACTCTGTTGAAATAGTCTCAAAAGATTACTCCTTGGCCTCTTTTTTTGTTTTGTTTTGTATTATATGTTTTAAATATTTTTAATTGAAATATAATGCACTGAAGTGCACTAAACAGTCAACTCAGTGAATTATTACAAAGTAAACACTCTTGTAAACACCACTGTGTTCAAGCAACATAACGTTCTCATCTCCTGAGAGACTCCCATCATGCTCTTCCCCAAACTCTGCCTCTTCCTTCCTCCCCAAAGTTTACCGTTGTTGTAACTCTTAATGCTATAAATTAGTTCAGCCTGCTCTTGTGCTTCCTATTAAATGGAATCAGACTCTATGTGCTTTTTATTTTCTAGCTTATTTTGCATAACAATTTGAGTCATCTATGTTGCCACATAGAGCTGTAGTTTATTTTTATTGCTGGTTAGTGTTCCATTGTAAGAATATACACAATTTAATTTTTAACAGCTTTATTTGGGCATTATTGACATGCTATGAACTGTACATGTTTCAAATGTAGTTTGTTAGGTTTTAATATATGTCTATGTTCATAAAAATATAACTACAATGAAGATTACAAACATTAACCACCTTCCAAAATGTCCTAGTGTGTTTTTAGTTCTTCCCTTCCATGTTGCTCTGCCCCATTCTCAAAGAATTGCTTATTTCCTTTCTATTACTAAAGTTTGTATTTTCAACAATTTTTGTAACTTACACAGTATGTGCATTTATTTTACATCTAGCTTCTATCACAGAATAATTATTTTAAAATTCATTCAACAAAAAACTTTATTCCTTTTTATTTCTGAGTAATATTTTATTTTATGGATCTACCAGATTCTACCAGTTTATCGACTACTTTCTGATATACATTTGAATTATTTTCACTTGTTCACTTTTACAAATAAAGCTGCTATAATCATTTATATGTAAGTTCTTATTTTTCTTTTTTTTTTTTTTTTTGAGACAGAGTGTCTCGCTCTGTCCCCCAGGCGGGAGTGTGGTGGCACCGTCTCGGCTTACTGCAAGCTCCACCTTCTGGGTTCACGCCATTCTCCTGCCTCAGCCTCCCAAGTAGTTGGGACTACAGGCACCCGCCACCGTGCCTGGCTAACTTTTTGCGTATTTAGTAGAGATGAGGTTTCACCATGTTAACCAGGATGGTCTTGATCTCCTGACCTTGTGATCCTCCTGCGTGATCCTCCTGTGTTGGACTCCCAAAGTGCTGGGATTACAGGCATGAGCCACCACGCCCGGCCTATGTGTAAGTTTTTATAAGAGCACAAAAGTTATTTCTCTTGAGGAAATACCTTGGAAGAGAAAAGCTAGGGCATAGTGTGGGCATGTGTTTAACTCCTTAAAACCGAAAACTGCTTTCTAACACTTAATGGTTAATCTTTTAAATTTTAGATATTCTGATAGGTATACACATTTTATTTTTATTCAGTTTTTATAGCAAATGGGTGGTTGATTTCCAGGAATATTACTGTGAATGTCAAAACAATAATGCTCTTAAAAGTAATAGGTGAGAATTTCTTTACTACTTTGGGATATGGAAAGATTTCTTAAATAGAACATGAAACCCACTCACTAAAAGGAAAAAAAGATGGATACACTGAACTACATTAATATTAAAAAGTTCTGTTCATGAAAAGAAATACTATTCATCAAAATTGAAGTACATTAAAACTAAGAAATATTGTTAATTTAGAAGACACCATTACATGAGAAATCTTTTGGGAGTGGTGGAATTATTCTGTGTCTTGACTGTGGTGGTTTAGCGAGATATACAACAGTCACAATTCATCAAAATGTAGCCTCTAACTAGATCAAGCTTTTGTATGTAAATTTTCTCTGAATAACATTGATCAAAGGAAAAAATAAATCAGTAATGACACGATTAAGATAATGAAAAGGTTTTTTAATTGCTTCATGTAGTCATCTTTTCTTGGTCTTCATGCTTCTTGCAGTCTCTGTGGCATTGGACCCTGTTCACCATCTTTTCTCCTGAGGCCTTTTTTTTGTTTGTTTCTCTGATGCTACTGTGTAATTTTTATCACTTTTATAATATTTTTTCAAAGGCTCATTACTTTCCAAATGTAACAACCCTTAAGATGTGTCTGCCACTGTACTAGGTGCTGGGAGTAGAAGAATGAAGAAATAAGGACTTTGTTCAGCGATCTCATTGGCTGACTCCTGACTCTGATATAATTGGTAAGGATTGCTTAAGATTTTGTAAAGATTTTTTTCATTTTGTTTTACACGTTAACTCTCAGTAATCTTTTTGCTCTCAAAAATATAGACTTTGAACTCAGTTAGACAAACACAGGGGAAAAATCCTGCCTCTACACTTACTAGATACATGACTTGGAGTAAGTTATCGAAACCTTAGTTACCTTATCTGCAAACTAGAGATGATAATAATGTCTCTATTTATATGGTGGCAATTCATGTGGAATGCTTCATTCAGTGCTTTCTACATAGAATATACCAAAAAATTTTTAGTTGCCTTCTCTTCCCATTCCTTCTGCACTTTTCTTCTCCTTTTTACCTTTCATATCCTTTTACTTAGCATCCTTTTTTTTTCTTCTCCTTTTCTTTTCTCCCACTTTTTCTTTCCTATTATTCTCTTCTTCCTCCTCCTCATGTAAAATTAAATCAAATTATATAAGGAGATATATATACACACATCTATATATGTGAGGATGTACATATATGTACATATGTGTATATATGTGTATATTATCATTTCTATAATGCAGGTCCCATGTCATAATACTCACTTATCCAAATACTAATCCTACAGTCTCAACTTAAATTCAACCACATCTATGAATCTAGCCAGATGTGATCTCTCATTTCCAAAATTGTTTGGCATCATCTTTATGGCTAATTCTGTACCATTCAGCAGCATTACTTTGACAACACAGCTTTCATTTTAAAATGTAAGTCATTTGAGACAGACCTATGTCTTAAATAGTACTTGACATAGATCTTGATACTCCAAGTCCTTACAATATAATTAAATAAGTTGAACAAACAATGTGTATGTATATACAATAATTATATCCGTGGCAAATATCAGGCTATTACTTTGTTGACTACCTTAATAGATTAAAATTTTCTCAAGAACAAGATGCTTATAATTATATTTTTTCATTTTCAAACAGTAAACATATTCTGAGCATAAAAATTGTGAGATCCAAGAAGGCATGAATCTTTGATTTGTTCTCTGATGTATCCTAGCACCTAGAGCATTGCTTGGCACATAAACAATGATCAATCAATGTTTCTTATCTGAATGAATAATGTAGGAGATTGATCTTGTATTTATAGCTATATTTTTATATTAAAATGTCCTTATTAACAATCGGAAGTATCCTATGTGAGAAACAAAGACACAAAATTCCTTGCAAGTGTAACACAACCACTGAAAGAAGTTCAAATAATGTTTTTATCATGATGTGGTGTCCTAGGAATCATCCTAATCATATTGTACTAAAAACACATTACTCTGGCTAGACTTAGTTCAACGTCAGTAATTTTGGGGGTGGAAGATTACTGAGAGTTAGAGTTTAAAGCAAAGTGAAAAATAATATTTACAAAATTGTAAGCAATCCTTTCCAACCATATCAGAGTAAGGAAATAATGACTGAGATCACCAAGCAAGGCCCTTGTTTGCTTTTTGAAAATTAAAAATAAGAAAATGAAATTAAGAGAACAATTCCATTTACAATAACAATAAAAATACAATACTTAGGAATAAATTTAACAAAAGAAGTGCACGGCTTGCATACTATAATGAAAACTACAAGAAATCATTGAAAAAATTAAAGAGCTAATAAATAGACTTCTCACGTTCATGGATTGGAAGAATTATATTGTTAAGATGGCGATACTAATTAAATTTTACAACAGAGTTAATGCAATTTCTCTCTAAACCTCAGCTACAGTTTTTGGAAAAATTGAAAAGTTGTTCCTAAAATTCATATGGAAATGCAAGGAACCGAGAATAGCCAAAACAATCTTGAAATAGAACAAAGTTGGAGGACTCACGTTTCCCTATTTCAAAACTTACTACAAAGCTAGTGTAATCAAGATTGTGTGATACTGGCATAAGGTTATACATATTCATCAATGGAATAGAACTGAAAGTCCAGAAATAAGCCCATACATTTATGCTCAACTGACTTTTGATAAGGGTGCCAAGACAATTCAATGGTAAAAGAGTAGTCTTTTCAAGAAGTGATGCTGGGTCAAGTGGATATTCACAGTTAAAATACTAAAATTGGATTCCTACTTTGTGTCACACACACACAAAATTAAAATGAATCATAGACCTAAATGTGGGAACTAAAATTATACATTGTTAGAAGAAAACAGGCAGTAATCTTTATGACTTTGGATTAGTCAATGGTTTCTTACACATGACACAAAAAAACACAAGTGACAAAAATTAGATAAACTGGATATAACAAAATTAACATATCAACATATCAAAATTAAAAACTTTTATATTTCAAAAAATACCAAGAAAATGAAAAGGTGATCCACAGAATGGAAAAAAATGTTGGCAAATCATATACCTGATAAGAAACATAGATTCAGAATATATAAAGAACTCTTACAAGTCAACAATAAAAAGACAAATAATCCAATTTAAAAATGAGCAAATAACTGGAGTAGACATTTATCCAATGAAGATATACGAATGAAAACAATATATACAGATGACCAATAGGCACATAGAAAGATGCTCAACATCTTTAGTCATTATGGAAATGTAAATTAAAGTTATAATGAGGTAATATTTCAAACCCTCTGGGATGTCTAAAATAAGGCAGACAGTAACAATTGTTAGTGAGGATGTGGAGAAATTGTAAACCTTATACCTAGTTGGTAAGATTTCAAAATTGTGCAGCTACTTTGGAAAATAGTTTGGCAGTTTCTCAAAATGTTAAACATAGAATTACATATAATCCAACAGTTCTATTTCCAGGAGAAGCAAAAACACAGGTCTATATACAAACGTGTACATGAATGTTCCCAGCAGCATTACACATCATAGCCAAAAAGCAGAAAATAATCTGAATATCCACTAACTGATGTATAGATAAACAAAAAGTGGTATATTCATACAATGGAACATTATTTGGCCTTACAATGAAATGAACTACTTGCAATGAAATGAAGTACTATGCTATTTATGCTATAATATGGATAAACCTTGGAAATACGTCAATAAGTCACACACAAAAGATCATGCATTATGTGATTTTATTTGTATAAAATATCCAAAGTGGTCAAATCCATAGAGATAGAAAGAATATTAGAAGTTCCCAGGGTCTGGGAGAGCTGGGGAGTGACTGATTACGGGTAAAGGAATTCATTATGGGATGATAAAATGTTCTAAAATTACACAGTGTTAATAGTTGCACGACTTTGTGAAAATACTAAAACCTCATGAATTTTACACTTTAAAAAGGTACAGTTTATGGTCTGTTAATTTTATCTCAAAAAAAAAAAAAACTGAATTAAAAACCAGGTGCTTTGAGGGTGAAACAAAACAAAACACACGAGCATGATTTAACAGGGATAAGATATTCAGCTCATATATTAAAACAAAAATAGATTATAGTGGAGAAACAAGCTCCCCCGGACCTCTAATTCTTCAGTGAAGCATGACCTGGTGACAAGTGACGGGCAGTACGTAAACACTTAGGAGACAACTCCATTTGGGATTCTCAAGTTCTATAATAAGGCTTACCTTTAAGGCAATTTAATTGTACTATTAAATGACAGTCTATCCATGGGCTCAGCTTCTCAAAGATCACTGTAACATCCTTATCTGCGGTAACACTCATTAAAGGAAAACAGTGTTGCATGTCTTTGCAAGTTTGCCAATATCAGGCTTCCTCTTGGAGTCTCTGTGTGGGAGTCTGATGGGATATCCCTTTAACAAAGCAGCATCAACTGTGTGAGTTGAAACCTTATCCCTTTTGTGATTTTCACAGATTTGATGTGGGCTGATGCAAAGCTGGATTTTCTTCCCCCTCCCTTTGTCTGTGAATTATACCATTCGACAGTATGATCATTTACATCCCAGCCTAGTGGATGCTTCAGATAAAACCAAATCCCGGTATTGAGTGGCATGAAGTGCTTATTTAACCTTTTCTTAATAAGAAGTGTTATGGTTTGGGTAGAAAGAGGCTCCATTCATGGAAAAACTTAAGTTAACAGAGAGTGTGGATACTCTTGAGGGAACCCTGGTTCTATTAACATTTTTTTGTTGTTGCCATAAAGTCTTTAAATACTAGGTATGTTCATTTATTACTGAATGTTGTATCTACAGCTTTGGCAGTGAAAAAGTAATATGGTGTGAAAACCTCAACAGCAAAGCTCCAGACTGTCTGGGATGAAAAGTATGAGAGAAAAAAATTTATACAGAATCAAAGGGGAGATCCTCTCTTTCCAGTTGTATTATTTTTCTCTCACTGCATAGCAAGTTACCACAAACTTAGAGGCACAAAACAACAGTATTTTTTTAATCTTACCTTTTTTTTTTTTTTTTTGGAGGTCAAGTGTCCCATGTCGGTGACTGGATTCTCTGCTTAGGGTCTCATCAGGATAAAATTAACATGTCAGCTAGGCCTGAGGTTCTCATCTGGGCTTGGAGTCTTCTTCCAGACTCACTGATTGTTGTCAGAATTCATTTCCTTGTAGTTTAGGACTGTGGGTGCCTATTTTCTTTCTAGCTATTAGCCAGGGACCTCTCTCAGTAACTAGAGGATTTTGTAGTTATTTACCATAGGAGTGGCCCGTATGGACAGTTCACACCATGGATATTGGCCTTCTTTTAGGCCAGTGGGAACATCTGTCTGACCTCCTTTTCTGTGACTGGTTGTAAAAAGTGTCATCAATTAAAGGGCTTAGGTGATGAGGCCAGGCCTACCCGGACAGTCTCCCTATTTTAACATAGCCTAATGATGGGAGTAAAATCCATCATAGTCCTGGTCCTAAGGATTATGCAGGGGATGCCCACCAGCAAGGTGGAAAATCTCCAGGCCCATTTTAAAATGCTGCCTACTATACCTTTGCTTCTCCTTTTGAAGAAATAAGTCTTCCCCTGAATCCTTAATGGCACACAAAGACTTTAAGGCGATATTTAACGGAATGATTGTGTCTTGTGTATAATAAAAGTTCTGAAAGGTTGGGGCTGATAAAGGGGGGAAGACAGGTTAGGTGTGAAGAGAAAGGCACCACAACCCTGATTTATTTAATCACAGGTAGACTTAGATTGAGTTCCATTTGCATCTGCCTTCAAGAAGTCAATCTCTGTGGCATTCTTTGTAGCACTTGATTATCTTGTCTTTAAAATAATATATATATATATAGTCATGACTGACAGTTACTGAATCAGACAAGTACAACTTTAGGGAACTTCTTCATTGATGAAAGTTTATTTGCTTCCCTCCTTTTAAACAGTCGTTAAAAGTATGCACTAATAGGAATAGTGGAAACTTGTATTGGATTCAATCTACAGCCTCCAAAAATAATGTATCAGCCATGATTCATGAAATCTACATACAAATGTAAATACTGTATAGCTGATAATACAAATATAATTTTCCCCCAGGTATCTTTTTGTCCATTGAAGAGGGAGTATTGTGTATTTTAAAGACTTTAGTGAGTTTAAATGCTCTTTGGCATTCTTTGCTCTCATGATTAGAATTTAAATTAAGAGCAGCTAGAGAACAGAGGAATTTTCCTGCTAGAAATAAAAAGAAGTTAGTTGAATGCTGTTCAGGAAAAAAATGGAAAGGACTGAGAAAAGGGACAGGAATAGGGTATCCTCTCTGGAGAATTTTAAAGCTATTTATAAAAAAATAACAAATGTGAAAATAAATTATACTAATCTATCAAATAATTTCTTTAATTCAGAGCCACTAAAGCATGCCTCAAAGAAAACTTGAGATAACCTGTTCTGCCCAATTAATCTTGAAGTATTGAAAATCAATTAGTTATAATAAACAGAACTATTCTCATTATTTTAAGCAGCTTGCAATTAGCTTCATAGAAAGATGACTGTACACAGAGCTTTAAGTAGAAAGACACGCTGCCATTGACAAAGAATATGGTGTATTCCTTATTTCTAATTCTACATCTCTTTTGCACTACCAGAACCAGCTTCTGATAGTGAATTGAAACTTTTACCAAGTGGTCTGCTTTTTATAGAACTGATTTAAATATTGAAACACTAGATTTTTCCTTCGCAGTATGTGCAACAGAAACTGAAATTCTTCTGTGAATGTACACATAACATGGGACCAGTTTTTGTTTGCTGTACTTTCAGCCTGCATGCAATATAGGAGGAAATACGTTTAATCCTTTTCTCATTCCTTCTAGCCACTGAGGGATTTGGCTTGCCAAGGTATCCCTGCCTAGCCACAGCCAAAAAGGAGTCCTTGTTCCTCTCTTCATTAAATACAGTAGATTTGCTTGATAGAATCTTTTTGCTTGCCTGCCTCTCTGGCGTGCTAACTCTTTTGCATCTGCAGTTTCCAAGGTATTCATTCGCTCACCAGGAAAAAAAAATAAAGATTAGGAAAAAAGCATAATCTGCGTATTTCCTACATTAGTACATTGATTCATTATGTCATTTCTAAAAGAGGGACAATATTATGACTCATGAGCATGGAGGGAAATAAATGGAACATTTTATTTCTTTGTTGGTTCAATAAGTGTACGCTTGATGGTGACATGAACTAATTGCATAGTTACCATGAAATAACATGCTTTATTTTTCCGTAATAATGTAGTAACTACATAGTAACTTCTTAGAAAACAATGGTAATTATACAGTAATGTGATCATGGTGCTGTTCTATTTTCCTAAAAACTGTGCAATTAAACATACGTAAAGTAAAATATACACCATTTCTGAAGTAATGTGTACACTTGCTTAAAGGGTTTCTTCCTTGGTTTTCAGACCCTGACTGCTTTCTCTCATTTCAGGACTATATCAGGACTACACTATTAAAAGTCTGAATCTAAATCGTTTTCACAATCTCTCTTCTTCAAGCCTGAGAACCTATTCACCCTTTGGAGTTCTATCATGAGGTTTAGAACTGAAGCACTATGTAGGGCTTTACGTTAAGTAACCCAGAAGTCACTTAGAATGGCAAAAATAGCAAAGCCGGTGGGGGATGGCTTTAGCAGACTGTCTTTGGGCAAACTGGCTATGCAGAAGATCTGAACCCTCCTGGCATGTTTCCCACTGAGTTAAGCTGGGCTAAGTAGCCTGAAAGAAGGGCACACATTTAGCTTCCAGGGTGAAGCAGCGTGGAAAGCACTGGTTGCACTTCCTCTGCTGGATGATCTGTGAAATACACACACAGTCTTGGTGAGAGAAGAGCAGAGAAGAAAGGGCTCCTCCATGTCTCAGTAGGCAGAGGGGGTTGCGGGACTTTCAAAAAATAACTTCTCTATAAAAAAACATTTCAAAATGGAATTGCCCTAGGCACTGTTCAGTGTCTGTGTGTGTGCATGATGGGGAAAAAAAAGAGATTCACATAGGAAAAGAGGCTTAGATGCATGGCCAGGAAAATAAGTCAGACAGGAAGAAAGACGAAGACACAAAGGTATACTGACTGTGAGAGACAGCAAGATAATAAGAGAATGGAGAGGATAGAGAGGAACAGAGACAGTGACTAAAAGAACAGAGAAGAA
Organism: Chlorocebus sabaeus; assembly: GCF_047675955.1. Lineage (NCBI taxonomy): Eukaryota > Metazoa > Chordata > Mammalia > Primates > Cercopithecidae > Chlorocebus > Chlorocebus sabaeus. The sequence continues at coordinate 16,633,342 of NC_132915.1, forward strand.
GGCATAGGCAAAGCCAGAGGAAACAGAGCCAGAGTAACAGAGAGAGATAGAGACACAGAGCGAGACAGAGAGAAAGGGAGTGAGAAGTGGAAAAAATGATGTCAAGAGATAGAAGGAGAGAGAGTGAGAGAGAGAAAGAGAGAGATGCCCAAAGATGGAAAGAGAGTCATGGCATGGGGGGATACAGACAAAAAGAGAATTGTGTGCTTGCGTATGTATATATGATATACGTAATATATGTATATGTATGTATTTGAAGATGAACGTGGAACCACCTTCTGAAAATGTTCTGCATAGGGCCTTCCTGGTTTTTGGTCAGACTTGTTCTAACTATTTTTGGAGTTGTATGAAGGCCAGAGGCAATGCTTCTGTTCATTATAAAATTGCATTGCATTTTCAACTTCTGGTTTGGTACCAAGAAATGAATCAGAGCCTCGGAGGAGTACTGTCATTTTTCTCTGTGGTTTAATTTAAATTCTGTATCAAATACCATTGCAACAGTGACTTTTAACATTTTGCATGATTTATGCTGTTAATGAGCAAAGAACCAGAGCAGGTTGGGATGGTCTCTATAAAGGGAATAAAGTAAAATCAAATCCTGCACACAAACCTTGCAGAAATATTTCAGTTTGGATGAGTTTCATCCAAACTGATCACCTTAAGGACTTGCTTCTACTTGATGCAAATGAAGTATCATTTTTCCATGACCTGGGTGACTGGATTGAATTCTTGCCCACAGAAGAGAACTAACTGAATAGAGAAGAAATGCCCCAAAGGTAGAAGAAAGCCACAAAGTCATCTGATTGAATCCAAAAGATAAGCCTTTTAGTTCAAAGAAGTCAGGGAAGACATGAAAAGCTTGAAATATGGAATTACTGAAGTCAAATTCGTTGCATTTTGGCCTGGAGGTCTAGATTTTGGCCTGGAGGTCTAGGCTTCAAGTTCTAAATTTTCTAAAATGCGACCTCTATGGTTTGAAAATAATATTGTCATGTGTTGACAGAGCACTTTGTAATGAGTTAAGGAAGGCATAAAGAACCCAGCACCTTAAATTTACCAGCAATTTGCCATATAATCCTTCATAACATGTTTTGGCCTGAGCCGTGCCACTCATGACTCTAATCTTCTGTGCATCACCCCATCCCACTTTTCTCTTTGGATATATGGATCCCTAGTCTAAAATTATTTTCAAGCTGAATTGTTAATAAAGCGAAACTGATAGCTGATTCAAGAATTTGAAAGAGAATTGGGAAGTGGTTTAAAACAATCTACTCAACCAATATAAACGAAGACTTCTGCATCTCCCTACTTCATGGGCAATGTGCTGTGCTGGTAAGTGTGCAGACAGCACAGCTGCACATGGCACTATGTGCTCACAGCGTTCACCATGGGTTGAAGCTTTATGCATTTTACAGGCTGACTTTTGCCCATCCCAAATTTATATGTTGATGTCTTGATGTTCTAATCCCCAGTACCGTACCTCAGAAAATGACTGCATTGTAGATAGGACCTTTGAAGATGTAGTTAAATTAAAATGAGGTCAATAGGGTGGGTCCTAATTTAAAATGACTGGTGTGTATAAAAAGAGGAAATTATGATGCAGACAGAAGGAAGACCATGTGAAGAAGGCAAGGGAGAAGATGGCCACCTACAAGACAAGGCAAGCAGTTTCAGAAGAAACCAACCCTGCTGATATCTTGATCTCAGACTTCTAGCCTCCAGAATTGTAAGAAAATAAATTTCTGGTGTTTAAGCCACCCAGTTTGTGGTACTTTGTTATGGCAGCCCTAGCAAACAAATATGCTATCATTCTCTGTGCCAAGAATCAGGTTCAGAGTGTAGGAACTTCATAACTAATGAAAGCTGTACTTTATCAATGATGAAAGTCTTAGTAGTATGATATTTGAGCATAAATTGTATTAACTAATCATCTTAAAAATCATACTTAGAACAATGGTTTACTCTAAAAATATACTTGGTAGCCTTCTCAGTAACCCCCATGTTTTCTTTACCAATGCATCTGGAAGGTGAGAAGCCCTTCTTTCTATACTGCACTACCTGTGTGGGGTAATATTCAAAAGGCCAGATACTCTTTCTTTCAGCAATAATACCACATCTCTCCCTTCTATCCACATGTTCCCTACATGTGCAGTGACTATTATCCCTCTCCTCTGTCTCTCCTTCAGTGTCCTTTCTTCGCCCCTTTCTCTGGATGACTCACTTTCTGTGTAACATCCTGTGGAAGCTACATCTTCTCTCCTGCCTTAGGTGTTGATGTGCTTACTTGTTGCTTGGCTCTCTGGTCTCACTTTAAAACTTTTGTTGACCGTCTCTTCTATTTTGAAGTCTAAAGCAGCCTAGCTAACATATGGTCCTCTTTGTTACTAGGTTTGTTACCAGTCCATGGGGAGATAAGTTACATTACTGGTGAAAATTTCTTAACTGTATTACCAAACTCACTGTTTAGTTTGTCTATTCAGCTATTATTATTATTTGAATAGTAGCAGTAGCAGCCACACCTTCTCAATGAAGGAAAAAGCATGTTGATTTAGTCTGGCTCAAGCAAATTACCTCGTCAAGGTCCAGCACATTGAGTAGAGCTGGTCTACATCTTCTACTTGCCCCTGTTAGTCCGTAATTCTGTCTTACCTTTGGAATGCCAACAATCTTGTTTCTCCAGCTCTATTTTCTTGTTCAGGTTCTTAAATGTAGATGTTTTCTTGTTAGTTAGTTTGTTTGTGTTTTTAATTTAAATTTGTTCCTCCTACACTCCCTTAAATCTTTTTCCAGCTTAGAGTATTGTTCTGCATATTGATGGCTGCCCATGGAAGATACTCTGGCTCTCCCATAATTTATACTGGAAGAAAGTTGAGCTTTTGCTAGATGTAGTTCTTAGAACATACAGTAGATCATCAAGTTTCTCTTCCCTTTCAGCAATTCAATTTCACATTTATTCCTTGGGCATTGCCTGAACTTGCTCGCTGCTTTCACTAGAATGGTAAGTGTGTTGTACTATGCTACAATATGCCTCTTGATAATGTTTTCTCTTTTTTAAAAAGGGGGACAAAATGAAAGAATGCTCAGGTTTCAGTATCTCCAATGGAAAAAATTAGAGTTCTTTCTGTTTTTTTCTGAATCCTTGTTATGGAGTTCTTTCTAGAATTCCGTGTCCAACATCTAGACATTCTTTCTAGAATTCCGTGTCCAACATCTATACATGGATTAGAAAGTAGCATTAATGAATTAGCTGGTGGGTATTAGAGGAAGAACTTTCTTGAGCTCACCTCCTACCCACACCTTCATCTATAGTCAAGTGGCTACTTCTTTCTCCTTGGGAGTGATCTTTTCAGGGAACTGTTCCGTCAAAGGCCGTCTCTTGTTTCTCCTTTCCCCCACCATGACCCATGGTGCAGTGAGTCTAGAACATCAGGAGGCCCTGCACTTTTTCATTTCCTCCTTGCTCTCTTGCCCTTTATTCTTTCAGAGATTTCCAACATCTTGCTTTAGTTCCTCAGATTTGTCCTGCCAATTCTGCTGCTGTTCCTGGAGGTTTCAACTTTCCCCAAGTTTTACATCATCTGCTACCACTCAGTGACATTTACTCCAATGCTTCTCTTCTGGTTTTCAGCAGTTGCTCCTGTAATGCAATCTTCATTTCCCCAATTATTTTTCTGTGTAAATTCTTTACCTTAAACATGCTACTCAAGTTTAGCTCACTAGGTTTCCATGTAGCTCATTGTTTCCTGATTGCTAGGGGGAAGTATTTTCATAGCTCATATTTATTCTGAAAAATGGCATAGACACTGTGCAAAAATACAGATTTAAGAATTCAGGGCTCAGATTCTCCTTGTGTCTATGTTTTCTATTGGGCTTACTGTAGGTAATCACAAAGTCTTCCAATAAGTAGGACTGGTTGACTAGGTGGAGATTGCAGGAAGGAAGATACCCTTGGCAGTGGATAGGGTAGGATTTATGCAATGAAATGTCTAAACGTGTTTATCAGCCAGAAATAACTTGAATGCTTTATCATACATTTAAGTTTAACTTCTTATTGTTTATTCTATTTGAGCTAAAGTAAAACGATGGCTCATCAATTTTATAATACACCAGTGTTTTTAGCAATGGCTCTTATTCTGAAGTCTAGAGCAGTAGACCACAACAACTGAGAACTTGGCTGTTGAAGTCAAACCAAATTGGATTCTAAACCCTGCTTTACCACTTACCAGGTATGTGAACAAGACAAGTTATTCATCCTCTCTGGGACTTAGTTTTCCACAGTATCAAATAGGAATAATGATACCTTCTTCCAGTGCTATAAGGAATCAAACTATACAAATAAACCTAAAAGTTTTTGTACCTCTTATTACAAAAAAAAAAAAAAAATGACTGGAAGAATATGCTCGGTATGGTCCAAAATCTACATTATACGGTAGATGCAAAAATCACTTTAGGGAACCTTGGGAGAAATACAGACAGCCAGTCTTTCTCCAGAGCAGCTTTCACTGAGATTCAGTGAACAGGCCTGTTTGACTTCCTATAAAGAGAAAAATGTTATATATACTAAGATGCTGGGAGCAATGCAAACAATCAGTAATTTAAAATAGAAGCCCTAAATTAAAGTTACAATGGCAGGCACTCCTACTTGCAGATGCTTATTTATGCTTGCGCAGCTTGTCACAAGAACAGTTTCACGTAACTTCCTCAAGATAAGTGGCCTGGAGTTTTTAATTTAATGAGTCTTCTCAGAAGGGCTGAAGAGGCCAAGCCAGATAGTGTGAGCTCTCTCTAAAGTGTTAACACAATGTCCAGCATATAGAAAATGTCCTCCCGCAATTGTAGCTATGATTATATTCGGTTAATGTAAGGGCTTCAAGGGGTACATGAATACATTGTGAAATTATATGCCAATTATTCATCATATGTATTTTTCTAAGGGCTGGGATACATGTTAATCAGATTCCTACATGGTTCTTAATCAGTAAGCATAGAGAGATGTTTTAGATTCTGTCTAAAATGTGAAATCAACCCAGAGTTTCTGTTCATCTTTGATGGTGTCTTGGGGCTAGGGTTAAACCCATGGATCTTCATTTCAGTTTCAGAGTAAAGAAAGACCACGCACATGTAGAAAAGAGCTTAGAAATCTTGAAACTAGTCTGAAACTGAAGGATGTTTACAGGTAAAAATATAATATGCCTGCTAGCTTTGGGCCAAGCTAATAGCCTCCTCCTGGTGGATCCAGGCAGCAAAAAAACCATTTAGTTGTTCTGTGGATTAACTATGTCCAGGTTTCTTCCTTCCTTGATGATCCTTGAAGCAGTCCCTTCATAGATGCTGATAATTACCAATGGTTAATGGGTGAGCCTTAGTCTTTTTTGGTGCCCTGCAATACTAAAAACCTTTTCTTTGAGACAGTGTCTAATGATTCCAAAATGTGAAACCTTCCTTGTCTTTGAAAACTCAAATTATAGTTCATTCTATCACTGACCACTCCCACACTACCAGACAGCCTGGTTTCCTCAGACAGATGTATCCAGCACTTCCTACTATCATGCTGACTGTATCTGAACAGTGATGCTTATTTATTTATTTTTTTACAGAGGTTAAACATGGGTTTTTTTTCCCCCCTTAAAAGTCAGTTAACTTCAGAATTATGTTTTCTACTCTACTGAGCACAGGCCTCACTAAACCATCCAACTGGTTGGGCTTTCGAACTGTGCTGCAGTCCAGGAGTTTTGTTTTTCACTGTTTTTTTTTTTTTTTTTTTTTTTTTTCCATCTTTCAGTAGTAATTTTGTGACATGAAACATTTGCTGGCACCTTGGCTAACTATGTTCATGCATTCCTTTACACCTTCTAAAACTGTAAATGTAATCCAACACACGGCTGTCGGAGGGAGTTCAGGAAGTGGGATACTGCAAATCAGAGGTGTGGTGGGAGAGATGAGTGTGCAGAGCAGATAACTGTACTTGATTAGCTAGATTTAAATAGTGTCAGATGAATTTGCCAGGTGAAAATAAAAATTGTCAGTTCAGTTTAATTTCATGGTGAATCAAACAAGGAAATTAGATTCTGCTACTCTGTCAGTTTGACATCCACAGCAAGTGACAATTAGAGATGATGAGAGAACTTATATTTACTCTGAAACTCTTGATTTCCTGATAGGCATGTAACTTTTATTTACCCTTGCATTGCAGGAGAATGTGTATAACAGTGGCATTCAGAGAGGTTGCTAGAACATTCAAGATATAGGCTGAACAGCTGCAGAAGGGGCAAATAGAGAAGCCAGGGTTCGCTTTCACAGCCTGGTGTAATAAGATTGAGAGGTATGCTGGAGAGAGAAAACCCTGCCGTTAGGGGTTTAGAGCTGAAATGCAGATAATAACACAGTGGTCACACATCTTGCTTCAGCAGACAAGATTACATTAGAGCAAGTCAAGGCTGGAAGGCCAGGAATCAAAGTGATTCTGACTTGAGCTGTGGCAGCCAGGCCATTCCAGTTGATTTTAATTTTCTTCTTAAAACCAAGACCAAAGCATTGAGCAACTTGGAGAACTCACGTTTAAACACAAATGCATTTCCAGATATTCTTCCCCACCACTCCTAATACAAGCAAATGGAATTTCAATTCCAAATTAGAGTTCAAAGAGCACCAAAAATTCAGTAGAACTGAAGCATGAAATGACCACATGGGAAGTTGCTTCCTTGATTTGCAGCAAAAGTTCTTGGCAAGAGATGGGTCTCAATAGCACGAGGAAATCATTTCCCCTGCTGACTTTGCTTCCAAAGGAAGAGTTTCAGGGTTGACTGACTACCTTTGGATAGCAGAGACAGCATTGAGAGCTATAAACAGAATGAGAGGCAAAAGGTGGTTTGATTCTAGGAGAAGGTTGAGACTAAGATATTCTCCTCTTTGATTTAATAGATATATGGACATCCTTAAAGGATCCTATATCTTTGGACTATAAAAATAAAACAGGGTCTGAATAAGTCAACTTACATCTTGCTCCAAACTTTCTCATGGACCTGGACATTCTTAGATCTCATTCCCTGAAAAGTATCTTCCTCTCTCTCTCTCTTTCTCTGTCTGTCTGTCTCTCTCTCTCTCTCTCTCCCTCTCCCCCCTCCCCCTCTTGGCTAAGGAGGGGAACAATTCTGACTCCAAATGTGTTTATTTTCTAATAAAAACAATATATCAGTGTTTAGTACTAGTTTCTTATTTCCTACATTAACCTCAGACATTTTTGTTATAGTGTAACCAGCACATATCAGGGTAATGGTGGGATAGTCCATGCATGTGTGAATATGAGTGGATACTTCCGTATTCTAATATTTTGGAACTCAGAGACATACCTGGGAGGTTTACCAACTGAAAATTTAAATCCTGGCTCAGGAAAACTTGATAGCTACATGGAGCATGTCTTTATGGTTACTGGTGATGTTGAGTTTATTTCTCTAATGTAGCATGATCGAAGTAGTAAAGGTAGGCTAGAAGGGGGGAAAATAATTTGAAGGTGATAGTTTCCACTGCTAATCAAATAGGACCATATGAGATTATATCTTTATATTGCCTCAGCTATATACAATTCTCAATGTTTTGGTTAGTGCTTATTCCAGAATTCTAGTATAAGTGGAGTGCCTTCCTTCTAGGGTACTTGTTATATGTAAATTCCAAAAGTATCTATTTAAAAACTCCTTCAACACTTTAAAAATGAGGTACAATAATGATAAACAACTTGAACTAGAAATGAATTGGCAGCATACAGCTCAACAGCCTTACATAAATCCCCACGTCTTTACATCTTGTCTTTTATTGGGAGGCTAATTGATGTTTGAGTATATCATCTGAATCACAAATGCAAGATAAATATTTATAAGTAAAAATTGTGTAACTGAGAAATCCAGGAAGGGACTCCCTCACTTGATCTTAATATTCAGTGTACTCTTTAACCACTAACTGCTACTACCTATTTATATAAAGTATATATTTTTTTAATCTCCACTTATTTTCTTCTTTTTCTTTCCTTTCGTTTATTTTTTGTCAAAAGTTTCTTCAGGGTTGTTAATGCTTTAGTAGGTCATAATCTGCAGTTCTATTTCACTGATGGCAAATACTTGAAACTGAAAGTTATCTATATTCTTTAGTTAAAGAAAAATACAGGCATAAGGCTATCTGAGCAATGTCTTTAATAGTTATTTGTCATGTAATGCCAGAGAGTATTTATCTTTGATACTACCCTGTCCCCACCTTGAAATCCTTTGTGAGGATCTATACTGGCAAAATATAATGTAAATAGGATCTCTCTGTGGTTCACAAAAGTTTTCAAATTATGAATTCACCTTTCTCTAAAGGAAATACATTTCACTGCTAGCATATTAATTGCCAGTTGGAACATTCCCTAGCTCGACCATAACACAATGCCATGGTTCATTACCTGCAGATACTCGACTCACCGAGCCAGTGGTTGCATGCAGATATTCCAAATGACTTCATAAACACAGGAGCACATACTGTTAAGCAGTGATTAATTCCTACAAGATCATGTGATGCCCTGTAATTCTTTAATGGTGCCAAAGTGATCTATAGCATGAGTGCAGACTTTGGCTAGCTCAGCAAATGCCCAAGGGAAGCATTGGGAACATCTCTCCTTGCAGGCATTTGTGGGGATTTTATTCACCTTGGAAAAGGACCTACAGCTTGCACTGAAAAGATACTTTAAGGAACTTGCACGTGCAGTTGCTCAGGGGGGAATAAAAAGACATTTATTTCCTCTTAAAGATATATTATTATTTTTTATGGTGCTCATAGGATCATTATAACAAACAAAAGGAAGTGGGACCGCTGCCCTTTCTCTGTTTTTCTAGCACAATTTCTAAGAGAGATGGTAAGCCTTTCTCATGTGTTTTTGAGATTCTTTATTCATTATACAAAAAGGTTCCTCTAAGGATACACATCAGTAGCCAGTTCCATCAACAGCAGAGCATGAATAGAATGCATTTAGAAACCAGAGAGGTTACAACAGCAATCAACGTTTTTCAGCGATGCGCTCCAGTTTTAAATGAGAATTCTGGTGACTCTGTGATGTCAGACACAGTATTTTGATTAAAACATTTCTTTATTGAATTTTTTATGGGCCCATTACTGGAATCCCTGGGTACATATAAATGTTTTTTCAGGACAGTGCAATCCAGCAGAGAGGTGGGACTGGGCCTGGAGTTATAAAATAGGAAGCATTAAACCCAATGGCTAGGGAGTGCACAGTGTCCTAAACATCAGTGAACCAAATGCTCCCTTGGGCCTAAGCTACTCTCAGAACTAAATTATGTCCTTGGGGAAGAATATGAATAACAGTGGAGCATTGGAGACATAGTTAGTGCTGGTGGGGGCAGGTCTTACTCCTATACTCCATTTAACATTTCTAGCTATCAAACATAGACTTGTTTATGTAGAAAGAGTGAACTCTGCAAAGCCCTAGATTGGATACCTGCATCCCAGGTTCTAATCCTGATTTGAACCACTTACTCCCTGAAGGATTTTGATAAATCAACAAAAATATCTGAGGTTCAGATGCCTCATGGTAGATGAAGAGACAGTAACATCACTGGGCCCGGGCTTCCCCACATGGCCAATCAAATGAGGAGAAATAACGGATCTGGAAGACCCTTTATGAAGCCCCCAAGCAAGTCACAAATAGAAATCACTATTATTTATTTGATGATGAAGCCTTCAAAACTAGCCTTCAAAATATTTAAAAAGAAAAATCTAAATCTGAGTCTCTGAAAGTATATCTTTCTAAGCTGAGCCTTTGTTTTCTGTATAGTCTGGCCACCCTTTTACTATTACTTGGAATCAATTCTGGAAATGAGATGGGCTCAACAGAAATACCCCAAAAGTTACACTCTGCTGCTAAGTAAGGTGCTTGTTTGGCCTAGAGTCATGCTCAGTGAGAGCATTCTTTGTGCTATTTCTCCAGATTCTAAATTGGGGAAGTTGCTCACAATGAATGTAGTTGTAAATGAAGAGTTGCATGCAGTCCACATTTTATTGGAGGGGAAATCATAACTTTCATCTTCTTTTTAGTTTACTGAGATGATTTACATGGTCTTAAAAATGTGGGATGGCACTAAAGCCAAATAATTCATGTGATTTTTGAAGGAATCTCAGCTGTCTTGCTTTAGAGTAGCTCCTATTTCTGTGTGATTTGTGCATGCATCTGCATGTGTGTGTGCATGTGTGTGCTTTATGGTTTAGATGGAAATGGGTAATTCTTGAGCACGACTACATAAATGATCCAAAGTAATAAGAAATCCAAATGATAGGTGTTTTGCCCTAGTCATTCACCATGCAAGGGAGTATACTTAGCTGATATTAACTCTTCAACATTCAAGGGCAGGATTCTTGCAAATAGTGAATAGCTAGATGCCATCTCAGATCATAAAATATTGCTGTAAAATCACCACAGTTTCTAAAGTGGCTGTTAAAGATGATTGAGATTGATGTTGATGTGTTTTGTAGTACTTTATTAAGGTGTGGCGGCTAAGTATAGAACTTTTATGGATACAGAATCACACATATACAAACTGATGAACACCATTTTTTTTTTTTCTGAAGTGACTCCTGATTGGAGGAAGTCATAGCTGACCTGATAAACAATCCCATTGGTACTCAGGCTCTTCACACCTTGAAGGATTAAAAGATTATCTTGGGTTGATTTTAAAGACAAAAACTTACAATCATATATCCTTATTTTACTGAATAAGCAAGTATTTTAGATGTTTATTCTAATTCACAAGCTATATCATAAAACAAGTTGAAAAGTTTGGTTTTATTGTATAAATTTAGATAGAATGATTCATTCATTCTCAGGAATCTTGTTCTCAATTTCAAAAGCCAATACATTTTATTTTATTTAATTTAGCACTTAGCAAGGTGCTACAAATGAAAGTTGAATGAGATGCAGTTTTCACCTTCAGGTTGTTTAGAGTGTGAGAACGAGACTTTTAACTCTACAATTACCAAATTGAGGGATCAGTAATTGGAAAGAAGGTAGCTGCTGCGTTTACATTGAGATCATCCCACATGCGCTAGAGGGCAGAACCAGGTGTCTCTTGGTGAAACACACTTTAGTAGTTACAAGACTGGTTATTGAGACAGAAAAAAATAAAGAATGGGTGAAAATAAAGAAAAGTTGGTGCTAGTCAAGCAAGGTTCTGACAGCACTTAAGTTGAAAATATTTAGGGTACATTGCATACATAATGAATCTGGTGTCTTTAAGCACAGGAAGCTATAATGTTGTTAAGATGATTGTTACTTTTTTTTGCATGTCAATTTTTTTTTAATATTTTTAAAATAATTGTTTTTAAAGAATGGAGACTGCTGCTCAAGGAACTTGTCTCCTTTCTGGGGCTCCCATTTATCTCCATCTTCCTTCTTCCATCTCTTTTCTCTAGTGGTAGGCTTCCTTTGCTTGCTGGTTTACAGTTATCATTTCAACTTGCATGCAACTTGCCATGGGCATGTCTGGCCTGCCTCTGGCTCCTCTTCATCATGACCTTCTTGCTTCAAGTCTCATTGTGGATCAGACCCAGTCCTTCTTTGGACATATTCCAGAGACATTGTCTGATTCGTCCAGGTTAGGAAGTGACCAGCTCTGACCCTGCAGTACATTACACAACCATAGCCCCTCAGCAACAGGTGGATGTGGGCTGCTTTCCTTAGGAGTGTGGCCAGGGCATGCACCATAACAAGATGCTTGTTACTTTCAAAAATGCTTAATTTTTGATTTTTATGTTCACTCTTGACTTCTTTCAAATCAGGCAGACAAGATTTTTTTTAATATCAAGATTTATACTGATAAATAGTACAATCTTTTTTCAAACTGAAAGCATTTAGTGATAGAATTAATTTGGGACACAGTCTATATTGTATTTAGTTGTTTGGGCTATTTGAAGATAAAATGCATAAAATGTCCTTTGTTAGTTTTCTATGTTGTTAAGATCTTAAAGTTCTTGAATACTGGCCAGTTACTGTCTGCTACATTAGGTGCTGCAGATGTAGATGCATTTCTTAAGAGGCCAGGCACAGTGGCTCATGCCTATAATCCCAGCACTTTGGGAGGCTGAGGCGGGTGGATCACCTGAGGTCAGGAGTTTGAGACCAGCCTGGCCAACATGGTGAAACCCCGTCTCTACTACTAAAAAAACAAAAAAAAACAAAAACAAAAAAAAAACCCCTGTGTGGTGGTACATGCCTATAACCCCAGCTGCTTGGGAGGCTGAGGCAGGAGAATCGCTTGAATCCAGGAGTCAGAGATGGGAATGGGCTGAGATTGTGCCATTGCACTCCAGCCTGGGTGACAAAAGCAAAACTCCATCTCAAAAAAAAAAAAGAAAAGAAAAGAGAAGAAGAAAAAAGAAAAGCACCCAGAGGGCAGAGAAAGAGGGTGCAATAGAAGCCTATACTTTTCATACCCCCTGCAGAAACACTAAATTTTATCAATTTTCTGCACACAGTAAAGCAATGTCACAAGAACCAAAAAGTTAGGTGAGCAGTTACGAGTGCCTGGCTTTAACTTTATATTGCTGAAAAAGGCATTGAGGAGGGCAGGAGACAGTCTTGAATTGCCAATACCGTGCCTCCCTTATCTCTGGCAGTGGCCATGTGGCAAGTGTGCACTTAGGGGAGGGAGAGTACCACAACTCTACATTGAACTCAGTACTGCCCAGCAAAGCAGAGAGCAAAGCTGTCCTGAGCTCAGTCAGTACCTACAAACGAAGGGAGCACTTGGACTAGACCTAGCCAGAGGGGAATTGTCCATCCTGCCATGAAAACTGGAGTTTCTTGGCAAACCTCGCCACCATGAGTCAAAGTACTCTGGGGTCTTAGATGAACTTGAAAGGCAGTCTAGGCACAAATATTGCAATTCCTAGACAACTGCTAGTGCTGGGCTGGGCTCAGAGCCAGAGGACTAGGGTGGAAAGTGACCTAGGAAGACACCAGTTGGGGCAGCTAGAGAGTGCTTGTGCCATCCCTCCCCCACTCCCAGGCAGTGCAGTGGGCAAAAACAAAAGAGACTCCTTCCTTCTGCTTAAGGAAAGAAGAGTGAAGACTAAAGAGGATTTTGTCTTGCATCATGTTTACCAGCTCAGCCATGGTAGGCAAGGGTAACTCTCAGAGTTGCGAAGCCGTCATTCCAGGCTCTAGCTCCAGACAACATTTCTAGACACACCCTGGGCCAAAAGGGAACCTGCTGCCTTGAAGGGAAGAACCCACTCCTAGAAGGATTCATCACGTGCTGACTAAAGAACCTTAGGCTCCAAATAACCAGCAGGGATATCCAGATGGTACACTGTGGGCCTTGGGCTCTGACACCTGACTTCAGCTGTAACCCAGCACATTCCCAGCTGTTGCAGCTACGGTGAAAGTCCCCTTCTGTTGGAAAAAAGCAGAGGAAAAAGTAAAGAGAGCTTTGTCTTGTACCTTAGGTACCAACTCAGCCACAGTAGGGTAGAGTGCCAAGCAAGCTCTTGGGGTCCCTCTGTCCAGGCCTAGGCTTTTGGACTTGAACAGCATTTCTGGACCTTCCCTGGACCAGAGGAAAGCCCACTGCCCTGAAGGATGAGTCCCAGGCTTGGCAGCATTCACCACAACGTGACCGAAGAGCCCTTGGGCTTTATGTGAACATCAGCAGTGGCCTGGCAGAACCCTCCATGGGTCAGAAGTGGTGGTGCCCACAGGAAGAGGCTCCTCTGCCTGTGGAAAGGGGAGGGAAAAGTGGGAAGAACTTTGCATTATGGTTGAGTGCCAGCTTAGCTACAGGTGAATAGAACATCAGGTAAATTTCTAAGATGTTCGACTCCAATCCCTGGTTCCTAGACAATATATCTGGACTTGCCTGGAGCCTAGGGGAACTCATTGCCCTGAAGGGAAGTATACAAACCTGGCTGGCTTCACTGCCTGCTGACTGTAGAGCTCTAGCGACTTGAGTGAACATAGATGGTAGCCAGCTAGTGGTTGCAGCAGGCCCTGGGTGAGACCCATACTGTGCTGGCTTCAGTTATGACACAGCACAGTCCCACTGGTGGTGGCCACAGGGCTGCTCACATAACTCCACCCCAGGTTCCAGGTGGCTTGGCACAGAGAGAGAAAGACTGTTTTTGGGAGAAAGTAAGGGAAAAGAACAGGAGACTATGCCTAGTAATCCAGAGAATTATTTCAGATCTTATCCAGGACCACTAAAGTAATACCTCTATGAGTCTGCAAAAATGACAGTATTGTTAGACTTGGGACCCAAATCCCTTTGAACAACTTAAAAGTCTTATCAAGAAGGATGGACACAAGCCCAGACTGCAAGGACTACAATAAATACTGAACTTTTTAATACACAGACACCAATGAACATCTATAAACATCAAGACCATCCATGCAAACGTGACCTCATCAAATGAACTAAATAAGGCACCAGTGACCAATCACAGAGAGACAGAGATATGTGACCTTTCAGACAGAATTCAAAATAGTTGCATTGAAGAAACTCAAAGAAATTTAAGATAACACAAAGAGAATTCTATCAGATACATTTAACAAAGATATTGTTATAAATAAGCAGAAATGTGAGACTTGAAAAATGCAATTGGCATATGAAGAATGCATCAGAGTCTTAATAGCAAAACTGATCAAGCAGAAGAATTAGTGAGTTTGAAGACAAGCTATTTGAGTACACAGAGGAGACAAAAGAAGAAAAAATAAAAAACAATGAAGCATGCCTACAGGATCTAGAAAATAATATTAAAAGGACAAATCTAACTGTTATTGGCCTTAAAGAGAAAATGGAGATAGTAGTAGACAGTTTATTCAAAAGGATAATATCAGAGAACTTCCCAAATCTAGACAAAGATACCAATATCGAAGTACAAGAAGGTTATACACCAAGCAAATTTAACCCAAAGAAGACAACCTCAAGGCATTTAATAATTAAACTCCTAAAGGTGAAGGATAAAGAAAGGATTTTTAAAAGCAGCAAGAGAAAAGAAACAACATACAATGGAACTCCAGTATATCAGGCTGCAGACTTTTCAATGAAAACTTTACAGGCCAGAAGAGAGTAGAATGACAAATTTAACACACTGAAGGAAAACAACAATAACAACAGCAACAACAACAAACTTTTACCCTAGTATACTATAGTTGGCAAAAATATCCTTCAAGCATACAAGAGAAAAAAAGACTTTCCCAGACAAACAAAAGATGAAAAATTTCACCAATACTAGACCTGTCCTACAAGAAATGCTAAAGGGAGTTCTTCAATCTGAAAGAAAATGATATTAGTGAATAAGAAGAAATCATCTGAAGGTACAAAACTCACTGGTAATAGTAAGCACACAGAAAAACACAGAATACTGTAACACTGTAATGGTAGTTTGTAAACTACTCTTAAGTAGAAAGACTAAATGATGCACCAATAAAAAATAATAATGACAACAACTTTTTAATACTTGGTATAAGACATAAAGAGAAAGAACAAAAAGTTAAAAATCAAGGGGATGAAGTTAAAGTTTAGAGTGGTTATTAGTTTTATTTTGCATGGTTTTTGTCTATGTAATCAGTGTTGTCATCTGTTTAGAAAAATGGATTATAAGTTGCATTTGCAAGCCTCATAGTAACCTCAAACTAAAAAAATACAATGAATACACAAAAAATAAAAAGCAAGAAGTTAAATAACATCACCAAAGAAAATCACTAAAAGGAAGAAAGGAAGGAAGAAAAGAAGGCAAAGAAGACCTCAAAACAAATAACAACGTTACAAGAGTAAGTCCTTACTTATCAATAATAACATTGAAAGTAAATGGACTAAACTATCTAATAAAATGCACAGAATGGCTAAATGAATGACAAAATAAGACTGAATGATCTGTCGCATACAAGAAACAAACTTCACCTACAAGGAAGAAATAGATTAAAAATAAAGGGGTGAAAAAAGATATTATATGCAAATGGAAGCCAAAAAAGAGCAGATGTAGCTATACTTATATTAGATAAAAAAGACTTCATGACAAAAACTGTAAGAAGAGATGAAAATGTTCACTATATAATGATAAAAGGGTCAATTCAGCAAGAAGATAAATGATTGGAAATATATATGGACACAACATTGGAGCACCCAAATATATAAGGCAAATATTATTAGAAATACAGAGAGAGCTAGACTTCAATACAGTAATAGCTGGAGACTTCAACACCCCATGTTCAGCATTGGACAGATCTCCCAGACAGGAAATCCACAAAGAAATGTGAGACTTTATTTGTACTATGGAACAAATGGACTTAATATAATTTACAGAACATTTTATCCAATGGCTACAGAATGCATTCTTCTCCTCAGCACATAGGTTATTCTCAAGGATAGACCATATGTTAGCTCACAAAACATGTCTTAAAATAGTCAAAACATTTTAATAATATCAAGCCTCTTCTCTGATCACAATGGAATAAAACTAGAAATTAATAACAAGAGGAATTTTGTAAACTATACAAACACATTGAAATTAAGCAATATGCTCCTGAATGACCAGTGGGTCAATGAAGAAATTAAGATACTGAAAAATTTCTTGAAGCAGATGATAATGGAAACACAAATTACCAAAACTTATGGGATACAGCAAAGTACTAAGACAGAAATTTACACCTATAAGCACCTACATCAAAATGGAAGAAAAACTTCAAATAAATAACCTAACAATGCATGATAAAGAACTAAAAAAGCAAGAGCAAACCAAATCTAAAATTAGCAGAACAGAAATAATAAAAATCACAGCAGAAATAAATGAAGTTGAAATGAAGAAAACAATATAAAAAATTAATGAAACCAAAATTGGTTTTCTGAAAAATAAACAAAACTGGCAAAACTTCAGCCAGACTAATGAAGAAAAAAAGGTGAAGACTCAAATACAATCAGAGATGACAAAGGAGACATTACAACTGATACCACAGAAATTCAAAGGATTTTAAGTGGCTACTATGAGCAACTATATGCTGATAAATGGGAAAACCTAGAGGAAATGAATACACTCCTAGACACATGCAAGCTACCAAGATTGAACCATGAAGAAATTCAAAACCTGAACAGACCAATTACAAGTAATGAGATTGAAGCTGTAATAAAAACTTTCCCAGTAATGAAAAGCCTGGGACCCAATGGCTTCACTGCTAAATTTTACTAAACATTTAAAGAAGACTTAATACCAATCCCACTCACACTGTTCTAAAAAACAGAGGAGGAGGGAATAATTTCATGTTCATTCTACAAGGATATTATTACCTTGATGCCAAAAACAAAGACATAGCAAAGAAAGAAAACTACAGGTCAATCTCTGATGAATATTGATGCAAAAATCCTTAACAAAATACTATCAAACTGAATTCAATAATACATCAAAAAGATTACTGATCCTAAGTGAGATGATTTATCCCAAGTGAGCTTTATCCCAGGGTTGCAAGGATGGTTCAACCTAAGCAAATTGATCAATGTAATACATCATACCAACAGAATGAAGAACAAAATCTATATGATCATTTCAATTGGTACTGAAAATCCATTTGATAAAATTCAACACCCCTTCATGATAAAAATCCTCAGAAAACTGGGTGTAGAAGGAACATACTTAAACATAATAAAAGTTATATATGACAGACCCACAGCTGCTATCATAATAAATGTAAAAATACTGAAAACCTCTCCTTTGAGATCTGGAAAATGACAAGAATGCCCACTTGTTATTCAACGTAGTACTGGGAGTCCTGTCTAGAGCCATCAGACAAGAGAAGGAGATAAAGGGCATCCAAATTGGAAAGAAAGAAGTCAAAATATCCTTGTTTGCAGATGATATGATCTTATACTTGGAAAACCCTAATGACTTCACTGAAAAAGTATTAGAACTGATAAACAAATTCAGTAATGGTACAGGATACAAAATCAGCAACATTTCTATATGCCAACAGTAAACAAACTGAAAAATTTAAAAAGTGATCCCGTTTACAGTAGCCACAAACAAAATTAAATATGTAGGCATTAACTTAACCAAAGAAGTAAAAGATAACTACAATGAAAACTAGAATACACTGATGAAAGAAATTGAAGAGGAAACAAAAAATGAAAATATATTTTATGTTTATAAATTAAAAGAAGTATTGTTAAAATGTCCATGTAACCCAAAGCAATCTACAGATTCAATGTAATCCCTTTTCAAAATATAAATGACATTCTTCACAGAAATAGGAAAACAATCATAAAATGCATACGGAACCACAAAAGACCCAGAATAGCCGAAGCTATCCCAAACAAAAAGGAATAAATGGAAGGAATCAAATGACCTGACTTCAAATTATACTACAGAGTTATAGTAACCAAAGCAGCATGATACTGGCATGAATACAGAGACATAGACTGTATTGGTTTGTTCTTGCACTGTTAATAAAGACATACCCAAGACTGGGTAATTTATAAAGAAAAGAGGTTTAATTGACTCACAGTTCAGCATGGCTGGCAAGAAATCAGGAAACTTAAATCAGGGTGAAGGGGAAGCAAACATCTCCGTCACATGGTGGCAGCAAGGAGAAGTCCTGAGCAAAAGAAGGAAAAGCTCCTTATAAAACCATCAGAACTCATGTGAACTGACTATCACAAGAACAGTATGAAGGTAACTGCCCTCATAATTAAATTATCTCTCACCAGTTTCCTCCTATGACACATGGGGATTATAGGAACTAGAATTCATTATGAGATTTGGGTGGGGACACAGCCAAACCATTTCATTCTGCACCTGGCCCCTCCAAATCTCATGTCCTCATATTTCAGAACCAATCATACCATACCCTTCCCAGCAGTTCCCCCAAAGTCTTTACTCATTTCAGCATTAACCTGAAAGTCTAAGGTCATAGTCTTATCTGAGACAAGGCAAGTCCTTTCTGCCTATGAGCCTGTAAAATCAAAAGCAAGTTAGTTACTTCCTAGATACAATGGAAGTACAGGCATTGGGTAAATACACCATTTCTAAATGGGAGAAGTTGGACAAAATAAAAAGGTTACCAGCCCCATGCAAGTCAGAAATCCAACAGGGAAGTCATTAAACCTTAAAGTTCCAAAATGATCCCATGTCTCACATCCAGGGCACACTGATGCAAGAGGTGAGCTCCCACGGTCTCGGGC
Source organism: Chlorocebus sabaeus (assembly GCF_047675955.1). Classification (NCBI taxonomy): domain Eukaryota; kingdom Metazoa; phylum Chordata; class Mammalia; order Primates; family Cercopithecidae; genus Chlorocebus; species Chlorocebus sabaeus. The sequence continues at coordinate 16,652,544 of NC_132915.1, forward strand.
AGCTTTCCCCTGTGGCTTTGCAGGGTACAACCCCTTTCCCAGCACATGACACAATCTGTCAGTGGAACTATCATTCTGGGGTCTGGAGGATGGTGGCCCTCTTCTCACAACTCTCCTATGCAGTGCCCCAGTGGGGACTATGTGTGGGGACTGCAACCCCACATTTCCCTCTGCACTGCCATAGCAGAGGTTTCCATGAGGGCTCCTACCCTGCAGCAGACTTCTGCCTTGACATCTAGGCATTTTCATACATTCTCTGAAAATCTAGATGGCGGTTCCCAAACCTCAATGCTGCCAAGGCTTTGGTCTTGCAGCCTCTGAAGCAACAGCCTAAGCTGTATGTTGACCCCTTATAGCATGGCTGGGATGCAGCATGCCAGGTCCTGAGGTTGCACAGAGAAGCAGGGGGGCCCTGAGTCCAGTTCATTAAACCATTTTTCCCTCCTAGGCCTCTGGGCCTGTGATGGGAAGGGCTGCCATGGTCTCTGACATGCCCTGTAAACTTTTTCACCATTGTCTTGGTGATTATTTGGCTCTTTGTTACTTATGCAAATTTCTACTGCCAGATTGAATTTCTACCCCCAAAATAGGTTTTTCTTTTCTACTGCATTGTCAGGCTGCAAATTTTTAAAACGTTTATGCTGTGCTTCCTCTTGAACACTTTGCTGCTTAGAAATTTCTTTTGCCATATACCCTATATCATCTCTCTTAAGTTCAAAGTTTTGCAGATCTCTAGGGCAGGGGCAAAATGACACCAGTCTCTTTGCATAGCAAGAGTGACCTTTATTCCTGTTTCCAAAAAGTTCCTCATCTCCATCTGAGACCACATCAGCTTGGACTTCATTGTCCATATCACTATCAGCATTTTGGTCAAAGCTATTCAACAAGTCTCTAGGCTTTCCCCATCTTCCTCTCTTCTGAGCCCTCCAAGTCTCTGGGAAGTTCCAAACTTTCTCATATTTTCCTGTCTTCTTCTGAGCTTTCCCAACAGTTCCAATATCTGCCTGTTACCCAATTCCAAAGTCACTTCCATGTTTTCAGGTATCTTTACAGTAGCACCTCACTCTCTGCGGTACAAATTTAACTGTATTAGTCTATTCTTACATGGCTAATAAAGACATACCCAAGTCTGGATGACTTAAAAGGGAAAGAGGTTTAATTGACTCACAGTTTAGCATGGTTGGTGAGGACTCAGGAAACAATCATGGCAGAAGGGAAATCAACCACATCCTTTCTCACATGGCTGCAGCAAGAAGCAGTATGAGCAAAAGAGGAAACGCCCTTAATAAAACCATCAGATTTTGTGAGAACTCACTGACTATCATGAGAATAGCATGAGGGTAACTGCTCCCATAATTCAGTTACCTCCCACTGGTCCCTCCCATGACACATGGCGATTACGGGAGCTACAATTCAAGGTGAGATTTGGGTGGGGACACATAAAACCATATCATAAACCAATAGAACAGAATTGAGAACCCAGAAAGAAACCTGCACACCTACAATGAACTCATTTTTGACAAAGGTGCCAAGAACAACTGGGGAAAAGACAGTCTTTTCAATAAATGGTGCTGGGAAAACGAGATATCCATAGGCAGAAGAATGAAACTGAACCCCCATCTCTTGCCATATACAAAAATCAAATCAAAATGGATTAAAGAATTTAAGACCTCAATTCATAAAACTACTATTAGAAAGCATTGAGAAAACTCTCTAGGGCATTGGTCTGGGCAAAATTTCTTGAGTAACAGCCCATAAGCACAGGACAACCAAAGCAAACATGGACAAATGGGATCACATCAAGTTAAAAAGCTTCTTCAAAGCAAAGAAAACAATCAACAAAGTGAAGAGACAACCCATAGAATGGGAGAAAATATTTGCAAACTACTCATGTGACAAGGGATTCATAATTAGAATATATAAGGAGCAAAACAACTCTATAGGAAAAAATTATAATCTGATAAAAAAATAGAAAAATATTTTGAATAGACATTCTCAGAAGAAGACATACAAATGGCAGACAGGCATATGAAAAGGTGCCCAACATTATTGATCATCAGAGAGATGCAAATTACACTTACAATGAGATGTCATCTCATACCAGTTAAAATGGCTTATGTCCAAAAGGCAGACAATATCAAATGATGGTGAGGATGTGGAAAAGGAAACCCTGTACACTACTGGGGGGAATGTAAATTAGTCCAACCACTATGGAGAATAGTTAGGAAGTTGCTCAAAAAACTAAAAATAGTTACAATATAATCCAGCTATCCGGCTGCTGGGTATACAGCAAAAAAAAAAAAAAAAAAAAAAAAAAAGGAAATCAGCATATTGAAGAACTATCTGTACTATCATGTTTGTTGACAGCACTGTTCACAATAGCCAAGATTTGGAAGCAACTTAAGTTTCCATCAACAGATTAATGGACAAAGAAAATGTGTAACTTATACACAATGGAGTACTATTCAGCCATAAATAATAATGAGATTCTGTCATTTGCAACAACATGGATGGGCCTGGAGGTCATTATGTTAGGTGAAAGAAGCTAGGCACAGAAAAACAAATATCACATGTTCTCACTTATTTGTGGCATCTAAAAATCAAAACAATTGAACTCATGGAGACAGAGTGTGGAAGGATTGTTACCAGAGGCTGGGAAGGGTAGTAGGTTGGTGGATAGGAGGTAGGGATTGTTAATGGGTACAAAAAAATAGAAGAATGAATAAGACCTAATATTTGATAGCCCAACAGGGTAACTATAGTCAATAAGAATTTAATGTAAATTTTAAAATAACTAAAAGAGTGTAATTGGATTGTTTGTAACACAAAAGATAAATGCTTAAAGGGATAGATACCCCATTTTCCATGATGTAATTATTATGTATTGCATACCTGTATTGAAATAGCTCATGTACCCCATAAGTACATACACCTACCATGTACCCACAAAAATTAAAAAAGTAAACAAAAGCACCATTTGTTTTACTTGCTTTGTCTCAAATACTTGAAGGCATCTGACTCAAACGAGCTTAGAAGATCCCTGGCCTTTATAGTACCAAGCCTGTAATAGTGAAACAGCACAAGAACTAATGTAACTAACTTAAGTTTTATTTAAGAGGCCTTCACCCATTCCCACATGTAGGCTAGGATAATTTTAGAGCACTGAGATCATATGCAAAAACAGTGATCATGTAATTTTTACAATTAACTCTGGGATTAAAGCAGTATATAAACAACTATGTTTTGTAAAAGTTTTATAAAAGCATTGCCACCTGACCAAGGAAAAACAAGTTTCCAACCTCTTTGGACCCTCCCTGGCACCCACATGTCTGTGGTCATTAGTACCTCTTGATACCAGCTCTCTCTTCTTCCCCATATTTCCCTCCCATAAAAACCCTCGGGTTAACCTGAAGAAATGTAAGATGGTACTTTAGAATGCTAGTTTACCATCTTCTCAGTTTGTTGGACCTTCAGATAAACTTGTTTTTCCTCTCACCAACCCTCATCTCTCGTGTCTGGCTTTCAAGTGGCAAGCAGCTGAACCAGGGCTCACTTACAGGTCTAGAGATGTAATTGGCCCAGTTTTTTTCCTTTTCCTTGTACTTGAACTTTCTAGCTTCCTGGCCTTCTATGAGATGTAAAAATCACACTGGCAACCCTCATGATGGAGTGTTTTTTACATTATTTGGCTGCATAAGACAATAAGAGAGAGAGAGATAGATAGATAGATAGAGATAAATGATGTGGATAGAAAGAATATACTAAAACAAACCATATCAAATGATTTGAGAGAAAGATGTTTACCCAGTTCAATTCCACAAACCCTTTTGTTTGCCCCCTAAAACCTTCAGTCTTGATTAAGTTGGCTTAACTCTGGGGTTTCAAATTCTCCATTGGGCACTTAATCCAAAAGAGAGTTAACCTTCTTAGAGATGTCCCTGTAAATATGGGTTTTACGACAGAGACTGTTCTCAGGGAGACTTTTCATTTTAGAGCTCCCTGGTGGTGTCCCCCATGCCCCACAGCCCAATGTCCGTTGCTGAAGCAATTCAAGCCTCCTAGAGAACTCTTCAGTTTTTTTATCATACATTTCTTGGTGTCATTTTAACTACAAATGAATAACCAAGTCTTTGGGAAAATATTTTTAAAATATATCTTAAAAATCTGACATTACAGTATTAACCTGTAAGACTGGGAGTGAGGAAGAGGGAGAGAATGTGTTGCTGCCAAGTTCAGCATGTAAAGATATTTCATTGTCTCTTGTTTGGAATGACGCAGTTCAAATAGCATTCTGGTATACAACATCGGAGAAACTATGAAGCAAGGAGTCATTGGGGCTAGCTGTATGGCATCAAACTACTTTCAATAGGTTAGGCTATTTTGCTTTGAAAAATATTTTTGTTGCATTCTTGTACTTTGTCTTTCTTACATGGCAGGATTCCTTTCAGTAAAGAGTGTTTTCCTTTCAGTAAAGAGTGCTTTGAAATAAAGATTGAGAAGAATTTGTATTTTTGTTTTCTTCCACGGAAAATAACAGCACAGAAACCCCTTTTTTACTAATTGTGTCTGTCATACAACTTTAAAAGTTATGCAGAATTGTTTTCTTCAGAATGTCAACGCATGAATGCTATGATTCATGGCGTTCTTTGAATTTTGGAATGATGAGCTAATATAAAAAAGGGAAGAATATGCTGAGTTAGATGCCCTGACTCATTAGGTAATTATTGTATGCACAATTAACATGATGGTGAGGGAAAGGCAAATAAACTTTTTCTGAATGATCTCTTTATATGGACATACACTATCAAAGATACAACCTCATTTCTTATGAATAGATGAAAAATTTCTCAAATATTAAGAAAGAAATAGCATAGAAGCTCTTAATCTTTCTTTTGACATAGATTTTTGAAAAGATCCTGGTGTAACTGTCTCCCCAGTTGAGTAAAATTTTGAAGTTAATGCCTTAAGGTGTATATAATTCCCCTTCCTCACATCAGTGTTAGAAAAAGATTTAGTTTGACTTTAAAGGGCTGTAGAATTAAATTGTACATGTTTTTAAGGTTTTAATCTGTAAAATATAACTGATTTCATAAGGATCAAGGTAACTGCAAGAGAGCCTGAGCTTTAAAATCTTTTCATTTTTTCTTTCTTTCTTTCTTTCTTTTTTTTTTTTTTTTTTTTGATAGAATAGTCTTAAGTTTGAGATGACTCTACTACCTCTAGTCTTCTACTTAGGAAGTGAATGTTGGCCAGACACGGTGGCTTACGCCTGTAGTCCCAGCACTTTGGGAGGCTGACTTGGGCGGATCACAAGGTCAGGAAATCGAGACCATCCTGGCTAACACGGTGAAACCCCATCTCTATTAAAAATACAAAAAATTAGCCAGGTGTGGTGGCAGGCGCCTGTAGTCCCAGCTACTCGGGAGACTGAGGCAGGAGAATGACGTGAACCCGGGAGGCGGAGCTTGCAGTGAGCCGAGACCGCGCCACTGCACTCCAGCCTGGGCGACAGAGCGAGGCTCCGTCTCAAAAAAAAGAGGTGAATGTCAGTGTGATAACCATTTTTATTTTGTCTTGAAATTGCGTGTTTCAAACTGAAACCATATAGTTCCATTTGTGAGGGTCATGATTTTTCCATTTAACTACATCCAGAAATCACATGAATGCAAAGGATAGCCTTTATTCACGTTCTGGAGCACACAGACTACCTCTTCACCTATTTCTATGTCTTTGTTTACCTCTGTATCTATCATAGTCAAAAGAGATCTTAAAGACAAAAACATTGCCCTTTCTAAAAGGAAAAACATTCATACCTTTCCCTTTATTTTAAAATCAACATGGTTTTATCCCATTTGATCTTTATAAATTCTGATTTAGGTGATGATTATTCTATTAAGTGTAATTATACCGCAAATAACAGCGATCTAATATTCATTATCATTTTTACCTTGTCTCTGAAAACCATCATGTAGTTTTGCTTTTAGAAAAACATAAAAAGAACAAAATGCGTATTTTCCCAGAATTTATAATGCTCAATCTATGTATTAAAATAATTTACTTTTTGCTTTTGCCCATCTTTAAGAAATCTCTGTTAATCATTACCCAAGATTACATAGTACTGGCTTTTGGCATTTTGCAAATTAGGTTGATTAGATGGTAGCATAATCCTTGCAGATTATTACAGAAAAGCTGCTTGGCCTATACAGATTTTACTGGCGTTCAGTTTTCACCAGACACTTCTCTGTGAGTAGTTTTTTAAAGATTATATATCTGATGGCAGAGAAATTTATGATAAAAAATGTGCTTTGGGTAGTGTTCAGATTTGTATTTTAATTCTCACTTGCAAGAAGCCAAATTAAAAATAAAATTAAAAATAAGTTAATTCTAAATCTTTGGCCCTTGGGTCCATAGTAATTTTTCTGTGATATTTCTTCTGTGAAGAAGGTTTAATTTTCTCTTCCTGGTTGCACTATTTGAGGCATTTCCTTTTGCTTTATCATCACTCAAGTTATCTATTGCTATATAACAAATCACTTCCAAATTTGTTGGCTTAAAATATCTTTATTTTTGTGCTATGGGTTGACTGCCGTGATTCTTGCTCTTGTCTCTCATGAGGCAGCAGTCAACTGGACATCCAAGATGGCCATTCACATGGCTGGCAGTTGGTGCTGGCTTTAGCTGGAGCTCAGCTGGACTATTTGTTGGAGAACCTATACATGCTTCTCCATGTGAGTTAGGCTCTGGCTTCCAAGAACAAGCATCCCAAGAGTGAGTGTCATGGAAAACCTACGTGAATGCTGCAAGTTTTCTTATGATGTAACCTCAGAAGTCCCGAGAACATCACTTCCACTGTATTTTACTGGTCAAGAACTCCACAAACGCTTGCACAGATTTGATGGGAAGGAAATAGCCTCTGCTGCTCACTGGGAGGTGTATCAGTCAGTACCAACAGAACCAACAGGATATGTGTATGTACATGTGTATATAGTGTGTGTAGATGTATAAAGAAATTTAAGGAATTGGCTCACATAATTGTGGGGGCTGATAAGTCCTGAATCTGTAGGACAGACTGGCGGGCTCTTACCTCAGGCACAAGCTAACATTGCAGTTTGAGTCCTTACTTCATAGGGTAGGCAGATAGGCCAAAAATTCAGGCAAAATCTCTATGTCATGGTCCTGAGGCAAACTATCTTCTTCTTTAAGAAACATCAGTTTCACCCTTAGGGCCTTCAACTGATTGCATGAGATCCACTCACAATGTTGAGAGTAATCTTTACTTAAAGTCAGCTGATTGATGATGTTAATCACATCTATAAAATACCTTCACAGCTTTGTCTAGATCAGTGTTTGAACAAACAACTGGACTTCATAGCCTAGCCAAATTGACACACAGAATTTGAACATCATAGCAGGCATAGCAATTTTTTTTTTTTTTTTTTTTTGAGAAGGAGTCTCGCACTGTTCCCCAGGCTGGAGCGCAGCGCCGCGATCTCGGCTCACTGCAAGCTCCGCAGCCCGGGTTCATGCCATTCTCCTGCCTCAGCCTCCCGAGTAGCTGGGACTACAGGTGCCTGCCACCACACCCGGCTAATTTTTTTTTTTTTTTTTGTATTTTTAGTACAGATGGGGTTTCACCGTGTTAAACAGGATGGTCTTGATCTCCTGACCTCATGATCCACCTGCCTCAGCCTCCCAAAGCATAGCAATTTTTAGATCATCTTTAATATGCTGTAGTCATCATAAAAATGCTTTAACAAGAGTAAGATGTTTGCTTAAAAGGCAATAGCAACTTCAGACTGTGAGAAATGATGTTGACCTCTAGTAGGACTAATTGATCAAATGATTTTTTGAAGATATGGTAAGAAGAACCTACCTTAGTCTCTGTCTCTCTCCTACTCTAAGACTCGTCTCTTAATGTTCGAAACTGATATTTTATATGCAATTACATGAAGAGATTATAGTGTAACTAAATGTAATATCTCAAGAACTCTCATTTTCCTTTCCTTTTTAGAATCTGACTACCTTTTGTGCTTACATTTCTGTTTCTTTTACTTTCTCTTGAAACTACTTTGTCAATATTAATATATATGAAGTACCCTCCCCCACCAAAAAAGAACAATAACTATTAGTTGGAGGATGTCTTTTATTATTTTAAATTTCTATTTCATGACTGACTTGTGTGCATGTTCCTCAACCTAATGCACATATCTAGAATTTTTGCTTATAAATTCGAGTGAAATTTGACCTGTGTTCCGTTTTCCATTGACCTGGCTAGTTTATTTAATTTTTCTGCTATGACCATCTCCCTCTCTGTGATTGAGTGTCTAATGGTGATTGGTTCATTGATAATACAATCTTCTAGGGTCTTTTTAAAAAACACAGATTCCTGGACCTTTCCTTGATGACTGAAGCAGAAAGTCTGGAAGTTAGGTGCAATCCACATTATTTCAACAAGCACTCTTGGAATAACCATTTCCCTAATCAGAGTTCATCTGTATCATATATACTGCTTTAGGAGAATTCTCAGCCTCTACTTTTCAGTACCACTGTCTATTCCTATTATATACATATACATATATATATATATTCCAATTAGATTATATGTGATTATTTGATAGCTTAATTTTCCATGTTAGATCCCCTTTTCTTCAGCCTCTAATAGAAATTGTCCATCTTTCAGGCCTTTACTAACAGTAAGACACTCATAACTTCTGTCTACTGTCAGTCCACATATTTTAGATTTTTATGACACTCTCAGCTTCTGGTATCAATAACTGCTTTAGTTTGGTACACAGAAGTATATCTTGGTATAAGGAAATTATTATAGATATAAGATCCTATATCCTTTCTGGCAATAGTGTTCCAAAGGAGGGTGGAAGTTAGAAGATCAGAGAAATGTCTCTAGCCATTTCTAGTATAAGGCAATGAGTCAGAATTTGCTGGAAATTCTGGAAGCTAAGTCATACTACTACTAGAGTAGGACCATAAAGAGGTCTGATGCAGGCATCTATGGAAGTTGGTACTTTGTGACTGCTACCTTTCTGGGTTAGTGCACATCTAAATGGTGGTGATAGACCTGGGGCCTCTGTTAATTATTATGGCCAACAGTTGCTAAGGAAAGCTGGTTGCTGAGTAGGAAAGGAAGGCAAACTGGAACACGTTGGATATCCTTGGCACCTTTCTCTACTTGCCACCAACGAATGTTGATATTTAGAGTGTAATGGCTGGTGTTTCACCTCTATCTCTCAAATCTCATGCAACTTCCCATTTAGCCAACTCTAAGCTGAAGTGATATAAGGGGATTCTAGAAAACATAGATCCATGTAAACAAATTGACAATAGAACAGTATTTTTCAACCCTTGTCACCTTGACATCTCACAGCCCTTTTCATCATATTTAAGTTTAAAAAATAGCAAAATCATGCTTCTAATATGCATCTGCCTCTTTTATAACTGAAAATATGCTTTCTCCTCAATAGAGGATTTACAAAGCTGCAAGATAATTATTTTATATATGATTGATGTTCATTCCTTGCCTGATGTTGAGCTTATAGAAATAGCTTCCTCCTAAACTTTTAGAAATTTACCATCTAATTATGTCTAGAAATAATAACAATCATAAAGATCTTGAAATATAGGGATAAATTATCTATAATTTCACTATTAAAACTAAAGAGCTTTGTAAATTTGATATAACCCTTTCAAATAATTTTCCATTGTGATATATTATGTGTAGAATGATATTGATATATAGGGATATATTATTAATATATATATAAATAAAATGAATTAATAGGCATACAGTGTTTAATTTGCCATTCAATTTAATACTAAATTATAACTATGTTTTCAGGTTCCTACATAGCCTTCCTAATAAAGACTGCATAATATTCTATCTAGTGACTGTGGCATCAATTAATTTGTTCCCATTCTACTGGTACATATCTAGATTGCTTCTCAGTTTTCATGGGTACAAATAGGCCCATGTGATAAGATATAATGCATTCCTAGATAGTTCTATGAAAGTACAATGTGTGAAATTTGTACAATATGCTTACTAGTTATAAGGGAAAGTCCATTCTCCAAAGCAAAAGAATTTATAAAATCCATGACTGTATTTCTTTTAAGACAATATGTTTCCAACAGTTATTCACAGAAGGCCTTTGTTCTTTTATTTGCAGTGGGACACTGCCAACCAGTTTAATTCTCGTGAGTGACTGACTGAAGCTAAAAATTTCCTGAATTCTTTTTTTGCAATTTTATTACACTTGTAGAACCACTATTTTTACTTGTATCAGCATTTTTTTCTTTTCTTCTAAATTTTACATTATTTACAAAATAACCATAACATTCAATAAATATCAAAATAATTGCACAAATATTGCTGAAGAGAAAAACTGATGTCAACACTGCCAAACCTGAATGTTTCCAAGAGCAAAACAATAGCTTAAAATATTCTTTTTCAGTTGATGTACTGACGTATTGTGTAATAAGTTTAGAAGTCACAGAAGTTGAAAGTCTAAAAAGTCAGGTGTTTTCCTAGAAGAGGCCAATGACTTCATACTTATAACCTTTCCTATATATTGGAACTTTTAAGAGTAAATACATGTTTAAAATGTATGAACATCTTAATGGCTCTTCACAAATGGAAATACAATGAGGAGGCATATAAATTAGAGTGTGGTTAGATAGAAAAATGTTTTATGTATAATTTGATATCTGAGCTGAGTTCTGGAGGAAAAGTAGTTAACTATGTCAAGGTCATGGGTTAGGGAATAAATGACTTTCCAGCATGTTTTGGAGACAGAAAATGCATGATATGTTTGAAGAATTGTTAGTAGTTTGATATAGCTGAAGTGAAAGTCACATATGGCCAAAGAAGGAAGTATGGTGGGTGGAAATATGAGTCAGCAGAGAGGCAGAGGAAAGAAGCAGAAATCAGAAATATGAACTAAACTAATCGTTGATCTTGATTTTGAAAGCACTGGCAAGTTCCTCAGGGAGGCATGCGATCAATATGACCAGATTTGTTTTCAAAAATATATTTTGGCAGCTATGATCAGTAGAAATTGGAGAAACTAAAGAGAGACCAGTTAGGAAAATATTGTTGTGATTCAGGCAAGATAAAATAAAGTGATGAAGGGAGGCAGTGACAACAGTGGTAGGGAAGAGAAAATGGTAGATACTATTTTAGAAGTCAAATCCACCAGAACTGTGGCTTGTGCATTTGGATGTGGGGAGTGGGCAATGAGATTAAACAGTCTAAAATGACTTTCAGACTTCCCTCTTGGGCAACTGAGTTCATGGTAATATCATTCTCCAGGAGAGAGATAATACAGGAGAAGCAGTTTTATTAGTGTACATGGTGAGGTCATATTCATTAACAACGAGTGAGACACACCTGTAATTATATCTAAGGAGATATAATTCATTAGATAGTTGGATGTATAAATATATGGATTAAATTGAAAACATAAATTTAGGCAGTATTGGTAATAAGGAAATTGAAATGGAAAAGAATATTTGGATCACATGACTCAGGGATAAAATGTAGAGGAAGAGCAGAAGGCATAGAGCAAATCTTTGGGGAGCATAGATATCATGTAACCACAGAAGAAATAGAAAGTATCGAAGAAGACATAGAAAAAGCATGGACAGGTGTAAAACCCTTTAGCATTTGATATATACTACATAGGAAGGCCTTCTAGTTTAAGAGTCAGATGAAGTGCACTTTTGTGCTGTTTCTAGGCATGTGGCTATAGACACATCACTTAACATCATTGTAATCTTAAATTCTCCTATGCAAAATGAGACTATGGCTCCTGCCTGATTTATAGGTCTATAGCAGATAAGATAATATATGTTAAAGCATCTTGGGAACACTCCAAGTCACCATATAAATGTAAGTTTTTATTATTTTCTAGATACTGACATATTTTATCCCTTTTGACCTTTCTTCCTTTCTACTAAATGGGATGTTAAGTGGGCTTATAATTTCAACCTTTGGGTATAATATAATCTCTTACATTGAAATAAACATTACTAAAAATTGACAGGACTACCAAATAGTCTAGGTCAAGAACTTCTAAGATACAGAACAGAGGACACACTAAATTTTTCAAGACTTACTATGATATACATACAAGATCAAGCTGACATTGGATTAGTTCTAAAAAAACAAAAAACAAAGAAACAGTCATTGGAAATTTGGTTATGTGCTTGGCATTACTGTAAGAGCAATTGGAGGGAAATGGGTTTTCTAATTCAAAATAGACGGTTGAGGATAAGTGTAGTCTTAAAAGTGTGGCTTACGCAAGGATTCCTGAAGGCAAATTCATACAATGGGTGGAATTCATGTTACTATCTGCTTCCATTTTTTTTTTTAACGCCTTTCCTTCCGTTTCAGTCCTGTTTGCCTTTTCTCTATTTTATCTCCATTCTAAAGAATTTTTCTGAGCCTGGGAATATAATCTAATGTATTCATTCATTTTCAAATATTAAAATATTAATATTTAAAGGCAGTGTTTCTCAAAGAGTGGATCATGAACTACCCAGACTCACTGACTCAGGTGATTTTGACACCCAGTTCGATTGGAGAAGCACTGCTTTTAGAATATATTTTATTAAACAGAAATGCAAGAATAATTTTCTATTATCTATTATTATAAAAAATGAATGAAACATTACTATAGTGTAATAAAAATAGTGCTTGGAATAAAAAAATCCCATTTTTTTTCTCACTGACTAAATGTGTGATATTCTCAGTTTAGTCTTTTAATCCCTTAAAATCTCCATTTGCCCATCTTAAAAATGGATAAATAATAATAAAACCTGCTCAATCTCACAGAGTGGTTTTGAGCATCAAGAGAGACAGATTGTTGGTGAAAGTAGCTACAACAGTGAAATAGGATACCTCTATGTCATTATCTTTATTTTAGCTAATTGTGGAATGTCTTGGGGGAGGAGGGCATTTTAGTACTTTAAGAATTAAACTACATATTTCTATTAATGACAAAAACCTAACCTCTAGATAGCTAGAACATATAAATGCAAATAACAACATATTAATTACACATATTTGAACTATAGAATTGGGTTTTTATTATTATGAATATATTTCAAGAAAAAAGCTTACAATTATGTCACAATTTCTGGATTGGTGCTCAATAAATATTTACTGAATGGATAAATGCATTTGGAATACATTTATATTGTTAACACAGAGCTATTCCTTTTTATTATATTTTCTAAAACTTCCTCATAAGAACAAAAAATATAAAAACCTTAATGCCTTATTGATGTAGCATCATGCAGGAGTATTAATATCAGCATGACAGCATATCAATAATAATATGACTAATGTAGAGAAATTCTGCCTTGGGGTTTGTGCAAGAATCCACTTGGGTTTTATTCTTATGATTTAAAGGGTCATTACCTATCAATTCAATTACAATTTCATCTCAATGAAATGAGCATACGTCTGTCAATAACACTGTTTATTAACTCTTTTAAACAAACTCATAATATGCTTAAGAAAATCAGGTCTATAACCATTGCACTCCAAGGGAACAGTTATTTTTCACTCTTATGGTTGACATTTTATATAAATTATTTCTAAAATAACATATAAGAGTTACTAAATATGATTTTGCATTAAGGAGTGAGTTTTCTGTTTGGTTTATAGTACTACTGAATACTGTCTAGTCTCTGAATTTAGAGTCAAAATTAATTGCTATTGATTGAATATTAGTAAATAGTATAGACTCTCTTTGTTTCTGTCTCCCTCTTTTCCTCCGTCTTGCCTTTTCTTTCTTTCTCTCACCCATTTGTCTATTCTTCACTCCTATCACCAACAGCACACATTGAATATATTCTGTGTGCTACAGAATATGAGATAATAGAAGATACTTTAAATCAGTGGTACTCAACTGAGGATGATTTTGCTCCCCAATAGGCATTTGTCAATGTCTGGAGATAGTTTTGCTTGTCACCCTGTGGGAGTGTTACTGGCATCTACTGGGTAGAGCCAAGGATACTGCTCAATAAAAGGACAATGAAAAGGCCCTCTACAACCAAAACTTACCTGCTGCAAAATGTCAGGAAGGCTGGGGTGGGGAAACTCTGCCTTATGTAATTTCTGTCTTTACCATATACTCAGTGTTGGTGTCAGCTCAGCAATTCCCTACCAGGTGCTTTTCTCCTGATTCTTCACAACTTCTAATATGGAATTTCCATTAGTAATTATACATGATGTTTTTCTACATGGAGAAAGTATTGGAGTCTTTGCATGACTGCTTGGAGGTTTCTATATCTTTCATGGTCATCTTGTGCCACAATGGTTTTTTGTTTGTTTGTTTGTTTTTGTTTTTGTTTTTGTTTTCAGGGGAGTATACTACAAAAACACTTTCTGTTAAAAATTAATACGAATAGGATGTTTTATATTTTCTTCAGTAGGTGTGATCTTATTAGAGAACAAAAGGTCTGGTTTGTAATATGCAGTGTTGTTTGAGAGGCATTACAGACAGTGTCTGAGAGCACAAATGTGGAGTCCATACTCCCTGGATTTGATTACTGGCTCTGATGCTTACTAGGTATGTAACCTACATAAGTGTCTTGTCTTCTCTTTAAAATGCAGAATTACGTAGAATGATGTGGGTTTTGAAAGAATTATCATGATATTTAATTAATACGATGATGTTATTGATTTAAAGGTACAGCATTATTTTATGCTATGCACCAGAAAAAAGAAAATGCCACCAATTAAATTATTATAAGCCATCATATGTGAGTCATACTCCAATGTCAAAGGTTGTTAAAATGTGGAAAAAACATACGTCTTAGAACCAAGAAAATGCAGTACGTGTAAAGGATTTAGAACTGTGGCAGACACTGAATATACACAAAATATCCATTAACACTTGAATTGATATATGCACAATAAACCACCAGTAGGAAAACAGGCAGCAATGTTTGGAAAGGAGTCCAGAATTGCCACACTGCCAATATTCTTTTTCCGGAAGAAAATGTTTTTTTTCTTTTTTCTTTACTGCCAATACTTCTATTCATACATGTTTTAAAAGTGCAACCAACTGACTGGAAACATTTTGTGGGATGAAGAATTTTGGTTTGAAATGTCCTTTACGCACTTCTCTATCTGATTTGATTCCATGATCTGTGTCATAATAGCCTGATATTTTTTCCTGACTGCACTGCGTGTGTGAGAGTAAATCATTCTTGTGGGCTTTCACAGCTTTCTCATGAACATCTGTTTATGTTCCTCTCTTTCTGTTGTATCTTAGTCTTTCTATGTATGCCTTCTCCATTGTAATACAAACACCTAGAGGAAAGGTGTGATAATGTGTCCATATACCTACTATCTGGCACAATTTCAGGTACAAACTCGATATACATTTCATACTGTACAAATTTTTAGCC
Source organism: Chlorocebus sabaeus (assembly GCF_047675955.1). Classification (NCBI taxonomy): domain Eukaryota; kingdom Metazoa; phylum Chordata; class Mammalia; order Primates; family Cercopithecidae; genus Chlorocebus; species Chlorocebus sabaeus. Next base: position 16,667,979 of record NC_132915.1, read on the forward strand.
TGTTTTGTGCCATAAGATATAGAAAATATAAATATGCAAGGACTAGAAACTAACTAAGTCAATTGGTGAATAACGTCTACTCTCTAAAAGATACATGTGAGGTCAGAGTTCAGCATGTCGTATTGGAACATAGAAAGCAGCCCAGTTCTGAAAGAGTATTTCTGACAGCACTGCTATTAGTCTCATACCATGGGGCTGAGTGAGCCTGAGCATTTGACCTCTTCCTTTGCTCCAATGTGGAGAGTTTATCTTCTCTCGTTCCCTCCTACATCTCATTTTGACATGAGACTAACCAGAAGACAAAGGCAATTTTAGAGGCTTAAAAGTTTTGCTAGAGATGATGATCAGCTATCCAAGCCAACCAGAGGTGCATTTCGAGTGATGTCTGTAAAAATTAAGATTATGTCCTGAGGTCTAAGACTGGTGAAGACATCAGCACAGTTGCAGGATAATGGCTAGGACTCTTTTCCCCCATGATCAAACCCAGAAGGAAGAATAATACCTCACAAGGACAGAAAACTCAACCAAGGGGTTTGAAAACAAAATCAAACCAACTTGTTCTAGGATTTTGGAGTTCTAGAATACACTCCTAGAATAGAGCTTAAGCCGTTATGTATAAACTTTGTTCTCCCTTTGCTGGCGAGAGGTCTAACTATTGTGTTCAGCTGCGAATGTCTTATTAGATAAGCTGTTAGGATGCAGCTCTAGTCCCACATTGGGTAACACATCAAGGACAATAGCAAATGGCAGGCTGCTAGTTGCCATGTGGTTTATTGAAGCCAAAACACCAACAAACATAATCTAGGAATAGAGCTCACACAGATCTAGAGTTTTCCTGTTTATTCCAGTAGATTTTGGAAACTCAGTCTTTTAAAAAGAAATAGTAGTAGTAAAAAAAAAAAAAAAAAAAACCATAGTAGAAGAAAAAATACTACCGATCTAGTATTGATTTTTGGTAAAAACCTCTGGAATTTTACATCGTAATTAGTCTCCCTCTCAGAAATAATATTTATTTAAATACCCCCCATCCTAGTTTTTATTTAGGCAGATGGTTGGAACATTATGGTAATGTATTAATAACAGATGCACACCTTTCCCTGGACTTCACAGTAGGGAAGCTGCTGTCTCAAGAAATTATCAATGGAATTTAAAGTCTTTCACTTCCAGGTCATAGGTTTGAAAAATGTGCCTTTGTTGTATCTAAAAAATCATTACTGTCTAATATGTGTCATGCAACATGGACTTAGTCCAGACTGGGTACATTGGGTATTAATAAGTCACAATTGTATGTAGACAAGAAAAGATTTCTTTTTAAAAGGCATCACAATAAATTACTATTCTGAATGGTGTTTTAGGACACCCTTAGACAGAAGCACTGTGATTTTGACGAAGGTTGACCACATTTCCTGGGAGGCTATAGCATCTTTCACAAACATTTGTTTTGTGACAGGGGAAAATAGATGCTTTGGGTAACAATTAGTTTTCTAAAAGGTTATTTTACTTTTTAAGTGTGCCTTTCAAATGTTATTTAATGATTAATAATACCTTGATTGGAAAAAATGATAATTTGAAATACAGAAGAACTTGGGGCATGAATTATATTCTTATAATCTAAAAGGTTACCTGCCTAGAAAGTATTATTCATAGGAAATCTTAGGGATTTGGAGAGAAATACAGTGTAAAATCATTTCTTTTAGTCCTTTTCTTAAAATTATCTAAAGTTGCCTGAGAGTGGACAAGAAAGTGTACACTGGACTACACTGGGGGTATCTTCCTCTGCAGAATGAAGTTAACTTACTCCCACAATCCCCTATTTTCAAATTAACATAGAGTTAACATGACTATTTTGTGGCAAGTTCTACAAGCTTTAGTGTATAAATTTGTATTATGACCACCACAATCAGGTTATAGACCATTTCATCATCCTTCAAACCTACCCTGTACCTACTCTCTACTGCTCCTTTATAAAAATATCCTTCCCCACCCTATCCTCTGGCAACTACTAATCTGTTTGCTGATATTACAGTTATGTCTTTTTGCAAATGTCTTATAAATGGGACCATATAGTATTTAACCTTTGAGAATGGCTTTTCTTCACTTAGCTTAACAACTTTGAGATCTGTCTGAGTATTGTTTATCAGTAGTTTGTTCTTTTTGCTTGCTGAGTATTATTCCATTGTCTGTAACACTGTTTATCAGCTCATTGAAGAACATTTGGGTTTCTAGTTTGGGCACATAAGAATAATGCTGCTATAACCATTCATGTATAGGCTTTGTGTGAACCTAAGTTTTAATCTCTCTAGGGTAAATACCTAGGGGTGGAATTGCTGGGTCATATAGAAAGTATGTTTAACTTTGTAAGAGAGACTTTGCCCTTTTGCATTGCCATCTTCACATTATATGCAAGTTCCAGTTGCTCTACTTCCTCCCCAGCCCTTAGTTTTGTTAGTTCTTTTTGTTTTAGCCCTTCTGTTAGTGGCTTAGTAATATCACATCATTGTTTTAATTTGCATTTCCCTAATGGCAAATGACGTTGGACATCTGTACATGTGTGTGTTTGCCATCTATCTGGTTTCTTTGTATATCTTTTATGATGAGGTATCTGTGCAAACCTTTTGCCCATTTTATTTTTAAAGCTGGATCATTTTCTTACTGTTGAGTTTTAAAGTTCAGGATCCAAGTGATTTGCAATTGATATATTCCAGCCTTTAGCTTCTCTTTACATTTCCTTCATAGTATCTTTTGCAGAACTAAGGTTTTAAATTTTGCTGTAACATCTATTTTTTAAAATTAATTATGCAGTTGGTGTTATATGTAAGAACTATTTGCTTAATATAGATTTAAAAATATATTTTCCTATGCTTTCTTCTAAACATTTAACATTTTACATTTAAGTCTATGATCCATCATGATTTAATCTTTGTGGAAGGTATGAGGTTTATGTTGATATCCATGTTATTACATATGGATGTCCCAACACCACTTGCTGAAAAGGCTATTCTTTCTCCATTGAATTGCCTTGAACCCTGGTCAAAAACTAACTGGCATATTTGTATAGGCCTATTTCTGAACTTTCCATTTTGTCTTATTGACGTAGGAGCCTACCTCTTCGCTAAAACCACAATGTTTTGATCACCAAAGCTTTATAATGAGTTTAAAATAATAAAATGTGAGTCCTCCAACTTCCTTTTATACCAGAATTGTTTTGGCTAGTCTAGGTTCTTTGCCATTGCGTATACATTTTAGAATTAGCTTGTCTATAACTATAAAAATAATCTAGCTGCATGAACTAGCTAATGAAGACAGCCCCTTTCTCTCCTTTTATCAGATAGCATAATTATCTGATAAAACAGTCTGGAAAGATCAAGGAGAAACTAGCATTGCCTACATTTACAAGAGTTTGAAAAGGGAGGGGCACTGATTTCTAAGGAGGCCGAGCCACAGACAAAGCCTGGGTTGCTGAAGCTTGCTCATACCACTTGATCATTCACATTGATGACTTCAGATCCTTTCCTCTTGACTTTTTTTTTTCTTTTGAAATGAGAAGCAAAGTAACTTAATGGGCACTCAACAGTGTTCAAGTCTTAGTTCAAGAGTGCTGAGTAATTAGTATAATGTACACGAGGAAAACACTAAGATCCTACGATTTTTCTACCGTGGCATTAGAGGTTGGAAATTATTAGTAAAATAATGGTACAATAAGAGCTATTCCAGTATTTTCCCTTTATCTGCTTTGTCCAGTAAATAGGCCTGTTTTCTTTTGGAGTGCCTGGTTCTAACATATGCATGACATGGCAAGAGGTACTTGACGGAGGCTGGAATTTTTAGCTCAGTCGTGATCTAGCGACCCATTGGCAAGATGAGAATATCATCAGATTAGGGGTAGGTAAGTATTTTTGTGAGAATAAAACTGGAACATAGTAACCACTCTGTGTGTTGTGTACCAGCCATCTCTTACACCCTGTTTCTGATTTTCTCAGCTTCATTTCTCAGTGGATCCAGCTGCACTGTGGGCTCTGACTAACTTCACACAGATGTGATCTAACAGTGTCTCACCTCATACTATCTATCTCACCTCTGCTTCAGGGCTTTCCTATTCACCAAGAGCCATGGAATGATGGAAGATTCTGAAAGTCAATAAGAATTAATGCTCTGTGTACCAAACATTTTGATGGGTAGGAGCTAGCTGAAAATTGTTTTTCTTTCCCCTTTCTCTGTGTACTCAAAGAATGGTCCTGAGATGCAGCTTATATGGTTTCTCAGAGGAAGGTCCCAGGAAATCAAGCAATCAATTGCATTTATTTTCAGCCACCTGATGACACATTTTCAGTTAGCTTCCACTGCATCCATCTTTCCTTTACTCCCTTTGTCTCCTGCTTCTATTCTTGGGTTCTGCAGTCCCTAATTGCATATTAGCACTTAGAGCTATATCTAATGTTTTATTTTCTGGGGAACCTTGGCCAAGTAGCAAAATAACATCATTACTTAATTAAGAGGCCCATGTGAAGTATAATAAAAGATGAGGTAAGCATTTCCAGTTGAATAGAAATATTACATAATTATGTTTAGTTTAATGCAATGAATTTTGTTTTTCCTTTCCTTTCTAATTTAATTTTGACTTTCCCCTTTTCACTGCTATACACTTAAGGGAATTCTGGTCTTCTGCTTTTTAACAGGTATGTGCTCAGGGAATCTGTGCTCAATAAATAGTTGTTAATTACTGTGGGGTTGTTTTAATAAAAACTTAAGCAATATGTAATATGGAGGTAAAACTGATTTTTATGTCCCACCAGAATTACATAACACATTACAAACAGAGTTTATAACATCTTTGGGTCTTTAAAATAGTCGTGTGAGGTAAGCGGGTTTATTTATCTTACATAGGCTGGTAATTGGGGTTCAGGGAGAAAAAGTAACTTGCCTTAGATCACAGAGGAGACAATTGTTAGAACCAGAGTCATGAGTCTACTAAAATTTTGTTATTTCCCCTTGGTCTCTTTTATATCAAGAGTTTGAAATCACTGGGTCTTGTAAATTAGTAAATTTAGATTGAATACACTTATGAACAGTACCTCTAAATACAGTCTGATGTTTCCACTGATGATGTTAAGAATTTTCTAGTTTATACAATGTAATATAACATATGTATGTAACAATGTGAACTTGAAACGAACGGATCAGTTCTATAAAAGAAGCAAGTTGCATTTCACCTAAGCTTTCATCTTGACATATCCTATGCCCTTTTATAAGTACTTACGATTCTGTCTTATGTATCAAGAAAATACACTTTTCAAAGCTCTTTGTTTCCCTCCTTCAATCCTTGTACTTCCTCATTAATGCTTTCATTGGAAAAAATTGAGATTGGCTATTTTTGCAAATAAGAGATGTTTCTGTTATGTTTGATGAACATAGTCTTGTACTACAATAAGAAAAGTTAGGTTCACAACTCAGATTTGTTGTGATATAATGAGATATATAGGCATAATTGACATATTAAATACACATACATTATTATATAGCATGTTTAATTTATTTTATATAACTATAGTATTTATATTTTTATATGTTTGATATATCTGGGCTAATCTTTGTATTATAAAAATTAAATAATATAAAATATTTTAAAAGATTTTTGACAAACTAAGTTAAATGAAGATACAGTATTTCTTTAGTATGCAGCATATTTTTTCTCTTTTTGATGGCTGGCATCTGCTTTTAGCTGTGAGATTTCTCAAATGATAGTTGAAGTAATAATTAGTTACTGCGTAGGTATCAACAAATCCTACTTCAATACTCCTGTATGTACAATAAAGGAGAAACCGAAATATTTTTTTTCTGTGTGTCAACATTCTCACTCCTCGTAGTTCATTAAATCAAGATGATATAAATCCCCGAAGACTGAAGTACAAATTTTAGAGCCGTATTGATTTAACCTTCCCTTTGTAAATATTTCATAGTTCTATAATGTGCAAATGCAGTCACTCACAGAACAAAGGATTCTACTTTTCTGTTTTTATGCAGAGGGGGTAGCTGACAGCTTTTATTATACCATTTAGAAAATAATACATATGAAAATGTGTAAGGATATTTTGTCATTATTATGGTTGTCAAGAAGAATTGATGAAACACTGTTTTTAAAACAAGATTTTTGTAGAGAATACTTTAAATGTGTCATTTTCCAAATATAAATCCATTTACCTTTTATAATTTAAATTTTCTTACTGTGTTTTAAAATTATTTACTGGCTCTTCTCAAATAAAAGGCTTTATTTGTTGGCCTTTTATCTCCCGCTCATTGACACTATGGAGAAACTTCGGATTTAAATATGTAATATTTGAGTTATTTTCATAACAGCACACTGTGAAATCATGGTGGTACAAAAATAAATATTTCATTGAAGGATCCATCAAAGAAAAAGTAACCTTTCTCAACTGCGGGTTGGAACTAGGGCTGTTAAAATGACAAATATGTTATACTACTGTTTAATATTTTCTCTTTTTAAGCTTTATATAAAAATAAAGCCATAGTCAACACAGTGAATACTGATGTGTCAAGATGTAACAAAATTAGTTTTCTAATTTTGATGCCATAGAGATGGCATCAAAAGGAAGATGATTATTTTTTGATTTTAATACTTACTTTGCTAGGAAGGAGGCAGAGAAAAATGGATCTATGGGTGAATGGTAAGAGCCTGGTATTATGTGATATCACTGTGAACTGCTTTCATTAAACTAAAAGTTTGGTAATTACCACACACACACAAACACACACACTTTAGGAAAAGAATATTGTAGACTTTTATAAACTAGCAACTGAGTGCACTGAAACAGGAACTGTCTACACCAAAGCAGACTGTATTCAGAATTCTAGGAGTACAGGGATGAGGTTTACTTATAAAGACAGAGTTTCTGCAAACAAGAACCAGGGCTTTTCACCACTGGGAAAACTTTGATTGGCAGACTTTTCAGTACCTAATTTATGCTGAATTTTATCATATTATTTTTCCATGAAAACATAATACAGATATGCCAAAGGAAGACTAATTATATTCCATTGCTTGTACTCTTACTTTTTAAGACTGTATGGATGATTTTTATTTCTGTATCCGTGTTGCATGTATGCAAATGCTCACATATATGTGCAGTGTGTGGTATTGTACTATGTGGTCTCATTTAAAACGAGTTTTATTTTCTTGGAGACAGTTTAGGCTTCACTGATCTCAATATTTCTGATAATTCCCTCATAGTGCTTTCTGTAGATGTCCACATTTTGCATCACATATTCAAGTTAGAGCATAGTAAAAACACAGCTACTTATAAATGTGTCTACATGCCTGTCTCTTTAATCACTTAATATGAACATAAGAAATCTCTCTGTTTAGGAAACATAGCCTTTTTTTTTTTTATCTCAAAGGCTACTTTTTATTAGTTATTTTCAACACTTTCCTTCATACATATTTCCGGATCAACCCTTGGCTATCTATTCTCCCAATCTATTGTAATAGCTGAAATACAGTTACTTATTTCATTCACATTTACAATGTGCCAGATATTATCTCCTCAAGGTAAGTTTGGACATAGAAAGACTTGTGTCCTGAGGACAATATGCTTTACTTCTCTGCATATCTCACTCAGGTTTTTAAAGTGTTCAGGCATAATGTTCACTTCTTAGAAGAGAAAAATGACTTTACCTGGGCACTTGGAAAACATGTATCTATGAGAGGAAAAATGCATACTGTGGGTGTTTGTTTATTCAACATTCAGATGAATGTCAACAAATTTTAATGGAACGCCTTCTACGTACTGGGCAGTTTCTAGCCATTTGGGAACTGTGAAGAGTAAACAAAACAGACAAAAATATCTGTCCTCTCCCAGGAGCTTGCATTCTCCTGGGGGAAATGGTCAATAAACATATAAGTCATTAAGTAATTTATGTGGTATGGATAAGTCCTATGGAAGAAGAATTATTAGATCAGGATAAGGGCAATCAGGGATGATGGTGGGCTGTGACACTTTTCACTTTTACATGGGATGATCAGGACAGACTCTCTTGGAAAAATGAGCTCTGAGATCTGAAGGAAGCAAGAGAACTAACCAAGCAGATATCTGAGGTGGGACAATTCAGGCAGGAGAAACAGCTAGTACAATCTGGAGGAGACAAACACAAAGAAGGCCAGTGTGATTGTGGAGCTGCTGAGGGAAGTAAGAGAGGGAATACAATAAAAAAAAAGGTCACTGAGTGATCTGATTTACAGTTTAAAGGAATCTCCTGGCTGCTGTGCTGAGACTAGACTTTCAAGGGGGAAGAGCAGAGGTAGCACATGAGGAAGGTAGCCTCAGATAGGCAAGTGGAAAATGATGGTGACTTAGACTTGGGTGACAGCAGTGCAGGTGGTGGAAGTGAACAGATTCTGAATATTTTGAACATCTCCAAAGTTCTTGACACTGGGATGGGAAAGAAACTGAGGAGTTGAACATGATGTCACAGCTTTGGCATAAACCATGGTGAAGATGGAGTTGATACCCACAAAACTGTAGAAGACTGCAGGTGGAGTAGGTTTAGGCGGGGAAGGACTAGGAATTCAATTTCAGACAACCAAGTGGAGAAATAAAGAAATCAGCCGGAGTTGAGTCTAGGCTTCCCAGAAAAAGGTATGCGCTAGAGATTTTGGGTTTTGATTCATCAGTACATGGAAGAGATAAGTGAAATAAACCAGACACAGAAAGAAAAGTATTACATGATCTCACTTATATGTGGAGTCTAGGGGGAGAAAAAGTCAAACCTACAGAGATAGAGAGATAGAGAATATAATAATTACTACAGATGAGAGGCAGGGAAGCAAATGGGAAAATGTAGACCAAAGAATACAAAGTAGCAGATAAATGGGAGGAAAAAGTCTGGAGAGCTAAATACAACATAGTTGTAGTTTATAGTTTATAAAATTGTAATGTGTTGGGGATTTTTGTCAAATAAACAGATTTTAGCTGCTCCTGTTAGAAAAAGTAACTATGTGAGATGATTAATATATTAATCTGCTGTACTATAGTAATTATTTTGCTATAATTACTATAATGGATTATTTATTATCCATATGTGTTCCATACTACCATCTTAGAAACTTTAAATATATACAATAAAATTTATTTTTAAAAAACAAAACTAGTTTGGATGAGATCACAAATGGGTGTGAGTGTTAATAGAGGAAAGAAGTGGCAAATAAAATGTTGAACCACCGTTACATTAGCAGGTTGGCGAAAATAAACTTTTCTTCTTTCAAAAAGATGTAGAAAGTGAAATAGATGAAAAAACCAAGACAGTGTTTTGTCCTGAGAGCAAATAAAGTATATCAAGAAAGAAATGATCAGTTGTGGTACATACCGCTGACAGGTCAGGAGAGAAGAGGAATGAGCATTAATATTTCAAAAACTTTAGCAGGTTCAAGTAAAATCATGCGAGGAAATTCTTTTTCTTTGCAAGAAAAATACCAAACAATTTTGAGAAGTAGCAGCACTATCATCATGAAAAACACATCTTTGGAATCAGATGGATCCGGGCTTGGGTCCCAGTGATCCTCATTAGTTTGTGACTTTAGGACAGTCACTTAGCCTTCATGAACCTCAATTTCCTCGTCTCTACAAAGCAGATAATAATACCTCCTTCATCAGGTGATTGGGAGGATGAAATATTTAAGTGCTGGCCTTTTTTCTGACATCTGAGGAATGCTGGCAAATGGTAGCTGCTAACAGTTATTGCAATTGTAGTCATAATTACTCTTAGCGCGAATAGTCAAGGCCGCCTCACATGTGGTCCTATCCCACCTACCCAAATGTTCACTATGGTCCTGCGGGATCTTTTGGGTCCAAAAATCCTGCTCATCATCCCTAGAATATTCTTTGGGTGTGTGGTTTGTTTTTTTTTTCCCCTCTTCCACTGTTAGTCTATGTATTATCCTCAAGTTAGAATACCTTCCATCCATCTCTGACTGTCAGGATCCTACTCATTCTTCAAACCGTTGCTCAGTCTCTGCTCTCTTCTGGGAAGGTTCCTTTATCATCCCAGCCAGATGCAGCCTTAATCTCCTCTGAACTAATCTAACACTAATAACTGCACTATCAATCTACCTTCGATACACACTGCATCAAGAAGACTAATCTGTTTACATGCTTTATCTCTCCAAACTGCAGAGCGAGTTCTGAGAGGTTAGAGATTTCTGTGCCTCTTCAAAGGCACCATTATGGTAATTCACACAAACCCTCAATGTTGGTTGACAGATGACGATGCCGCTTCCCTGGGGCTGCTTTCATAGGAGGACTCCGCTCTTCTTTGGAGAGCCAGAGTTTAGATTCTTTTCTATTATTACTCAAAGAACCTTTTGAAATTTACAAGTCTTTCTAAAGAAGGTGTTCTTATGGTAAAAAAGAAAAATGCTGTGAGACCTTAGGTAAGTAACTGTACTTCTCAGGATTAACAGGGATAATAAAAAGGTGATCTTTAGGACTGAATGAGAAAGTATATGTAAAAATGCCTAAGATACCCAACACAGAGAAAGACAATTATTTGCTATTATTATTTATTAAAGTACATTTTTGTATACAATTTTGTGTTTCTACAATATGAGTATTTCAGACCCAGATTTCAGTAAAATTTAGTAGGGTCCTTTTCTGTGCTAGGTTTTTTTTTTTTTTTATGTTGGCATATTTAATTCCTAAAACAATCTTACAAAGTTTGAAAAGTTTTTTCTTTTTAAATAATTAAGCCATATGATTTTCAGAATGGCTAAGCAACTTGCCTAATGTCACACATTTGATGTCTCCAGATTCCAAGTTTCGTGTTCTTTCATTTACATTAATAATAATTCTAATATCAGTACTTCATATGCACTGAATTTGAATAGAGCATTATACTCAGTTAATCATGTATCACATCATTTTATCACCAAAGTACACCTATGAGGTTGCTGCCAGTGACTCCACGGAGATTAAAGAGTGTCAAGATATTGCCCCAGACCACACAGGTAGAAGTTGTAGAGCAAGGATTTAAGGCCAAATAGTTCTAATTTTTCTGCCGGTGGTTGTCCTACTCCTTTACAGCATCCATCATTTCAGGGGCTTATTCTTACCAAATAAGAGTCAATGTGAGTAGGGGGAACATACACATTTTGTTTCAATGTGACACTGTAGATTGCTCCTAAAATGTCACAGGCTGGGAACCACTAACCTAAGATCTCCTTTTGATTTTTAATTGAGTCGCTCCTGAAATGTCTTCAGTATCTTTAACTCCATGTTCTTTCTCTTCTTTGCTTCAGTAACTCCCATGCATTCTTCAAGCCTTAGAATAACTGGAACCTCTTCTGAGGAGCTTTTCTTTCTACTTCCAGTCTCAATGGGTGCTGAATTTCAGGTGTGTGCCCTGGGCAAATCTCTATTACCCATCAATCACAAAGTTCTCCCATTGTTTTCCCTCCACTAAAGTAGGTCTTTAAACTCCTACCATAGAACCTAGAACATGAAAGGTGCTTAAATAAGTTTGTCCACTGAGCAATTAATAAAAATTACTTCCTATTAGCATATTTTACTATTTTTCTGGAGTCAGTGATTTATTCTCAAGCAAAACATTTCTTTTCTCTACCATTGGATCGTGCTTCTCCTCTGCTCCCTGCTCTCGGATGGTTTCCCTATCTCATCTGTGTTGGGAGCAAGAACATCATTTTGATTAAGGAGATTTTATCACATCATTTTGAATTTCCTATGTTACTTCTTCTTCTTCTTCTTTTTTTTTTTTTTTTTTGACGGAGTCTCGCTCTGTCGCCCAGGCTGGAGTGCAGTGGCATGATCTCGGCTCACTGCAAGCTCTGCCTCCCAGGTTCACGCCATTCTCCTTCCTCAGCCTCCCGAGTAGCTGGGACTACAGGCACCTGCCACCATGCCCAGCTAAATTTTTGTATTTTTAGAAAGGATGGGATTTCACCATGTTAGCCAGGATGGTCTCCATCTCCTGATCTCGTGATCCGCCCGCCTTGGCCTCCCAAAGTGCTAGGATTACAGGCGTGAGCCACTGCACCTGGCGCTTCTTTATTCTTAAGCTACCAGCATCTCTGCTCATTCTGGCTTTGGCAAGTGACATTTTCTCCAAAAATGAGTTTTGTCCCTTTTTGTTTTTATCTGAATTCCTGGTTGGCTTTGGCTTTGTCTTTGGGTGGTGTGTGTGTGTGTGTGTGTGTGTGTGTGTGTATATTTTTTTTTTCCTAAAACATTAACCTCTTGATTAGCTAAAACCATGTCCTTAACTCTCATTAATGGAATATTGCATAAATAGAAAATGAAGCTAATGCTGTGACAGTCCAACTTTCCTCTAAGGATAAAAGTTCATATTTTTATGAAGGGTCTAGTGAAGTCCATGGAACATAGACAAACTTTAATATTTTTTTAAATTGAGCTTTAGAGGTTCAGTGTCTTCTTCAAGGTCCCTCAGCAAGAAAGTTGTCAACTTGATATGGGATGAGAGTAAGTCATCAAGTCAATGAGCTTTTCACTCTGATTTTCCAGTGGTGTGTGTTTTAGTGGCAATATGATGTCCACTGGGGCGGTTCAAAATTATAAATAACTTGGTCAGTTTGTAGACATAATTTTAATTAAAAATTTTCATCCATTTAGCTCTATAAGTCTTACTAAATTTGAAGTATTAATATTGGGGGTAAGAATTAAGAAAGAAGGCATTAAAGGTATAGAATCTACCTTTTTAAAGGCACTATAAAGCACCTTCCTAGAGGCAGTTTCTTCAGAGTGAATAATACAGCTGGAGTGGCATTTAGCTTAAAGCCCTGGCAGCTCACTTTTCTGGCTGTAAGGCATGATTACGGCGTTGGGCACAGTGCATTGGCTACAGTAGGGATAATGCTTGCAAGCCTTTCATTTATGTGGTTTGAAGTCAGAATGAAGTTCTCCAGATTTCTTTTTGATGCTTATCTCTAGACAGATCCTTTCCATTAATTGGTGTATGCTTTCCCTCAGTGGATATCAGTTGAGAAACGTAAATGTTAAATGACTCACTTTCATCCCAGAGAACATCTCCCACATTTTAGAATGAAACATCATAACTGAGAATCAACAACCTTTTTATTTTGTTCCTAATGGACAATTAAAGCCAAACTCTTAGGAACTTAACATTCTTGAAAACCACCACATGACTTGATTGAATCTATTTCTTGAATGCTGAATTAACATAAAGACATTAAAATCTAGAGAGTAAACGATCAAGATGAGAAAACTTGAGGCATAAAATAGGGTGAAATCTGAATTATAGAAAAAGTTCTTAATTGCTTGAAAGATACAATTTAGAAACTATTATCAGCTGTCAAAGATGATTATGTTTAACATGGGGTTTGTGTGCAGCTCAGGGGAGATCCATGAAGAATTCTGAAATCATGGTTTATTCAAATGATGGCAAATAGATTTTTCACTTGTGGATCAACTCAGGATGATTGGAGGAAGCTTCCAGGAGTATTTTCTTTAAAAAAGACCTAGAAGTTTCTTCTGTCCTAGTGGGGAAGAGAGTGCTATGGGTAAGCAGCAATGTGTATATAGTGGGTGCAGGAAGTGAGAGTGACAATATACATACTACCAGCTTGCAGTTGTGGACCTGAACAAAGCCTCTAGTTGGTTCTGGAAAGATCATAAATCAATTTTATTACTTCCAAAATTATCTAAATATATTCTGGATGTTTCCTTACTAATCCTGATAATTATACTCCCATAATTTATCTTAACTCTCCTGTTTCTCAGATTAAATTTGGGGCAGACATCTGCAATATGCCAACTAAATGCAGAACAGATTATAGATATTTCGAGCTCTTGAGTTATCTTTACTTGGACTTGGTGATAACAGGAGCGAGCTTGTGTGGCCTTCTGTATCTTTCTCTTTGAAGGACCTCTTTGGCAGCAGGTGATGCATATACCAATGTGTTGTATTTTTGTTACAGTGGTCGCCTGATAATAGCAGAAGGCTGATGTTTGTACTGTGTGGGCATCTCCAAATATCAAATACACATACTATAAGGCTATATGTCAGAGTCTGTTTTAGGGGTTCACTGGCTTCGAGCTACAATCAAGAAATAATAATCCTTTTCTTTAGCATAATATCCCTCGGGACATGTTTATAGCTTAAATCAACAAGCTCCAAAATGGACTGCTCTACTGTGGTCACCCTGTAAAAGAGTCTTCCATCTACTACTTGTATATAGATGCTTCAGGGGATCTTTCCAGAATCTGCTCCCAAATTTAATGACTGACACAAGGCAAAGCTGTTTTCTTAGGAGGCTGACTCCTTGAAAGGTTGTTGTATTGTAGACTCCAGTTTTGCATGATCAGACTCCTGTGATAAAATGTGTGTGCACATGGTCAAAGAGCAGTGGACATTTACATTTCTAATTTCCCTCAGTAAACTACAGTGAATCCCCAAACATGTCCCACATCTGTCCTCTCTTTTCTCCTCTCTTTTCCTTCCTGTTTCTTCCTTGCTTTTCTCACCCATTTCTCCCTTTCTCCTTTCCTCCCTACTTCCCTATCTCCCTACTGTCTCCCTTCTTGAGTAAATCAGTTAGTGAAGAATAAAAAGTAGACATCATTTGTCCCCATCAGCTTACTTTCCAGTTGAGGAAACATTGACAGAATAACATAATGAATTTATAAAACATTAGCAAGAAATGTGCACTGCCTCAAAACCATGTGCACGAAGCCATGAACTGGTCTTGAGCATGTACCCAGCATTCAGTTTTCATGAAGACATCTATGACCATTCTTGCTTATTGCCTAGTTGTTGCATTTACAGCTAACGGCATGAAAAAATAAATGCTAGGAAATAAATATCCCCTCTTCAAACACATTTTTTTTACAAGTTTTTTTCTCTAGTTCTTTTGATTCATCAAGTTAATCTCAAAATTGTCATGGGGATCATTCCCCCCCCCCCAAAAAAATCTGTTAATGTTTGACAGAAACAATGGCCACAGTAGATACACTGAAACCTGATTCAGAGAAAAAGTAATTGTTTTAAACACATCTCCCTCCCTCCTCCTTCCTGCCACTTGTATGTCCGCCTTCTGGTAATTTTGAAAATGAACTCAGCTGAGTGTATTAGAAGATGGGTTTCTTCCCCACCCTCTCTTTCTAGGATTAAAGTGTTTGGTTTTAACAAGAACTTCAGAATTAATCTTTGTGTATTCCTTATCTTGTCTTGCTCCGCTGAGCTTTTTAAACATAGATGCCCTGAAGCAGCACGTCACTTGTCTTAAAACCCTGGAATCTCGGAGCACGGCACAGGGTTCTCTTTACCGCAAACTACTAGAAACAACTCACAGGCCTCTGTTTCTTTCTTGCACTCTGCAGGGACAAACCATCCCCTCAGCCCACATCCCTGCCCTCACTGTCCTCACATCTGTTCCATCAACACAATCATGGATATTGTGTTTCGGTTGTAATGCCTAATGGTTAACCAGAAAAACACATGACCTATTTTAACAGCCTGGGGGCAAAACAAACCAACAAAAACTTCCCACAAAACATACCCTAGAAGGGGATCTATTGGCTTTTTGTACCAGGAATGTGAAAGCCCAGGAAAGGTGCTCAGAGTAAAAGGTTCATTCCCATTCTTGACTCTGCAGCAGGAGGCCATGATGCTATTTGGTATACAATTTTGTTTTACAAAATTCTGGGAAATGAATGAAACCTGTGAAGAGAAGCTTTAGACAAATTAGAAACAGCAGAGTTTATCTGAACAAAGAATGATTCATGAATCTTGCAGCACTCAGAACCAGAAGAGATTCAGAGAGTTCTGCTCTGCAAGTGGGCCGTGAGTATTTATAGATAGAAGAGGGAAGTCATGTACAGAAATAGTTTCATTGGTTACAGCTGGGCTTTTGCCTTATTTGCGCATATCTGATCCGTTGGCAGCCTGTGATTGGCTGAAGCTCTGCTGCTTCTGATTGGCTTAGACCTATCTGTTACACAGAAATGTACGCCTAAGGTAGGTTTCAGTTTGTCTAGGTACTAAGTTCAGTCGTAGTTCCTTAAGTAAAGACTCCAAGTTCAGAGATGACCTTAGGCCAAATTTAATTTAATACTTTGACACCACCATCCCCGCCCCAATATATTTTACAAATGAGACAGTATAAAATAATGGGAGCATTTTGGAGTAGGGCCATTTTTGAAGAGTAATTGTTAAATGATGCAATGTGTTTTAATGACTCATCTACATGATAAAAGGCTCCCAGCAAGTCTCAGGCCTCCTGGGTCTCTCTCTCTGTGCTCCACAAGATCTCTAAGGAGAGAAAAGGCATGAATAAAAAATGCTGGAGAGAGCTTCTGTATGCTCCATTGCTCTCCTAAGGCTCCTCTTCCCAGCACCTCTTCGGGGGTCTCATAGACCTGCTGACCTTGTTGTTATTAGCCTGTGTGCACCAGCATCTCCAGTAATCAGTAAAGGAAGTTTCTTTCAGCATCTTTTAAAGCTGGGCGTATGGCATTTGGTAATATGAACAGGAGGAAGGCGGGAGGAGAGAGAAGGAAAGAGAGGAATTTAGACTTGACGTTGACAATTCTGTGACATCTGGTCTAGCTGTCTTCTGCTCTGCAGATGGGATCACTTGTATGTCCAGCCCTACCCCAGAATCTGAAAGCGGTCAAGGCCCTGGGAAGTGAGTGTACTGTGAGCCTTGGGTTAGTAAATGAGTGACTCAGCTCTGAGTTAGGTTAGATGCTAATTGTGCTGTGATCCTGAACACCTGGGATCCTGGTGCCAGACCAGCTGACTTGCTTCCTTCTGAGTCCTTCAGTAACCAGTACCTTATCTTGTCTCCTGATTACTCTGTAATGGCATCCCTCACTTGAACTCTAGTGACTCAAAGTCATATAGAAAATGCCTCCGTGATCTCGTAGTTTTCAGAATTGGATTTAATTCTGAACCCAGTTTTCTCCATCTTAAATGTTTAATAACTCCACCCAGAGTTCCCTAACAGGAGTCATTCAACTGCGAGACTGTAACCAGTTTTGCACTGTTTCCTCTTTCTTTGATCCCTTGATTATTTTATCTACTTGAAAAGAATTCTAAGTTCATTGACATTTGCAAGTAATGTAAATAATGCTTAAGGCCTGATGCTCCTTTTCTAATATCAGTATGGGATTAACATTAGGAGATGTTCCTGAATGCCCCTCTGCCAGAAAGAGATCTTTGCTCTGGCTTCTATATTTATAGAATCTGACATCTAGAGCCTGGGTACACTCCTAATCTTGATTTTTCCAATTCCCCAGCAGGCAGAATTGTAAAAATGCCACCCAGCATTCCACATGCTAAGTCCCAAAACCTGTGATTATAATGAGATATTAATATCACTTCCATGATTTTGTTATGTTATATGGCACAGATGACCTTGAGTTAGGGAGATTATCCACCCAGGTAGGTCTCCCAATCTCACAAACCCCTTTAAAAGCAGAGAATTTTCTCCAGCTGATCAGAGAGGTCAGAGAGATTTGATGTTGTCTTGCTAATTTAAAAGATAGAGGGGGTCACACGCCAACAAATGCAGACAACTATCTTACCCACCTCACAGCCAATAGCCGGTTAGAAAAGGCAGACCCAGTCTGACCTCCCCAAAGAACTGAATTCTGCCAACTACTTAAATAAATGTAAAAGCAAATATTTTTTCCAGAGCCTCCAGATAAGGACCCATCCAATGATACATTGATTATGGCCTTATGAGACTCTGAGTATACAATCCAGTTCAACTCGCTGGGATTTCTGACTTACAGAAATGTCAGCTAATAAATGAGTGTTGCTTTAAGCTGCTAAATTTGTGGTAATTTGTTAAGTCAGTAAAACGAATATTCTCCATCTTCCTTCCTACCACTGAAGCCTTAGTGGAAATAAATTGAAGTTGAAATAAAAGCATTTTAAGTCTGTGTAAAATGTTTTATGTACTTGACACATTTTTCTTCCTTTAGTTTCTTGAGTTTGATTGAAGAAAGTTTTGGAACTAACATATGCAAACTGTGAGAGTCTATCCTCTTATTAATGAATGTCCATCATTGTCTTAGCAAACATTCAAAGGCAAATTCAATAACTGTTAAGATAGATTAATGGAAGCTTTTATATGCCTAGTAGAAATGGAACCCTAGTCTCATACACACAACGTACTTCTCTTTGTATCTAATAGGAATTGGCAGAAATGAGAGAGAATTAGGCTTACTATTAGTCTTAGTGAGACTGAAGTATTAAAAAGAAAACATCACAGCCATTTACTTATCAACATTAAAGACTATTAAGATATTTGGAGAAATTTAGTTTTATAATAATACACTTTGCTACATCATTTAGTATTTGATTCACTTGAATTTATCTTTAGGGAAATAATAAAGTATTTAGCATAAATTCTAACTTTGCTATATGATAAAATGTGAATGTTTTATGGAGGCATACCCAGTAAAATAGGTTTTATTGGAGGGGCTCATTTAAGTTCAGCAACAGTGGGAAGGGATGGATAATGATCACATCAAGTCTTGGTAAAAGCACAACAATTTAGATTCTGTTTTAATCTGGGAATGGACTTTGGTGTTTAATTTGTAAATGTGAATAATTAGCATTGTTTATGGGTTTTTATAATTTTTAAAAAGCTTTGATACAAGGCCCTGAAAAGTGAAACTTGCCTGACTAATAGATGTTTAAAGAATATATTCTAAGTAATTGAATTTTCTGGTTAACTGTGTCTTTTTATTTTGCCCATGATAATTGAAAATCTTGTTCAAGTATACTGTTCAAGTATACTGTTCCTCTTTGCTGCCTTAGCAAGTGTACTATGCCGAAAATGAGCATATTCGGACTGTCTTATAGGATCAAGGTTATTATTAACTTAATGATTAATGTCAGTAACTTAAAACCACTTACACATTAAAATATTTGGTTTTAGAGTATACTTTTATGTATTCATCTGGACTTTCTATGTGTCAAGAGATGTTTTCTCGTAAAGTGAAATTAAGAATAATAAAGAGTTGTGTAAAGGTTTTTGATTTTGGTTCAGGTAACTAAGGTATGTATGGGTGAATGCATATATAATTATTGTGTATGCAATTCATAAAATTGTAGAAAAGCAGAAATGCAAAGAGCAAAATATAAAAATCACACATAATGTCATTTCTAGTTAATCTCTTGTGATACATTCTTTGAATTTTTTCTATATATGCAATAGCATTAATAATTAAAATTAATTATATTAATAGAATATATCACCTGTTAAATATTAAATAAGTAATTCATTACATTTAATTAATATTATAATAAAAATATAATTCAATATAATATATTAAATAAGTATAGGACACTTATGACAATATAGAAATTTAAAGAAATATTGAAATTTGGACCACAAATAGAAGAGATGAAATCAGTATTTAAGAAAGAAAAAGGTGATGGAAAGGGTAGAATATTAGAAATTCAAATGTAAATATAGGCTAACCTCTTTCTGGTGGAAGAGAGAAGTGACAGAGTAATGGGTAATTTAAAAGGTGTTTATATTAGTCTTGGAATGTCGTCAGAGAGGCAAAAATACACACATACTCAGACACATGTATATCCCCTTGGACCTAGGTGGGTGGTACTAAGGAAACACTAGGTTAGTGAGAGTAAACCACAAAGAATTCCACCATTGATGAGTAATTGAGGGTGACTCTCTTCTCGACAATGCGCAATCTGTTCCAGTCCCTGACATTCAAAGAAACCAGTGTTTCTGCACAGGGAGGGGAATTTTCGGGTGTGCTGAAGGATGTCTTTTCTTCCCCTGTAAGTTCAGTCACACATTTTAGAACTGGAAGGAACTTTAGAAACATTTTAATACTAATTCATTAATGAAGGAGGATATTAAAATCCACGGAGGTAAAGTGACATGCTGAGAGTCATTAAGGCTTTCCAATAATGGTCAAGAACTCTTGTTCCTTAATTTCCAGCCAACTCTCTTCTCAATTATTCAATGAAATCAATTAATAAACATTTACTGACTTTCTATGTTCAGGAAGATATTTAAATATAGTGATAATAAAGAAATTCAGCGCAGTATCTTTGTCTTTCAGGAATTTACATGCATGAATCAAGGCTATATATTATTAGAAAGCAAGGTCATATATTATTAAGTTAATAATCATGTGAATTAGACTAAGCAATAACAGATATAATAAAGAGAAAGACTGCATTGGATTGGAGCCATTAGAAAATGCTTTTTAAAGGAAGTAGTATAGATTTTGGAAATAATTTTCAGAGTTTCAAAGAGAACTGTCTTTGGAAATATTTATCACAATAATTTTTAATTTTCAAAATACTACATTTGTTGCTGTTTAAAACAATGCTAATTTTGAATTTTATTTCTCTTTTCTTAGAGAATGTAGTCTGTATAATTTATGCTGTAGAGTTTTTGTTAAGTTTTTTTGCTGTTATTGGTTTAAATTTGTGCAAATATTTGATGGATGCTTCAAAAAGTCTACCTTGTGATATTTATTCAAATGTTGTTGCTCTTAGTCTTTTTTTTGTTTACTATACTTTTCTTGTTGTACTTTTCTATAGAAACTATGGTTCTGTTAATATTTTCTTATATTTCTATTACTTTTCCCTCATCTATTTTAATATTATGTTAGTAAGCACAAATGTTGATAACTTTTATATCTTTATGCTGGTTTGCACCTATTTTACTAATCTACAATGACTTTGTTTATTTTACTTAATTACTTTTTCACTCGTATTCCTCTTTATCTGAAGTTACTATGCTTATCCCCACTCGTTCCTTTAATTTACCTGCTGATCTTTGCTAAATCTTTTTACCTTTCCAAAATAGCTCATAGTTATTTTACATTTTTTGGTAACAGCTTTATTGAGATATGAATTATATATCATACAATTCAACCATTTTAAGTATAGAATTTAATAGCTTTTAGTATTGGCAAAGAGTTGTAAAGTCATCACCATAATTTTAGAACAATTTTATCACCCCAGAGAAAAATTCTGTACACTTTCATCATTATCTCCCCATCACCCTAGGCAAAACTAACCTACTTGCTTTCTATATAGATTTTCTTATTATAGACATTTAGTATAAATGGAATTTTATGATGTGTGGCCTTTTGTGTTTCGTTTCTTCCATTTAACGTAATATTTTCAAGGCTTATTCATGTTGCAACATGTATCAGTCACCCATCCCTTTTTATTATAAGTATATACCACCTCTTGCTTATTTATTCATCAATTGATAGACATTTGGGTCTTTTTACTTTCTGGCTGTGATGAATAATGATGTTGTGATCATTTGTGCACAAGTTTTTGTGTGGATTTGTGCTTCCATTTTTCCTGGGTATGTATCTAGGAGTGGGATCTGAGTCAAATTCTAACCATGTTCAGCTTTTGTGCGGAATTGCCAGACTTTTCCAAAGTGGTTGCACATTTTACTTTCCCAGTAGCAATGTATGAGAGTTCCAATTTCTACACACCCTTGCCGACACTATACTGTTTGCCTTTTATTATTATAATTATTTTTTTATCACCCTAGTAGATGTGACATAGTCTCTTGCTGTGGTGTTTATTTGCATTTCCCTGATGATTAAGAGTGTTTAACTTCTTTTCATATGCTTATTGGCTATTTGTATATCTTCATGAGAGAAATGCCTGTGGGACTTGGTTTTAATACAGTGTGAGGGTCATTGATTTTTAAGACAGAAGGCCAGCCTATTGACATTCAACAACTAAACCAATATCTATTTTCTGTCATTTTATGTTTCCTTGTTTTTGATATTTTACTATACAAACTTGTTTTATTTTTACTTTTTCAAATGATTTGGCAGTTACTAACATTGCTTTTAATTATTCTGATGGTTTTACTTAAAATGTTTTAAAAGTTTTCCTTATATGTCCCTAGTTATTAAAATAAGATGAAAATTTAAAAATCCCGAGTTCCATTCAGATAAGATGAAACATTTTTGAAACTCTTAGTTTCACTTTTCACTCTAGTCCCAGATTTTGTATATAGAGGTTTGGCTATGAGGACCAGATTACTGCTATTAGATGATCATATAATCATGTTACAAATATCCTATTTGTAGAATTATTTGCATTCAATTCACATTTAGTAAGATTCAATTCTATTCTACATTTAATTGGATTCAATACAAGTTTAACATTTTTAATTGTTTATTATTACGTATCATTTTTGGTTCATCACTTGGTCAACTGTAGGTTGTATAAAATGTATTTTTTTTTCAAAAGTAAAAGTTGGCATATCTAAACTCTGATTTATCTGGAAAATATGCTTTCACATGTAAATAACAAATGAGATAGCAATAAAAGTTTAGATTTATAACCTTTTGCTTTTAAGATACATGATTATTAACATATTGTTAGGTAATATTTGCGACTGTACCCTTACAAATTTTTTAATTTTTATGTATTTTTTCTCTCAGTATGTTTAAGAATATTTTTATTATTCTTGTATTTTGTATTTTTCCAAAGTATGTTACATACAGATTTTCTTTCATTTTAAGCCTTCTTTTGGTGAAACTTTTTGTTTTCCTTTATTCTTCACTTTATAAAAGTACTTTTAATTATGCTGTAGCTTTTTTTTTTTGCAAAATTGCTCTCTTTTTCTTAAGTATTAAGTTTTAAATTGAGTCTTTCTTCTCTCTTAATTCAGCCCACTTCAATTGTATTGTTCAACCACTATCTATTGAGCATCATTACATACTGAGCTTTGCTGAGCATCGATGATAGATATAGCCCTTGCCTTGTAGAGTTGAAAGTCTAGCTGACAAAAGCAAATATTAAAATATAAATTATATTTGGGATGTGTGCAATGGAAGGGGAAGGAAATAGGCATGAGGTGAGTAATCTTATTTTATCAGTAAGGCCAGGGAAGGCTTTCCAGAGAAAGTAAAAAGTAATGTGAAATTTAAGGATGAGTAAGATTAAATGAGGGTCACAGTGATACTGGCGGTAATGAATGGATGGCAGCTCGGGAGTGGTAGGGGGCAAAAAGATTGCTCAGGCCACTCGGAAAGAGCAAAACAAAACAAACAAAATCCAGATGTGCCATAGAGCAAGGGTCACCAAACTATAAGACATCATCTGATCTTGTAAAATAAAATTTTACTGGATGACAGTCATGCCCCTTGTTTACATAATGTCTATAGCTGCTTTCATGCTATAATGGCAGAGTTGAGTAGTTGCAGAAAGACTTTATTAGGTGCAAAACATAGATTGGTTATTATCTGGCTCTATCAAAAAAGTTTGTCAACCTCTGTCTGTCTATATGTCTGACTGTTTATCTATCTATCTATCTATCTATCTATCTATCTATCAATCAATCAATCACAGTTGGACCACACCACAAGATTCAGAGCACCCTAGGCATATATTTTGTGGGAGGGCAAATTCATGTTCTTACTATCTTTGAGTTATGTGGGGAAAACATCGGTTACATATCTAATTTCCTCCCAATATTCTCCACTGATTTGTAGTTTATGAAAATCCTCACATCCTGACAATTATTAGCCTCACTGTCATCAGCTTTTGTTTTCTTCTGGATATTGGTCTGCATTAGTCAGATTTCTCCAGAGGTACAGAACCAATATGATATATGTATTTATAAAAGGGAGTTTATTAAGGAGAATTGGCTCATGGGATTACAAGACAAAGTCCCACCATAGGCCATCTGCAAGCTGGGGAAAGAGAGAAGCTGGTAGTAACTCAGTTCAAGTGCAAAAGCCTCAAAATCAGGGAAGCTAACGGTGCAGCCTTCAGTCTGTCACCAAAGGCCAGAGAGCCCCAGGAAGATGCTCGTGCAAATACCCGAGTCCAAAGGGTGAAGAACCTGGAGTCTGATGTCCAAAGACAGGAGGAGCAGAAGCAAGCATCTGGCAGAGGAAGAAGAAATAGAGCCAGAAGACTCAGCAAGCAAACTTATCCCACCTTCTTCCACCTGCTCTGTTCTAGCCATGCTCAGCCCATTGGATGGTGGCCACCCACATTGAGAGTGGGTCTTCCTCTCCCAGTCCATCAGCTCAAATGTCAATCTCTAGCAACACCCTCACACCTAAAAACAATGTTTCACAAGCCATCTAGGCATCCCTCAACTCAGTCAAGCTGATGCCTAATATTAACCATCACAGGGTATTTCAGAGATAAATTATGAGAGACCACAACAGGAAAGCCTTACACAGATATAATTATAAAAATGAATTATGTGTACCACTTGAGATGTTAATAATATAGTATTCTATTTTTGTTGAGTTAGGGATTGGTGACCTGGCCTAATCTTTACCCTCTAGGTTGTTCTAATCTAGTTATTGATGTCATTATTCTTTCAATTATCTGGTCTTAAAATATTCAGTAAATCTTGATGCTCTCCTCCATTCTTGTCTATCTTGTCCCTTCCTTTCTGATTAATAAAATAACCCAAGCCTGTATACACTGGCTTCTTGGTCTCTTTTTCTCCAGTTGCCTTTCTGCAAATACCCATTTGTGCACTTGGCCAGGTTAAGAGGTACAACACTAATTATCACTAGTGTCCCTGTCCTTACTCCATTGTCAGAAAACTCCCGTGATGCTCCGTTGCATGTATCAGGGTTTGACAAATTATGGGTCACATCTGACACCTTGCCTGCTTTTGTATGGCCTGTCAGCCAATAATGGTTTCTACATCTTTAATGGTTTCAAAAAAATCAAAAGAATAATGCCATTTTTGGATATATGAAAATTACATGAAATTTAAATTTTAGCATTCATATATGGTGTTACTGGGACACAGACACACTGATTTCTTGATATAATATCTATATCTTCTTTCACCTACCATGGCAGAGCTGAATAGTTGTAATGCAGATGGTATGGCCTGAAAAACCTAATATATTTATTATCTGGCCCCTTAGAGAGAAAAAAAATTGCCCACCTCTGGCATATAGGAATGTCAACTTCTTATGACTTATTTTATGTAATCTGACCTCTACTTATTTTCCAACCCCAACTCTTCCTACATTAATCCTCAACCAAGCTGACTCTTTTACTCCTTTGTAAATGTGAGCATTTCTGCCTTTACTTTCCTATCGTGTGGACCCTGCCCACACTTCTGACTCTTTGTTTCTGCTTAAGGACTGCTTTTTCTTCAGGATTGATTAAAATTTAGCCTCACTTATAGTCTTCGTTTATTTGTCCCACCTTCAGTGTGTAACATGTAATAGCTGCTTCTTTAGTTATTCTAATCAGTCCCTAAATTTCAACGATATATTTCTAAATTATGCCGTAGTTTGCTTGGGTGTTTCCTAGGCAGCCTTCCGCGTGGGTCAAGTAATTCAGGGATCAAGTAGCTTTCCAGCTTGTGATGCTGCTAGCTTCTATATCTCCACTGGACTTTGCTGAAACCCTTGCATTCAGCATGAAATAGCCATAGTAAGAAAAATGGGAAAGCCTGTTTCATGGCTGGCCTGGAAGTGGTGTACATAATTTTCCACTTACGTCGCTTTTGGTAGCATCAAATTACACGGCAGCAAGCTAACTGCAAAGGAAACTGGAAGATGTGGTCTTTCTTAGCATCCAGGAAAAAAAAAAAAAAGGAACTGGTGAACATCTAGCTGGGTTCTACCACATTACCAAATAGATGTTAACTGTTTTTGGACTGTTTGAGGCAAGAAATTGTGCTCCTATTTATATCTGCAGCCATGTGGCACGTTGCATTGTAGGAGCTAAGTAAATATATCTTGATGATGCTTATGCCAACTTCACATTCATTTTGAGTCTGTAAAGTCACCTTCTTTTTAAGTTATTGGCTCATTTGAGATGCCAGGCTAATTTCAGCCACTGTTACGTACACTGAAGCACTATCTTATTTTAGTGACTTGAAAGGGACCATCATACTAGCTAATATCTACCAGCAGAAAATTCCTTAGAAGTGTTTTTACCCCAGAACCTCAATCTTTATTTTAGGGTCACATCATTATCAGAGTGGCTAGATTGGTACTGGTTTAGCCAAGTGTCTCCTAGACCCTAATATGTGATTAAGATTGTATTAGAAAGTCTTTGTTATACAATGAAACTGATGATAAGAGCAAATTCTAAATATGCTTTGGATGTAAAGTTTCCATTGCAATGACAAAATTGGCTAAGTCTCAACAATAGTAACAAATATCCCTCTTACTCAAATGAACCCTGTGTGGCATTTTCTGTGCACAAAGAAGCAGTTGCTTTCTCATTGCACTCAAGATTGACTCATCATTATTGTTCAGTTCCTAATGAACCCTGATAAAATATTCAGTGATGCCTTAAATTTTTATATTTTTCTTAAAGAAGTTTTGAAATGATGCTCTTGAGCGTATAACTAAAGGTATCCTATAATAAAAGTACATAAAAATGGGTCAACGAAATGAAAGTGTCAATAAAAATGGTCTCTATGATGACTTCTAAAGGATGCTTGCTGCTGACCTGGCTTTTATTTCTTCTTTAAATATTAATTGTTTATTTGTTGGTTTGAAAGCTTAGCTTTGAGTACCGATGGGTCTATAGCTGCAAATTTTTGCCTTTTTATTCATTTGAAAGAGAAAACTGGATTCTACTACTCCCTTGAGGAGTGCAGGGGTTTGCATGTGAGTTTCACCTATATGTAATATGTTGTTGCTACACTTGCTGAGTCTCCATGTTTTGTTTTAATACGTAGTTGTGCTAGAGATGTTGGTGAGGAAATTTGCCCTGGTAATATAGCAGAGCAATAAAAAGAAAAAAATAAACAGCAAAGGCAGCACTTTCCATTCTGAATGTGTCTCTTTCTAATCCTATCTCAACTCTTCACACTTCCCAAGGAGGTAGTTCAATATAATGGAAATTATAAACTTCGGTGTGTAACCAGTTTTTCATCCTGCAGTTTAAAAACAGCATGACTTTCACAGGGATTCTTCATCTATAAAACGTGGAATATCAGCTATTTCAGAAGAATGTTTTGAGACTTAATTTTGATAATGGGTACAAAACAGATACCATCCATGAAAGCATGCATTCTGCATATTCATAAAACCTCGGGTGCATCTTAGTTTTCCTGCCCTTCTGTATTTCTGACTCTATGTATGTGTTTACTTTTATGTTGCTGAAGGACATGTGCCTTTGAAAACTGCCTTCAAAACTGTTAGAAAAAGTTGGAGTGTGCCATTTATTTGTTGCTCCTCGGCACTGAACTTGCATTTCTTTGTTCTACTTTGCGCAACTGGAGTAGGACTCAGCAAATAACATTTTTTCTTTTCTTCTGGCTCAATATTAGGCTCTTCCACTGTTGAGCACAGAGGGAGATTGTGAGGCTGGAGGGAGAAGAGGGGACTTGCTGCTTTCTGGTTTTGGGTTTCACATGGTGATAAGTAGCTCTGTTTGTTCTGAAATCCATGGGTTTCATTGCATTGGTGGGCAAGGAGTTTTTGAATCTCACACTTACAACCTCTATGTTTCTTCTTATTCACTTTTCTCTCAGCCCTTAGGGGAGGGAGCCACTTCCTGCAATTCCTATTTCTGTTACACCTTAGAATTCTCTTCTACTTCATCAGTTGTTAACCACATTCTACTCTGCTTAACCACCACAGTTAACAGTTCTACATTCACTGTTCAAATTACTGGTGAGGCTTCTCTGTCCTTACTAGACCCTGATGGCTACTCAGAGAATAAATATGTCCGGAAATATTGATTAACTTCAAAATGACTTTCTCATTTAATATATTTGAGCCAGGTATTTCACTGGGAGTATAAAAATGAATAAGACAATGCCCCTCCACTCAAGGAACTCACAGAATAGTCCATTTATTTTGTATCATAGAATCATATTGTGGAAGGGATATTTGAGATTGATTTGTTTAGTTTTGCCACTGATTTCCAACTTGCTTGTAAAGCAACTCTAGGTAAGTCATCTTCAGTCTGGGCTTCAGCACTTTCATGAGAAACCACTGCATTTTTACCTTCACAGATTACTATCCTGTTCTCATATCGAAAGAAAATGTATCACCCTTTATTTTCCATTGGACTGAATTCTACTTTCTGATATAATTGATTAATTCAATAAATATTTACTGGGCACCTTCTATGCACCACTGTTCTGGATCTTAATAATGCAAATGTAAATAAAAGCAAAGATTCCCTCACCTCATTGAGCATACATTCTAGTGCAAAGGCAAAGACGAAGTGAGTCAATGAACAAATAAAGAAGATAATACTGAGAGAGAAGGAAATAAAAAAGTAGTACCTAAAAAAGTGCCTACAGAGATGGAACACTCCTTTTAGGAACGTGGTCATCAAAGTCCTCTCTGGGAACATCATCAGAAATGGTTCAGCATTACAGGTCTGACAAAAGTGGGCACAAAAACAAGTGGTACAAGATGTGGCCTGAGTGGTTACAGGCCCACATGTGATTAGCAATAATATACACTGGGAATACAATGAGGATTTTAAGCAGGGAGTGTCATCATTTGCTTTGCCAAAAAAAAAAAAAAAAAAAAAAAAAAAAAAAAAAAAAAAAAAAATTACCTCATAAATAACTAGATAGTTATTTACTGTGTGTCTCTTCCCTATCCCCTGACCTGGTGTTATCTCTCTCCCTGTTAAAAATTCTTAGCTCTTTCAACAGTCACAGCTTTCTCATAACACACTTTTCCAGACCCCTATTATTTTAACCATCCTCAAGACTTATACTATTTATTTCCCCAGATCCCAGAATTAAAGACTTTATTTTCATTAAAAATATGACTTACCAATGTATATGAAGGGAGCCTGTCAACTTATTAGAGCACTGGGTAAGTATTAGCTGATTAGAAAAAAAATATTATTAAAAGTGAGTTTAGTTATGTTCTTGACTTTTGCTGAGCTGGGGCTTAGTTAATGTGAAATATGGTGAAGTCAGATGGTTTTAATCTTACATTTCATTTTTATGGAATTGGATTCTTGTGTCTGAATTCAAACATTTTAAAAGTTGTCTGGTTGGTATTATCAAAGAGTTTTTATCCTAGATATCTTTTAGTTTGAAAGCATCTAGGTAGATACGAATCACCTTTCAGAAATTGCTGTGATTAGGAATCAGATGTGAGTGATTGTGAAGTATTTGAGTGAACTTTGGAAATTAACACTAGAATTCTGACACTGTCAAAGTGACCTATGGAATTTCAGTCTTTGAGAGTTTCTTAAAATTATTTCCTGCTGTTCCATACCAGAGGCTCTAGAAAGAGAGTTTTGTTATAGAGAGGGAAGAAAGTATCTTGATTCTGTGCTAAAATACATAAACAATCCTTTGGCTAAGTTGGATTTATGACAACATACATGTGGAACCTGGAAATAAGGAATAGATTTGAAGTCAATAGAGAAATCTGTGATAAATATTTTTAAAAGACTTATATTTGCATTAGAAGATATCTGAGAAATAAGATAAATGATTTCACTTGAAAAACATTTCTCAAAAATTAATATACACAAGGGCTACTCTTTCTGGACTTCTTTTTCTGTAAGCAAACTTAAACCTTACTGTAATAGGGTTTTCTTTGTGTGTAGATGAATCAAATCCTAACTTATTGAGAATTTTGTCCACAAATATGGATGAATTTAATTTGATGTTTCACAGGAAATCTCTTCTATGAAGTCAGCTCTGTTAGACTAAACTCAGCCAAGTTTAAACTCAGCTAAGTCTAACATGGCTTATTTGATCATTTGAGCAAAAATTTGAAATTAATGTCATCAAGGAAAATGTGTCATGTTTCTATTTCTATGGATTCCTCACAGTAGTCCAAAAATATTGACTGAATTTAACTCTCTTTTTTACTGAATAATCATGCAGTTCATATTAAGTGAAAACTAGGGGAGAAAGTAGATCTCTACTTCTGACTTTTATCTTTGCTGGCAGGCATAAGTATACATGCGCATGCACACACACTCTCTCACACACACACATACACCACACACACACACACACACACACACACGGGGGAGAGAGAGAGAGAGAGAGAGAGCACATTTTCTACAAACCAGTACCATTAAACAAAATAGTGCCTCTTCTTTTTTTCTTCCAAGACCTTCAAATGCAAGTAAGGTTAAGAGTCTGGCTGTTTGTCTACCTTTTAGTGCAAATTACCTTTAAGATGAGGGCCCTTACCTTAATCATAATGGATTTAGCCTGTCCTGCTGTATAATGCTGACAACCCATGTCTTATTAATGAGTATTTCAAGCATCCATTCCTTTGTATCTTGTCTTATATGACAGGAAAACACACCAATGTATCTTTTCTCCTCAGTTCATCACAGGTTTTGACAACACGAGTGTGAGCAATGACAAAAAGGCATGGAGATTAAAAAGATGCCTCTGCTGCTCCACAACATGTCTCAGAATCTCCTTTCTTGAAATCACAGGTAACTGATCACCTTACCATTGCTAAAGTCTGTTTAAAAGCAGACTTAAATTGCCAATGGAGTCAACAGCAATTAATTTTACTATACCCAACATGAGAAGAACTGATCAAAATCCATGTTTCTAAAGGCCTGACTACAAAAGCAAATGATTTAGGCACTGTTCTGTATCAAGAATCTTTCATCATAACCATAGAATACTGTCTCTATAAGCCTGTGAAATGCCATAGAAAACATTGGAACATAAAATAGTTCCAATCTATTATTTTAGCAAAATTAGCGGCAATGTTTGCTGATTCTTAGCAAGATAAATACCCATATCACCTATGGTTATTTCTTTCTAGTATAATAGTGGTTGGTGATTGCTGAAGATAACTTTTTTTTCAAGCCAGAAACTTGAGGGATCAACTTGTCTTCTCTTTATCTGTCACAACTTCTTGTCTACCCTTTAACTTTCTCTCTCTCTTTCTCTCTCTCTCTCTCTCTCTCTCTCTCTCTCTCTCTCTCTCTCTCTCTCTCGACAATTTGATTGACTCTACATCATCACAGTCTTTGGAATTTTTCAATTTTAATTCATGCTTACTGTACTTACCGTATTTCAGAGCACCACCATCATTCTCTAATGTTACCTAACTGGTCTCCTTGCCTTTCTTCTTGAAGCTTCTGCAGTTTATTTCTATATTCATCGCATGTTAATCTTGTTTTTAAATCAATAAACATTTTTAAAAATAGTTTTAAATTTACAGAAGAAATGAGCAGATAGTACAGAGAATTCTCATATTCTCACCCCTGCCCTGCAATTTCTACAGTTATGAATATTTTATAGTCATGTGGTTTGTTGTAATAAACCAATATTGATACATTATGATTAACTAAAGTCCATGGTTTAAATTTGGATTTGCTCTTTGTATATTACAGTTCTATGGGCTTTCACAAATGCATGATGTCATGTAACCACCCCTTACTGTATTATACAGAGTAGTTTTACTGCTCTAGGAATTTCCAGTTCTTTACTAACTTATGTCACAGCCCCACTGTGAGCCCCCAGCAACCACTGATTTTTTACTGCCTCTATAGTTTTGACTCTCCTATAATGTCATATAATTGGAATCATACATTATACTGCCTTTTAGGACTGGCTTCTGTCACTTGGCAATGTGCACGTAAGGTCCCTTCATCTCTTTTCATGGCTTGGTAGCTCATTTCTTCTTAGCACTGAATAGTATTCCACTATGTGATATCTGAATGCTTATCTATTCATTCGCATGTTGAAGGACATGGTGATTGCTTCCAGTTTTTGGTGAGTATAAATAAAGCTGTGGTTAAAATCTCCAGGCATGCTTTTGCTTTGAATTTAACTTGGTAAATACCTAGAACTTCAACTGCTAGATTATATGATATGGTTATGTTTAGGTTTGTAAGACTCAAACTTTCTTCTAGAGTGGCTATATCATTTTGCATTTCCACAGCAATACATAAGAGTTCCTGTTGTTCTACATCCTCGCAAGCATTTAATATTGTCAGTATTTTGAATTCTAACCATTGTAATAGGTGTGTGATGGTATCTCATTGCCATTTTAATATTTTATTCCCTAGTGACCTATAATGTTGAATGTTTTTGTGTGTGCTTATTTACTATATCTTCCTTGGTTAGATGTCTGTTCAGATCTTCTGTCCATTTTTAATTGAATTTCCTATTTCGTTACTGCTGAGTTTTAAGAATCCTTACATGTTTTGGTTACAAATTCTTTATCAGACATGTGTTTTGCAAATATTTTCTCCCAGTCTGTGACTTGTCTTTTCATTTTTAAATAGTGTTTTTCATAGAGCAGAGGTTTTTATTTTAATAAAGTCCAACTTACCCATTTTTTTCTATCATCTATCATGGTGTTAGTGTTACATCTAAAATTTCCTCACCAAAACAAAGGTCACCTGGATTTTCTCCAGTGTTATTTCTTAGTTTCATAGTTTCAGGTTTCATAGTTTTGAATTTTAAAATTCAGGTATACGATCCATTTTGAGTTAATTATTATGTAAGGAATAAAGTCTTTGTCTTTATTCATTTCCTTAACGTACGGATGCACAACTTTTCTAGTACTATTTATTTGAAAGACTATCATTTCTCCATTGAATTGCTTTTATTCCTTCAAGAAAAATTAGTTGACTTGGTATGTGTAGGTCTATTTCTGGGCTTTCTATTTTGTTGCATTGACCTATTTGTCTATTCTTTCTCATCGCATTGGCTTAATTATTGCAGCATCAAAGAAAGTATTGAAGTCGGATATTCTCAGTCTTCCTACTCGGCTCCTCCTCCTCCTCATCTTCTGTTTTATGTTGGATATTCTAGGTCTTTTGTCCTTCCATATAAACATTAGAGTTAGTTTATTGACATACTGATTTTTCTCATTTAGTCTGAGTCTTGATGTGATAGATTATATTAATTGATTTTCAAATGTTCAACAGTCCTTGCATAGCTTGAATAAATTCCACTTGGTTATAATATATGATTATACACTATTTTAAAACCGTTGGATTAGACTTGCTAATATTTTGTTTAGAAATTTTGCATCTATGTTCATGAGAAATACTAGTACGTGGTTTTCCCTTCCTGTAATGTCTTTGGTTTTATTATTAGGGTAATTCTGGCCTCATTGAATGAGTAAAATGTGTTAACTCTGCTTCGATAGTCTGAAAGAGCATGTATAAATTTGATATAATTTCTTCCTTAAATTAGTAGAATTAATCAGTACAACTATTTGAGCCTGTGCATTCATTATTGACAGGTTATTAATTATTGATTCAATTTCTTTTATAGATATAGGCCTATTCAGATTGCTTATTTCTCTTATAAGTTTTGATAGTTTGTGTATCCAAAAAATTAGTTCATTTCATCTGTCATCAAATTTATAGACAGTGTTGTTCATAATATTCCTTTATAGTCTTTTTACTATTCATATGACCAGTAGTGATAACCGTTCTTTCATTTCTGATATTAATAATTTATTTATTTCTCCTCCAACTTTTTATTGGATAGCCTAGCTGGAATTTTGTCTATTTGATTGATTTAAAAACAAGAACAAAACAAATAAAAACCCACCAAATTTGGTTTCATTGATTTTTTTTCTAGTGATTTTACATTTTAAATTTTATTGGCTACTGCTATAATTCTTATTATTGCTTATTTGAGGTTTAGATTGTTCTTTGTGTCCATATTCTAACGTGGAAGTTTATTGATTTTAGATCTTTCTTCTTTTTTAATATATGCAATGAATACTATAAATTTCCCTCTAATCACTGCTTTTGCTGCATCCCACAAATTTTGATAAGTTGTATTTTCATTTTTATTTCATTCAAAATATGTCAAAAATTCTCTTAAGATTTCCTCTTCAATCCCTACGTTATGGAGAAGTATGTTATATAATGGCCAAATATTTTTGAATTTTCCTGATAATTTTTATTGACTTCTAGTTTAATTCCATTGTGGTCTGATAACATGCTTTGTATAGTACCCATTCTTTTACATTTGTTCAGGTTTGTATAGTTTCTATTCTTTTAAACTTATTAAACCCAGAATGTGGTCTATCTCGGTGAATGTTTCCATGTGAGCTTAAGAATAACTTGTGAACCAGGTGTGGTGGCTCACGCCTGTAATCCCAGCACTTTGGAAGGCTGAGGTGGGTGGATCACGAGGTCAGGAGTTCAAGACCAGCCTGGCCAAGATGGTGAAACCCCATCTCTGCTAAAAATACAACAATTAGCTGGGCGTGGTGGTGGGTACCTGTAATCCCAGCTACTTAGGAGGTTGAGACAGAGAATTGCTTGAACCTGAGAGGCACAGGTTGTAGTGAGCTGAGATCGCACCATTACATTCCAGTGTGGGTGACAGAGCGAGACTCTGACTAAAAAACAAAACAAAACAAAACAAAACAATAACTTGTATTCCTCTGTCATTGGAGTCATTGGATAAAGTATCCTGTAAATACTGAATAGATCAAGTTCAT
Source organism: Chlorocebus sabaeus (assembly GCF_047675955.1). Taxonomy (NCBI): domain Eukaryota; kingdom Metazoa; phylum Chordata; class Mammalia; order Primates; family Cercopithecidae; genus Chlorocebus; species Chlorocebus sabaeus. The sequence continues at coordinate 16,702,403 of NC_132915.1, forward strand.
TGAAACTCATGTTCAGGTCAACTCTATCCCTGCTCATTTTCTAACTTCTAAACCTGTCTATCACTAACAGAAAGGTGTTGAAGTCTCCAACTATCACAGTGAATTCATCTATTTCTCCTTGCAGTTCTATCAGTTTTTGCCTCATGTATTTTGATGCTCTGTTGTTAAGTACATACACATTAAGAACTGCTTTACTTTGGAGAATTGACCCCTTTGTCATGTATGTAATAACCTTCTTTGTACCCCATTATTTTCCTCACTCTGAAGTGTTTTTTGTCTGAGGTTAATATAGCTACTCTAGCTTTCCTTTGATTAGTATTAACATGTTTTTAAAATATATTCCTTTACTTTTAATCTGTCTGTGTCTTCATATTTAAAGCTAGACTCCATCTTTTAATTGGTAATATTTAGACCAGTATTAAAACATAAAACGATTGTTACAAAGTTGTATTAATATGTACCATGTTTGTAAATGTTATCTGTTCATTCACTTGTTTCTTTTTTTATCTTCCCTCTTTTTCTGCCTTCTCTGGTTTTGACTGAGCATTTTATATGCCTCGATTATATCTTCTTCATGACATATTAATTCTACTTCTTTTTAAATACTTTTATGTGGCTGCACTAGAGTTTGCAAAATACATTTAAAACTAATCTAAGTTCACTTGCAAATAACATGTGAGGGACTGCAGGCACCTTACAATATAGCATTCCTGGTTCCTCCCTCCCTAATCTTATAAGGTTGTTGTCTTTCATTTCACTTATCCATATGCTATAATCACCCAATACGTTATTGTTATTTTTGCTTTGAACAAATGATTATCTGTTAGATGGATTAACAAGAAGAGAAAAGGAATCTATTTTATTTTTACTTATTTCTTTTCTTATGCTTTTCCTTCCTTTATGTGGATCCAAGTTTTAGACCTGCGTCATTTCCCTTCTCCCTCAGGATTTTAATATTTTCTTGTCGGGGAGGTATATTGGTGATCAATTCTCTCAGCTTTTGTTTGAGAAAGTCTTTATTTTCTCTTACTTTTGAATGATAATTTCACTAGATATAGATTTCTAGGGTGGTGTTTGTCTTCCTTTCAGCGCTGTAAATATTTCACTCTGCTCTTTTCTTGTTTTCATGTTTTTTGACGACAAGTCAAGTGCAGTTCTTTTCCTTGACCGTCTAATAGGTAAAATGCTTATTCCCTCCCCTTCTTACTTCTTTCAAGACACTCTCCTTTTCTTTGGTTTTCTGAAGTTTGAATATGATATTCCCAGGTATAGGTTGTTTTTTTCTTCTGTTTATCCTGATTGGATTTTTTGGAGCTTCTCAGATCTGTGGTTTGATGTATATTATTAATTTTTGAAAAGTCTCAGCTTGTATTACTTTAAATTTTTTTTCTCCTTCCTCTTTTTCCTCCTCTTTTCCAATTACAGACATTTTATGCCTTTTTTATATTGCCCCATAGTTTTTGGATAGTCTGTTCCTTTAATTTTTTTTTTTTTTCATTTTAAAATTCACTTTGGAAAGTTATTATTGATGTATCTTCAAAATCACTTATTCTTTTCTTGGCTGTGTTCAGTATATTGAAATAGGTGTTCATTTTTGTTATACTGCTTTTCTTTTTTGCTGCATTTTTTTATTATTATACTTTAAATTTGGGGATACATGTGCAGAACGTGTAGGTTTGTTACATAGGTATACACGTGCCATGGTGGTTTGCCACACCCATCAACCCATCATCTACATTAGATATTTCTCCTAATGCTGTCCCTCCCCTAGTCCTGACCCCTCAATAGGCCCCAGTGTTTGATGCTCCCCTCCCTGTGTCCATGTGTTCTCATTGTTCAACTCCCACTTATGAGTGAGAATATGTGGTGTTTGGTTTTCTGTTCCTGTGTTGGTTTACTGAGAATGATGGTTTCCAGCTTTATCCATGTCTCTGCAAGGACATGAACTCATCCTTTTTCAAAGCTGCATAGTATTTCATGGTGTATATGTGCCACATTTTCTTTATCCAGTCTATCATTGATAGGCATTTGGGTTGGTTCCAAGTCTTTGCTATTGTGAACAATGCTGCAGCAAACATATGTGTGCTGCTTTTGCTTTTTTACATTTCCTTTTGATTCTTAAGAGTTTTATTTTTTTTTTTTCTGTTCATCTGTTCTTTCATGTTGTCATATCTTTCCATTGGAGTCCTTAACGTATTTATCACAGTTTTTAAAGAGTCCTTCTCTAATAATTACACTATCTGTGTTATATCTGAGTCTGGTTTTGATGCTTGCATTGTCTCTTCAGACTGAGTTTTTCTTGCCTTTTCACATGCCTTGTAATTTTTTGTTGGAAGCTGGACATTATGGAACAGATAATAGCAACTGAGGTAACTAGGCCTTCAGTGTGAAGCTTTATATTAATCTATCCAGGAGCTTGCCCTTTTTTCATATTTCTATAGATGAATGTGAGAGAGGATTTAGGTTCCTTCAGTTTCTTATTTCTTTCATTCCCTGTTTTGTTTGTGTTCCTAAGAATTTTTAAATAGAGCCTATGTCTTTAAGGTCTTTTGATTTTAATCTACCATCCTTATACTGAAGCCCTGCTGATGTGGTGATCTTGGAGGGGAAAACATTCCATAATCTTACGACTATGTCAGTTGTTACTGGGCTTTAGTCCCTGGGCTGTAACTCTCCAATAGATTTCTTAGTCTGTTTTTTATTTTTTATTTTTTTGTTTTATTTATTTATTTTTTAACCTCTCTAGACATGAAGGCTAGAGTTGGCTCTGGTATTTAACAGTTTTTGACAGAGGATAAGCGTTTCTTATGGAGAACCTCTGAATATATTTCAAAATGCTTGCTTTTGCATTCCTCCTGCCTGAGACAGGAGGGTGTTTTTTCTCATATTTTCACTTTGAGGGCCTAGTAGGGTTCCTGGAGCTAAAATTCACAAAAACATGGAGATTCCACCCAAGACTGAACTGCTTAGATTTTTTTTTTTTAAAGTTTAACAGCATATGATCAATTAGGAAACATATTCACAACACCTATGATACAGGAATTAATAGTATTGATATATAAAGAGCACAAGGCAACAATTTCAATGAAAATTAGGACAAAAGACATGAATAAGAAATGTACCTGAAAGACATACCTATAAATGTATTTTAAAAGTTTACCTTTGCCAAATTTTAAATTTTATCTTATTGTGGTTAGAGCACTTAACATTAGATATATTCTTTTAACAAAGGTTTAATTGTGCAATATGTCTTGATAAATGTAGGTATGATGTTTTACAGCAGATTTCTAGAACTTATTTATCTTGTATAACTGAAACCATAGCCATTGATTAGCAACTCATCATTCCCTCCTCCTCCCAGTGTCAGTAACTGATAGGAATACTGACGTAGACTGAATGTGTCCCTTCATTCAGAGCCTTTATAAATGGGATTAGTGCCCTTATAAAAGATGCCCCAGAGAGCTCCCTCGCTCCTTTTGCCATAAGAGAACTCAGCAAGAAGGTGGCTGTCTATGATCCAGAAAGGGGGCCCAGAAACTATGTATGCCAGCACCTTGACATTAGACTCTCTGGCTTCTGGAACTGTGAGAAATAAATTTCTGTTGTTTACAAACCCCACAGTTTATAGCAGTTTGTAACAGCAGCCTGAACAGATGAAGACAAACACTTAAATAGTAATTTTGATGAATTGCTAAAGGCTGAGTGTAATCTAGCTTGAAAATTACAAATTCCAAAGGAAAATATCCCCAGAATTTTTAACTGTCAAGCTAGCCTATGCTCACCCTTCAACAATTTATCAAAATTACCATTTAATTATTTCTATCAGTTACTGCCTTCAGGAACTTCTCTGCTCCTAGGAAGCTGATTTTAACCGTGGTTTGAGGTATTCTCCTTTCTCTGAAGATTTGGGGGTTGTGGTTTGCCCTGTGATACCAGTTCTCTGATGGTTGAGAAAAGTCATTGGTTTTCAGTTTGTTCAGTTTTTTGTTGTTATGAGGGTGGTAGTGATGACTTCCAAGCTATTTATGTGTTGGAGCTGAAAGCAGAAGTCCTAATTTTTTTTCATCTAATTTTTTTAAGTAATGGCTGTGCTGAAATGTAATTAACATTCACATGTCAAAATTTACGTATTTGTAGTGTACAATTGAATGATGTTTAATATATTCACAATTCTCTGCAAGTATTGTGACAATCAATTTTAGCACATTTTTATCACCTCATAAAAATGCCCATGCCCATTATCTATCACTTACCACCACTATCTTCTAACCTGGATAGCTACTAATCTAAGTTTTGTCTTTGTAGATTGGTCTGCTCTAGACACTTCATATAAATGGAATTATATCATATATGGTCTCTTGTGACCGTTTTCTCTTACTTAGCGTGATGTTTCAAGATTCAGCCATATCACACTTCCTTTTTATTGATAATAAAAATAATATTTAAAAAGTGGAATAATCATCTATTGTATGGATGTAACACATTTTCTTTAGCCATTTGTCAGTTGATGGTCATTTGAAATATCTCTACCTTTTGACTATTTTAAATAATGCTTTTCTAAATATTTGCATATAAGTTTTTATGTGGACATGTTTTCATTTCTGTTGGGTATTTACCTAGAAATGAAATTCCTGAGTCATATGGTAACTCTACATTCAGCCTTTTGAGGAACTACTAGAATGTTATCCTAAGCAGCTGTCCCATGTTGCATTCCCACTTAGTGTGTGAGGGTTTCAATATTTTTCCACATCCTTACCAACACTGGTTATTTTCTGATTTTTAAATTATGGCCATCCTATTGAGTGTGAAGTGATATCTCATTGTGGTTTTTATTTGTGTTTTTCTCATTGCTAATGATGTTGAGCACCTTTTTATGTCTATATTGGCCATTTATATACCTTCTCTGGAGAAATATCTATTTATGTCCTTTGCTTATTTTTAATTGGGTTATTTATATTTTTGAGTTATAATAGTTTTCTATTTATTTTAGACAAAAGTACCTCATCAGGCTGGGTGTGGTGGCTTATGCCTGTAATCCCAGTGTTTGGGAGGCCAAAGCAGGTGGATCACTTGAGGTCAGGAGTTTAAGACCAGCCTGGTCAACATGGCTAAACCTTGTCACTACCAAAAAATACAAAAATTAGCAGGGCATGGTGGTGTGCACCTGTAATCCCAGTTAGTTGAGAGACTGAGGCAGGAGAATTGCTTGAACCTATGAGGTGGACACTGCAGTGAGCCAAGATCACACCCCTGTACTCCAGCCTGGGTGACAGAGCAAGACACTGTCTCAAAAAAAAAAAAAAAAAAAAAAAAAAGTGCCTCATAAGATTTGCAAATATTTTCACCCAATTTGTGGGTTGTCTTTTTATTTTTTTATAGTGTCCTTTAAAATTCCACTTATAGTATCATTAAGAATAATAAAGTATTTAGAAACAAATTTAGCAAAAGAAGTATGAAACTTATACTTTGAAAACTATGAAACTGTGTTAAAAAATTAAATAATCAAAATACATAAAAAAGAGTCCTCATATTCACGGATTGAACTTTGTTAAGTTGGCAATACTTCCCCAATTGATTTACAGATTCAACACAATTCCTATCAGAATCCCAGCTGAATTTTTGTAGAAACTGACAAGTTGATTCCACGTTCGTCTAAAATTCCAAGAAACACATAATAACCCAACAAACTTGAAAAGGAACAAAGTTGGAGGACTTTGTTATACTAATAACAAATAATAATACTTCATTATTTCCAAACTTACTGCAATTAAACAGCAATTGAGAAAGTATGGTATGGCTTGAGGGTACACATCTAGATCAGTGGAATGGAATCTAGAGTCTAAAATAAACCCATGTGTCTGTGGTCAATTAGTTATTGGCAAATGTGCCAAGATTATTCGATGGGGGAAAGAATAGCTTTTTCAACAAATAGTGCTTGGATAACTGACTATCCATGTGTAAAAAAACAAAGTTGGACTCACACTTCACATTATATACAAAAATTAACTCAAAGATTCAAATCTAAGAGCTAAAACTACAGAACTCTTAGAAGAAAATAGGAGTAAATCTTAATGACCTTGGATTTATCAATGAATTCTTAGAATGACACCAAAAGCACAAGCAACAACAGCAACAAAAATAGATAAATTAAATCACTAAAAGTTCCAGTCAACAGAATCTGATAACATTACTTTTTGACCCAATATTTTTCAACAGATTCTTATTGACTAAGAGCATACTCTTAAGCATATCACATATGCTTTTGCATTAAAAGATGACATCCTAAAGAATTCAATATATTTTAATTTAAAATAATATCTATCTACCTATTTACATCTTTGTTTATGTATTGATATTTATCTAGCTGTGGATGAGTAGTAGTATGGGCATATTTTGGATTGCGTACTTTTATACTTATGATGTTTACTACTTATAAACATATATTCAATCATAAAAGTTCATATGGTCTTCAAATTATAAAAATAAATGTAATAACAGTGTAATCATTTTCATTAATCACAGGCTTACCTTATCCTGCTTAGTACATTTATCAAACATTAGTCTTATAGGCTGGATTCTTTTGAGATTGTTTTACACTCTACATTCCACTTTTTAAAAGTCTGTGATTCAGGAAACATTTATTATTTGGGTTTCACTGGGTTGCAAAGGGATTCAGGAAACTCAAAGACAGTGAAAAGCTGTGAGCATACCCCTGGGATTACACTGAAGTAAGCACTCTGAAACTGCAAATCCACTACCCTTTAAATTAGCACCTGCTTAATCAAAGTCATACGGCCTGGGAGGGAGGCAGAGAGAAGATGGTTATCTGTGATTTGACAGTGGTTAAATAGCCATACCATTATGCACTTGCAATGCTTGACTATTTTCTCTATCCATATTTTTTAAGGATTACTCTATTTCCAGCATTGTAATTATCATTGTTTATACAAAAAAATATATACAAATTCTCTTCTCTCCTAGAGCTTGCAGTCTGGTCTAGTCTAAGACAAGAAAATAATCAACTATAATAGAATTGTATAAGCACCATAGTAACACAAGAAGAAGATGCTTTTGGAACATGTAGAGGAGATATCTATGTATATTATGTGGGAGTGAAGAAATCTGTGCTGATGGAACATACACTTGAGGTAACATCTGAATATTGGTTAAAAGTTAATAGGCAAAGAAGAGAGAAGTTTGGTGTTGGGGATGCTATAAGAAACTACCTGGATCTTCCCTTTGGGACTTATTTCCCAGCTGCCAGAGCTCTGGTGACTGAATGCCTTCAGCTGTCAGGGTCCTCAGGACATTTCCTTTGGCATTTTCCATTTGCCCTTTTGCCAGGGGCAACCTACTTTCATTAACTGCTCTCTGGAGGAACATAAAGATTAACCCACTCTGCACAACAAGTGACAACTCTGAAAAGCTTTCGTAGCTTCAGAGCTTTCTATGAATTTAACTGTGGTCTTTGTTGAGACCACAACATCCCCCAACATTTCTGCCTAGTTATCTTCTCTTCCTTCTTTTTCCCTTTCTCTCTGTATCTGTTGTCCCTAAGAGAACTCCTAATATATTCTATGTACTCTAATATGTGTCTTTAAAACGTGCTTCCTGGAAAACCCAAACTTTATCAGCTGGTACCAAGAGTGGTGATAGTACAGATACTAAGATGAGATGCAGGAGTGAATCACATATCAATTGGCTAGTGATGACGACTCCATCACTGATGGTAGCTGGAATATGCATAATTCCTTGCACAAAATAAGTCTTTAATAGTTAAAATTTTTATCAATAGTGAATAAGGAAGAATATGCCAGTTGTTTTAATTACTGTTGTTTAACAAACTACCCCAGATTTTATGCTTTAAAACAGGGTTTTTTGGTTACCTGGGCTTAGCTGGAGAGTTATAATTTAGGAGCTCCCATGCTGTCGCTCTCTGGTGTTGACTGCAACTGCAAACATCTGACAGTTCAGTTGGGCTAGATGTTTAAGGTGGCTCACTCACCTGGCTGGCAGCTGATATGCTCTGTTGGCTGGGAGCTCAGGTGGGGCTTTGAAGTGGTCTCTGAGGGAATGTGGTCTCTGCTTGTGGTTTGGGCTTCATGTGACATGAGGTCCAGGATCAGAGAATGATGTAAGAGCTAGTGTTCCGAGAGGCCCAGGCAGAAGATAAAAATCTTCTTATAGCCTTACATCTAAAGCTATGTAGCAACACTCCCATTGTATTTTATTCGTCAAAAGCAAGTCATAGGACCAATCCAGATTCCAGGGAAAAGGGCTACACAAGGGTGTGAATACTGAGATAGGGGTTTTGCTGGGTGACCACTTTAATATCTAGCTACCATTCAAGGGGCCATCTATCAAGTATTTGAGAAATCTGTGGGTGTGAGGGAGAGGGGAAGGGATAATAATAACTATAAGAAGAGTGAAATTGGGTGGCTGGTGCTAAGCATGATTAATGGTTTGGAAAAAGCTATAAAAAGCAGGGAGTGTTTAATCAGCAATTAAGTACTGAGTATAAAAGCCAGAAGCCCTGCTTAGTAGCATGTAAAGAGGCTCTCATCTTAGTCAGAGGAATGGGAAATCATACAATATTTTATCCTAAGGACACAAAGCTATAAAACAAAAGGATACAGGGGTAGTGGAACCCCTCATGTTCCCATTTATTTTTCTAGTATGGATCATTTAAAATCTAGATGAACTCTGAAGGAAAACAGTAGACTACTGTAAATCAATGGACTATTGTAAACTCAATACTGACAAAATATAATACTTATACTAGAACGGATTAACATGGCCTCAGGAACATGGTATGTGGCCATTGAACAAATGAATGCTTCTTTTCCATCTTATCCATAAAGAGATCAGAAACAGTTCATATTCACTTAGAAGAGAAGAATATACATTTATGGCCTTACAGGCCCCAGGGCTATATTCACTCTCCCACCTACTGTCATAATAGTCTGAAGAGATGTGGGCTGTTTGGGCATCTCAGACAACATGACACTGGTGCCTATATTGATGCCACTATGCTAATTGGACCAGATGATCAAGAAGTAGCCGATAAGTTGAGGCCCTTGTTGAGACACATATGCCTTAGAAGGTGGGAGATTGATTCTATTAAACTTAAGTGGCTCACCACATTAGTAAACTATTTAGGGGTCAATTGGTCTGAGACATTCTATGACATACTCTTGAAAGCAAAAGACTCATCATTGCATCTCACATTACTTTCCATGAAGAAGGAAGCATATAATGCCCAGTGGGTTTCACTGGGTTCCAAAGGCAACATACTCAACTCCTGGATTTACCAATACCTCTGATATATTAAATGGCATGGAAAGCTGCCGAATTTGAGTAGGGACAAGAGTGGAAAAGGGTTATGAAGCATGTCCAGGTTGCAGTTCAGGAGGCCCTGCTGTTTGGGTTATATGATCAAGAAAATGTAATATTGATGATATTTGTGGGAAGAAAAGATGGCATGTGAAGTTAAGATAAACCCCAATAGGAGAAGCACTATGTACACTATTTGGATTTTAGTGCAAGAATTTGCCATTGTCAGTGAAAAATCATACATCAGTTGAAAAACAGTTTCTGCAGTAATATTGGGCTCCAATAAAGATGAAGGATTTGGCTATGGTTCTGAAGTGACCATAAGGCCACAACTGCCCATCATTAACTGGATTCTAACATACTTATCAAGTCAGAATATCTAGCAAGCTGAGCAACAATCCATAGAAAGATAGAAGTGGAGGATTGGGCATGAACAGGACTGGACAGGACAGATAAGTGGTACAAGTTGGTGACTCAGACATTCATATTATCCACCTCTCTTTCACCCATGCCTCTCCCTAACATCACTTCTTTTGTGATCCCATAGGGGCTCTCAGCTGACTGAAAAGGAAAAGGATGAGTTGACTTAGCATGTGGATAAGCCAAAAAATTACAACTGTTCCAAAACATCCCCACACAAGGATAGCTTTGAAAGACAGCAATTTGGAAAGATCGCTGATATGGGCAAAGTTTTAGGCAGAGTGGAAAGAGAAGTGGCCAGTGGTTAGTATATATACTCATGGGCAGTGACAGACATCTTAGCTAATTGATCTAAAAGAAAATATTGTCAGTAAACATGAATTACCAGCTTTCTACATGTTGCTCCGGTATTGACAATCCTGAGGATTACCATGCTTATACCCAGAACAATATTTGCTGGAGTCCAATTTATCAGTTTTCAGGATGAGTTCTTTGCTGAAATGACAGCATACACAATTCAAACGATTTCATAGAATTTAAGGGTGCTGACTGGTCTCCTCAATGGATGGTTCCATTCTGGGAACTCATCATTGATCTCAGTTGCTAGAAAATTAGATATGTGAAATTAACAGCACTTTGATTAGCACTGGTAAGAAGAGTCTTTGCTGTTGATCCCATGTATAGTTTGCAGACAGAGGCTGGCTGATGCCAACTGGTTGAGCCTCTGTCATCAGCCAGACCCATGTAGAAAGCTGGTAATTTGAGGTTATAATCCATAATTATATATTTTTCTGCTTGTCAGTCAATGCAGGTTCAAGGCTAAAATTCATAACTTGATAAATGTATTTACTTTGAGAACCCTTTGAATGCACATAGGTAATTCATTTACAATCTAATTAATGTTACTGACCTTCTAGAAGAGTTAGAAAAGATCTCCTAGTAGGCAAATTATAACCAAATTTGCATATACAAAACTGGATTCGAATCAAAGCACCAAGGGCAATGGAGAAAGTAGAAAGTAGAAAATACACACAAAATTTTACCACTGAGTATTAATTTGGACAGAGCATATGTTACACCATTATTTGAACTAATTTGTTACTTAATTTATTAGAATTCTTACTCAATTGCATTGTACACCTTTACTACATCTCTAGTTAAAGTGTTCTTTCTGTAAAATGTTCTTACAGAAAATATCTAACTTCAGCTGGGGCACAGTAATAAGAACAATGTTATTTTTTTAAATTTTATTGACTTTTAAACATCAGATCTATTTCTCAACTCCATATTATGTATTGAGTTGAATTGGTCCTATTATCTTTCCCAGGTAATATGATCATCATTCTTTCTCCTCTTTTTATGGTTTGGTATAGCAAAAAACCAAACATGCTGAAAACTTGTTATTGACCTGAAGTACAAGTTTAACACAAAAAGTGTAGGAATCTATGTCTGTAATATCAATGATGAAACTGAAGGATTGAACTCAGATATCTGTCTATAGATACCACTATACCAATGTACCAATTTTTAAATATTCCACCTCCTTCCTATGACTTGAGAAACTAGACACATTCATAGGAATAATAATCGTATTTCTCTAGTGCTTGAGAATCTCACATATTCTATAAACCTTGTATAATGAATTAGGAATCTCAGAATAGTCTGAAGTGTTGAAATCTATGAAGAACAAAACTAAAATAATACAGAAAAATTTCAGTTACCCAGAATGCTTAGCTTTGAATTATTCAACATGGCTCTTTTCTGAACTAACGTTTTCTTCCTTTAGGCAATAAACATTTTAATTTCAATAATGTTTGTCAAAAAATGCATAATGAACTACAAACTTCTTAGGGTTGTAAATAATTAGGCTTTATTTTTATAAAAGCAATACAAGTACATAGGTTAAAAATTCAAATAATACCTCAAAATTTATAATAAAAATCAGCAGACTCCTGTCCACCCTTCTCAAACCTCAATTCTTCCACCTCACATGCAGCTACATATAAACATTTAGGCTACTTTTTCTGGCATTTATTTCCACCTAATAAATAGTATAGCTATGCTGTTCGTTATTGATTTATGACATTTATGTTATATAACTATACTATATACTCTACGACTTATACTGTATAAACCTTTTACTTTGTGAGAGTATAATTTAACTAATTTATACCATCATCCGTACAAACTATTTCTCGATCCTCTTAATGTGATTATCTGATGACTTGATAAATCAATATTTATGTTTATATCTTATTTTAATTACATAAATATTATTCACAATAGGGACATATAGCATATATCATAATTAAATTTCACTTTATGATCAGTTGCTTTTCTTGTAGTTAGTCATTGCTTTCTATTTCTCATATTTGGTGTTCTATTAATTCAGTCCCAAGCTTTCAAAAACTCTCAGTATGACCAAATATGTTATTACTTTCTGTTTATTTTTTCACATTTCACAATTTTATTGAGTAAAATTTAAATACAAGAAATTATATCATTGAAAGCATACAATACTTTGATATAATTATACACCCATAAAATAATCACCATCATCAAGATAATGAAAATCTCCATCTGCTCCTTTACAAATCTTTCCTCCCGTTTTTTATGACTCTATAACATTTCCCAAGGCAAACACTGATCTGCTTTCTGTCATTATAGATCAGTTTGCCTTGCAAAAATCATATGTGAATGGAATTATATAGTATGTACACTTGTTTTGTGGGTGTTACTTTATTCAGCACAATTATTTTGATATTTATTTATGTTGTAACATGTATAAATAGTTAATTTATCTTTATTGCTAAATAGAATTCCTTAGCATGGACATATATAGATTCTTTGTCCATTCTTTTGTTGATGAGCACTGGATTATTTCCAGTTTTGGCTATTAAAAAAATAGAGAGGCCATAAACATTCATCAAATCTTTGCATGGATACAACTTTCATTTCTCTAAGATAAATATCTAAAGGTGGAATGATTGGGCTCCTATGGGAGGTGTACGATTAATTTTTAAAGAAATGGCTAAACTAATTTCCCAAGTGGTTGTACTATTTTAAATTTCCTCTAGCAGTTGTATGAAAATTCTAGTCCCTCATATTCTCACCAAAACTTCCTATGGTATGGTTGCTCTTTTTAATTTTACCTATTCTCATATGTATAGTGATATCTCATTGTGGTTTTAATTTGAATTTTCCTAATGGCTGATGATATTAACTACTCTTTCACATGCTTAGTTGGCATCCATATGTTTTTGTTGGCAAAATGTTCATGTCAGTCATTTTGCTCCTTTTTATTCAGTTACATGTTTTCTTCTATAAAAGTTAAACTTTTCTTCTATATGTTTTAACAGTCTTTATAAATTCTGAATACGTGTTCTTTATCAGGCATTTGATTTGCATACATTTTCTCTCAGTCTGATGTCTTATCTTTTCATTTTCTTAACAATGTCGTTAGACATTGGTTTATTTTATGGACTAAGCTTTGTTATTGTATCTGAGAAATCTTTACCTAACCGAAGGATACAAAGGTTTTCTTCTTTGTTTTTATTCAAGAAGTTTCATAGTGTTAAGTTTACATTTAAATTTAGTCTCTGCTTTATCCTGAGTTAATTTTTGCTTATGGTATGGGATTTGGATTGAAGTTCATTTTTTGAATACGGAAATCCAAACATCCTAGAACTATTTATTGAAAAGACTATCCTTTCTCCATTGAGTTGCTTTTGCATCTACGTCAAAAATCAGTTGTCCAAATATATTTAGGTTTATTTCTTGACTCATATTCCATTCCATTGATCTGTCTACCTTTATAACAATAGACACTATCCTGATAACCATTGCTTTATATTAAGTCTTGAAATCAGTCCTTCAAATTGTTTCTTTTTTCAAAGTTATTTTGGCAATACTGGGTTTTTAAATTTTCATATGAATTTTAGAATTATATGCACATTCTACCAAGAAATCCTGCTGAGACGTTGACTGGAATTGTGTTGAATCTATCTTTAGGAAGAACTGATGTCTTAACAATACTAAGACCTATGACATATAAACATGGGTGTAGATCTCCATTTGTTTAGTGATTCTTTAATTTCTCTAAGCAATGCTTTGTGCTTTACAGTGTACAGATATGTGATATAACAAACTGAGGTGTAAACCAATAACAGAAATATTATCTCATATATAATGCGACAGAGACAAAATATATGAAACAAAACTGATAGAAGAAATAGAAAAATCTGTGAATATAGTTAGAGACTTCAATGCCCTTCGCCCAAATTTATAGAACAACTAGACAGAAGAGCAGCAAGAATATAGAATAGCTCCACAATACCATCACGTAGCAGAATGTATTCAATACTTATAGACTACTTTAGTGCCAATAGCAGAATATATATACAAATATATATTTATATATATAATACATATGTGCATATATAATATATAAAATATATAATATATATAAATACATATATGTGTGTGTGTATATATATATTTAAGGGCCCATGGAATGCACACCAAGATGAACCATATCTTGGGCCCTAAAACAAAACCTAAACACATTTAAGAGAAGTGAAATCATGCAGAGTGTGTTCTCTCACTACAACGGAATCAAACTAGGAATCAATAACAGAAAGATAACAAGAAAATCTCCAGGCCAGGCATGGTGGCTCACACCTATAATCCCAGTACTTTGGGAGGTCAAGGCAGGGTGATCGCTAGAGCCCAGGAATTCAAAACCAGCCTGGGCTATTGGAGGTTGAAAGATTGGGGGTTGTGATCAACTCAGTATATCACTGGAGTATATGAGTAAACAGCAAACTGTTCTTATAAACTCAGAATGTTGGCAAACTGACAAACTGCGTATGACTCCCAGAAGGAATGCTGCGGGTGGTCAGGACCCAGGCAAAAATGTTTCTTGTGATTAGGTACATCTGAAGCCTGTTAGTAATAATATGAACTGTGATCAATTAAGCAGCTGACCAATCGTTATCTCCTTCTCCTTGCTCTTGCTACCCAATAAATACAAAGGGCTATAGAAGCTCAGGGGCTGCCTTTGCTCACTAGAATCAGGGAGCTCTCTTCTTCTTCCCCAGTTCCCCTTCCTTTAAAACATTTTCTTTTGTTTTTTTGTCATCATTTTCTATGTTCATAGCTTCGTTCAGTCCTGCATGATGGTCTCAAGCAGTAACAGTACTAACTGCTGTCATGATGGTCTCAAGCAGTAATAGTAGTAACTGCTGTCATGATGGTCTCAAGTCGTAACAGTAGTAATTGCTGTCTGATGGTCTGATGCCATAACAGTAGTAACTGCTGTCATCATGGTCTCAAGCAGTAATAGTAGTAACTGCTATCACGATGGTCTCAAGCAGTAACAGTACTAACTGCTGTCATGATGGTCTCAAGCAGTAATAGTAGTAACTTCTGTCATGAAGGTCTCAAGCAGTAAAGGTTTGATCTAAGCTCCCACTTCGAAACCTAGAAAAGTAAGAGCAAAATAAACTGGAAGCAAGGAGAAGGAAGGACATAATAAAGATAAGAGCAGAAATCAACAATATTAAAAACAGTAAAACAATAGAGAAAATAAGTAAATAAAATAATGGATTCTTTGAAAAATAACATTGATAATCCTCTGGTGAGACTAATAAAAGAGAGAAGACACATATATCAGTATCAGGAATAAATTAGAAGATATCAGTACAAATCCTATAGACATCAAAAAAATAAGGATCTACTATGAGAAATTCTATGAACATAAATTTATAAATTTCACAATGTATATGAACTGGATCAATTTCTCAAAAAACACAAATTACAACAAATTGCCTTATATGTAATAGACAATTTGAATAGGCCTATAACTCTTAAGAAAATTAGACTATAATTTTAAAACTCCCCAAAAAGAAATGCAAGCCAAGATGGTTTCCCTGGAGAATGCTATCAAACATTTTTTTAAGTTAATACTAATTCTAGAAAATCTCTCATAGAAAATGGAATGGGAGAGAACACTTCCGAACTTATTTTATAAAGCTAAATTACTCTGAGACCAAAAATCAGAGATATTACTAAAAGAAACTACCAATCAATATACATCATGAAAATAGATGCAAATATCCTTAAATATATATTAACACATAGAATTCATACACACACACACACACACATATATGTATGTATATATTTTTTTGTTAATACAGAGTCTCACCCTGTTGCCCAGGCTGGAGTGTAGTGGTGCGATCTTGGCTCACTGCAACCTCCGCCTCCTGGGTTCGAGCAATTCTCCTGCGTCAGCCTCCCGAGCAGCTGGGATTACAGGCATGCGCCATCACACCTGGCTAATTTTTGTATTTTTAGTAGAGACGGGGTTTCACCATGTTGCCCAGGCTGGTCTTGAACTCCTGACCTCAGATGATCTGCCCACCATGGCCTCCAAAAGTGCTGGGATTTACAGGCGTGAGACACGGTGCCTGGCCACAGCAATATTTTTTAAAGAATTCTATACCATGGCTAAGTGCCATTTATTCACCCATCATGATTATCTATGTAGAAAATCCCTAAGAATTGACAAAACAAACCAATAAAAATGAAAAACACCCCTGGAACTAATAAATGAGTGTAGCAAGGTTTTAGCATACAAGTTTAATACATAAAAATCAACTATGTTTCTGTATGCCAGCAAGGAACAATTGGGATTTAAAATTTTTAAAAAGGTACTATTTATAAGAATATCAAAAGAGTTAAATAGGAAAGTATAAATTTAAAAAATGACAGAATATATATGAGGAAAAATAAAAAACACTGATGACAGAAATCAAATAATAACTAAGTAAGAAAAGATATATATTTTTGTATAAGAAGACACAATATTATTAAAATATTAAGTCTGCCCAGCTTCATCTATATATTCAAGGTCATCTCCAGGAAAATACCAAGTTATTGCGTGGATATTGACAAACTGTTTTTAAATTGGAGACTGGAAAGGTAAAGGAACTAGAATAGCTAAGACAATTTTGAAAAAGAAGAATAAAGTATATAGAATCAATCTACCCACTTTGAAGAGTTAACACATATAGCTATAGTATTAAAAAATGTGTATCACTGGCAGAGGAATAGACACACCAATCAATGGATTAGAATAAAGTGCATGGTAGTAGATGCATACAAATATGTCTAGTAAATTTTTCACAAAGTACAAAAGCAACTCGATAGCAAAAAGATACCCTTTTCATTAAATGGTGCTAGAGCAATTGGATATCCACAGATATAAGAACCTTGATAAAAGTCCCATATCTCATATGAAAATTAACTCCAAATGTATAGCAGATTTAAATTTAAATTATAAAAGTATGAAACTTTTAGGAAAGCATGGAAGACTGTTTTGGGGATCGTGGTGTGGGGAAAGAATTCTTAGACTTGACACTAAAAAGTACCATTTAGAAAAGAAAACAGATTAAAAATTGTACTTCATCAAAATTAAGAACTTTTGATCTAGGAATGAACTTGTTTAGAAGAAAAGACAAGTGAGAGACTGGAAGGCAACATTTGCAAACCACTTATCCAACAAAATAATCGTTATCTAGAATATATAAATAACTCTTAAAACACAAACAACCCATTAAAAAAAAAATGGGCAAAAGACATGAAGAGACATTTGCTGAAGATAATACATACATGGCAAAAAAAAAAAAAAAAAAAAAAAAAAAGCACATGAAAAGATGATCAGCTTCATTAACCATTAAGGAAGTGCAATTTAAACCACAACATCATAACACATCTTTCAGAATGGCTTAAAAAAAAGTGACGACACCAAACATCAGCAAAGATGCTGAGAAACTAGATTGCTTAGATATGGGCAAGTAAAATGGTACAATCATTCTGGAAAATAGCTTGGCAATTTCTTAAGAAACTAAACATACAACCAGCGTGCTGCCCAGCGGCATAAGAATGATACAGTGGACTTGGGGGACTCAGAGAAATGAAAAGTTATACAAATAGAGTTTGCTATGGATTGAGTTGTGTCGCCCCAACTTCATATGTTGAAGTCCTAACCCCAAAGCGACTATATCTGGAGAGAGGGTCTTTAGTAGGCAATTAAGCTTAAATGAGGTCATAAGGGTGGGCCTCTAGTATAGGACTGTGGCCTTATGAGAGGAGGATGAATCTATCTTTCTGCCTCTTTCTCTCTGTCTCTCTTTTTCTGCCATTTGAGGACACAACAAGAAAGCAGTCATCTGCAAGCCAGGAAGAGAGCCCCGAACAGAACCCACCCTAATCTTGGTCTTCCACCCTCCAGAATGTGACGAAGTAAATGTTTGTTGTATAAGCCACCTAGCCTATGGTATTTTGTTACAGCAGTTCAAACTGACTGTAATACAGATAATTATAGCAGGTTTTTATACAATAGCCCCAAACTGGAAAAAACCAGGATGTCCTTCAATAGGTGAATGGTTGAATAAACTGTGGTACATCTATACCATAAAAAACTTCTGAGCATAAAAAGAAAACCCAAATTATTGATACAAGGAACAACTTCACCGAATCCTCAGAGATCCATCCTGTGGTGATGGAGAATGTGCTGTGTTTTCAAAGTATCAATGTCAGTATCGTATTGTGATATTGTGCTATAATTTCTCAAGATGTTACCATTAGGGGACACTGAGTAAAAGGTATGTGGATCTTTTGGTATTCAACTTCAAGTGAAGCAACAATTATCTCAAAATAGTTTAGTTTTTAAAAATCCATACAACTTATTCAAGATATTATAAAAACAAATACATATGCTTTTGTCTACTCTGCCCCTCTCTTTCTGCCATTTGAGGACACAACAAGAAAGCAGCCTATACTGTAATAATGTCTACCTCTCCTAATTGTTTGATAGGTTTAAAATGCTTACAACTTCATTTGAATTACATTTTATTTTTGTACTTGATAAAGTGATTATTGTAAAGTTTGCTTGTGTAAGAAAACAGCTGAAAAACATTTTTTAAAATTCTTTTTGTATTTCAATAGGTTTTTGGAGAACAGATGATGTTTAGTTACATGAATAAGACCTTTCCCACCCCCCCCCCCACAGAGTTTCACTCACTCTGTTGCCCAGGCAGGAGTACAGTGGTACAATTTCAGCTCACTGCAACCTCTGCCTCCTGGGTTCAAGTGATTTTCCTGCCTCAGTCTCCTTAGTAGCTTGGATTACAGTTACACACCACCACACCCAGCTAATTTTTGTATTTTTTGGTAGAGACAGAGTTTCACCATGTTGGCCAGGCTGGTCTCGAACTCCTGACCTCAAGTGATCCATCTGCCTCAGCCTCCAGGCATGAGCCACCGTGCCCAGCCTAGTTACATGAATAAGTTCTTTAGTGGTGATTTCTGAGATTTTGGTGCACCCATCACCTGAGCAGTGTACACTGTACCCAATGTGTAGTCTTTTATTCCTCACCCCCTCCCACCCTTTCCCCCGAGTCCCCAGAGTCCGCTGTATCATTCTTATGCCTTTGCATCCTCATAGCTTAGCTCCCACTTATAAGTGACAGCATATGATATTTGGTAGAAAACAGCTGACATTTTTTTTAAGAAGTAGGATCATAAGATCCATGTTGAAGTATCTAGTAATCAAAGTTGTGTAAGCCTACAAAGATCATACAGAATGGCCATTAAAATCTATAGATTATTCTTGAAATAGATGTATGTACACTTTTGTATGTGTATGAGTGTATGTTTGTTTGTGTACGTGCTTGGGGGTGCCTACAGCCTTTATTGTTTAAAGATCAATAAGACCAAGTTTAAGGTCTATTGGAATGAACTTTGAGACAAGTGTGAGGCCCTGAATGTTAACATAATTATAGTTTCCTCTACCCTGCGTGGACAGTAGCCTGGGTGGCTAAACTAATAATCTTATAGAAAGTGATGTTAGATGGCTAAGTGTTATTTGGGGCAATGAATTGATGGTTTTCAGGAAATGGTGCTTTTGCATGGACTTCTCCATGGTATGATGCATATTCTTTGATTTGGTATTACCAAGGTACTAATGGCAGAAGCAGAGGATAATTAAGGACTCTAGGAAAAGAAGGATGATATATACCCACAAGAAAACTTTAACAGCCCCCAAGACAATTTTACGATATACCTAACAAGAAGGGAGAAGGAATTTTTGATTCCCAGTGGTTTTACTGATCACATTTCCAGACTTCTATCCTCAGCTCTCAGTCCCAACCTTCTTGTATAAAAACCTAAGAGGAAGGAGCATTGGATGCATGACATATTACTTAGAAATTCATTCCACTGTAAGACACAGAAAACCTTAAGCAGCACCAACACATGAGGTGATTGATTCCACACTGCAAGAATTCTGGGAGGACAGCCCAAGGCGGAAGTGGTGCTCAAAAAATGTATAGGGATCCCAACTTTTAAGTCTGTTCTTTCACTTTTTCGTATGTTACTCTACCTCTAAATTTATGTGTGTGTTTTAGTAAGAAAGAAGTAGGGCAAAGGGCTCACACAAAAGTTACACCAATCTTGGAAAATGTTCACTATTTTTTTTTTCTGAATTTGGCCTGTAACAGATAAATATTCTTTACGATGAAACCTTTCTTTTGCAAATGCACATTGATGAAATGGAAATGGAAAATGATAAGAAAGAGAAAAATGTATTTAAATGACAGCCAAATTAATACAGATTTGGGCTGAGTACAAGTATACAAAGCTTAAGGGATAGAGGCATTTTTAGACTACTCAAAAATTGCCGGAGGTTAATTAAGGTAGTGTGCAAACATCCTTTGTGTCCCCTTTAATACTGTAAAACAGTAGAGCTTCCCACGTGATCAGGATAATTTTACAAAAATATATTTTGCTTAAATGATTTATCTTTTCTTCTGAATGAAATATAAACATCTCCTCTTGGCTAGAATTTAGGATTCTTAACATGATGTCCCCCATCTTACTGTGATAGATTTTTCTCACTACACACCTATATGCACATCTTGTAATAACCCCTGCTTTTTTCCTGAGCTATTATACACTTGCTCATGCCATGTCCTTCACATCTGCCTATCTGTTAAAATTGTATTCATAGAGATAAAAAAGGTGGTTGTTTGGGACAAAAGTATGTGTGGTAAGAATTGACTGGAAAGAGGTACAAGAGAATGTTCTGGGGTGACAGAAATGTTCTGTCTTGAAATGAGATTAAATTGCCTGAATGCTTACATTTTCTCTAACTCAATGGCACATGTAAGATCTGTATAAATGTAAAGTTCATGTATCAAATGCAAATTACACCTCAACATTAAAAAAATGTACTGGCATCTAAAGCTCTTTGCCAAAGCCATTAGGTAATAAAGACAATCCCAATAATCCCCTCTGTCCCCTAAATGATGGGGACTGATTTTCCATCCTTTGAACTTTCAAGTTCTTGTTAAAAAACAATGTGTGTGTGTGTATGTGTGTGTGTGTGTGTGCGTGCACATACACGCAGGCACACACACATAAAATCACAGCATATTCTGCAAGTTTTTATGGTATGTTGATACTTGTCTTATGCCCCTTGTTGTACTGTAAGTATCTTTGTTAAGGAACTGACTTACTTGCTCTTTTAATCCTTTTATCATCTGGCACAGTATCTTGGGCATTGTAGGTGTTCAGTAACATTTATCAAATTGTGAATGGGCAACCTGGGGGCAGAACTTCCTCTAGTGACTCTAGGTATGTCCTATGCATTCCATTGTATCCTATATCTTTTAGGCTTATAATTGTAACTTAGAAGTCATCAACACAATATGGGCTTGAGATCTTAGAACCATTAATGATCTTCATGAATATTGCATAATTTCTATTCTGTGCTGTGTTAGGCAATTCTTACATCACTATAAATAAATAACTGAAGCTGGGTAATTTGTAAATAAAAGAGGTTTAATTGGCTTACAGCCCTGCTGGCTGTACAAATATAGCAAAAGCAGGAGCAAGAGGGGGAGGAGGTACCAACATTTTTAAACAACTGGATCTCACAAGAACTGACTGTCACAAAGACAGCACCAAGGGAATGGTGCTAAACCATTAATGAGACATTCAACCCCAAGATCCAATCACCTTCCACCAGGCACCACCTCCAATATTGAGATTACAGTCTAACATGAAATTTGGTGGAGCCACAGATCCAAATCATACATATGCCTTGTTGAAAATTCAACATCCCCTCTTTCAGTCATGATTCCTATGCTGTATCCAGGGTTAGGGGGTAAAGAAAGATAAAAACCAAGATGAGATGTTAATTCCTCACGACTATATTATGAACAGTTTCCTGCATTGACTGGATTTTTGCCTTGTTTTCTGGTTGTTCCTTTATGTCCAGCTGGAATTGAACCAAACGTGGATATGGGCCTCTTTTTAAAGTTTCTGATTCCTCTCTCTTTCAAAAAAATCCTCACACGTACCTGTTTTTTTGTGACACGTTTGATTTAGTGCCTGTGGGTGATGGGAAGGAGTTTACTTAATTTCAGAAACACGATCAACTTGAAATTCAACACTCTTCTGTGTTAGTCAACAATTTTCCGTCTGCAAACATTTGCTTTATCTTCTTTGTCCCTCCCTTCAATTAAGGATTTTTTTTCTCCCAGCACTTTGGGAGGCTGAGGCGGTTGGATCACAAGGTCAAGAGATCTAGACCATCCTGGCTAACACAGTGAAACCCCGTCTCTACTGAAAACACAAAAAAATTAGCCGGGTGCCTATAGTCCCAGCTACTCAGGAGGCTGAGGCAGGAGAATGGCGTGAACCCAGGAGGCGGAGCTTGCAGTGAGCTGAGATTGCACCAGTGAACTCCAGCCTGGTGACACAGTGAGACTCCGTCTCAAAAAAAAAAAAAAAAAAAAAAAAAAAAATTCCATTTTCTTTTGTAGAACAATTTAATTTGTTGTAATGCTCACCCTCAAATATAGCCAAAGTCTTGCCAGTTCAAAGACTAGGTGAAAATTGAAATTTATACTTTGTAAAGGCTAGAATTGACCCTGTTGGAAAAGACTCCATCCTTTTCTGTGGTGTCATCTGAGGGGTATGTCTCTTAAATAAGAATCTAATATTGAAATGTCTGGATCATTTGATCCATTACTCCTGTCTCAAGAATAAAGATCCCTTTCATTCATAATTAAAATGTCTAAATCATTTCAAAAGGTAAAAGAACCTAGCCTTTTGTAGTTCTTGCACCGTTCTGGCTACCAAGGACATAATCTCTTGTACTTGAATCTCTATAATGACTGTGTTGAACAAACATTGCTCCTCTTGCTCTGACAATTTCCAACAAATAACACCCAGAAGTTGAATGTTTTGTACAATCTCTAAAGCTTTCTTGAGAGCGATGCATACTCAATGATATTATACTCTTTTATTTTGATTGCCCCAGTTGCCTCTGTTGGAGCTTATATTTGTAGTGAGTTTGCCAGATTTAGTAGAAACAACAGGTAAGAGAGGGAGGGAGAATTGGATGGGCCTGAAGAGATTTGAATTTCTAAGTTCAGCAGCAATTCTGTCTATAACTGTAGTGATCTGTTAGTCTCAGTATACAGTCAAAAATATCTCATTTATCTGGCTTAGGAAGCTCTGAAGAATATGAAACATAAAGCTTCTCTACTACCAACCTAAATGTATTAATTTGCTAAAAAGCTGATGATGTAAGTTCATAATTTCAATATAATTCAACATAATTTCACATTGAAAATATTTTTTTCTGATTAAGAGAACAAGATCATATTTTGTTAAGTTGTAATGTAAAGTGACATCTAAAAATATGTCTTCATATCTTCATGTGTGTATGTGTTCCTGACTGAGCATTGTTATGTTTTGTCACATATTGATTACATTCTTATAATCAATAAGATATTGATTATAATATCTATGAAGTAGTATCTATGAAGATTGGCCATTATTTAATAACATATGATTTTTATTGTAATTCTATTTGCTTTTTTCTGATGTGCTGATCTCAATACTACCTGACCTCAAGACTAACTATAAAGCTACAGTAATTAAGACAGTGTGGTATTGGTAAAATAATAGTTGATTAATGTACTAGAATAGAGAGCCCAGAAATTAATTGACATAAAAATAGTCAACTGCCTAGAACAAAGGCAATACAATGGAATAAAGATAGTCTTTTCAATAAATAGTTTGAAACAACTGGACATACACGTGACAAAATGTAAATTTAGACAAAAATGTTGCACCCTTCACAAAAATTACCTCAACATGAATTTGTAGAGCTAAATGCAAAATGCAAAACTGTAAAACTCCTAAAAGATGGCACAGGAGAAAATCTAGATCACCTTGGATTTTGCAATGACTTCTGAAATACACAACAAAAGGAAAGACTTATGAAAAAATTATTGATACATGAAACTTTATCAAAATGAAAAACTTCTGCACTGCAAAAGACACCGTCACAGGAATGAGAAGACAAGCTACAGACTGGAAAAAATATTTGTAAAAGACATATCTCATAAACAAAGAACTGTTATCCAAAATATATAAATAACTCTTAAAATTCAACTATAAGGGCACAATATGATTTAAAAATAGGCAAAAGATCTGAACAGACACCTCACCTAAGAAGATAAACATATGCAAAATCACTATAAAAATATGTTCCACATCATTAAGGAAAAACAAACTGAAGCAACAGTAAGATACCACTACACATTTATTGGAATGGCCAGAATCAAGAACAGTGCCAGCATAAAATACTGGAAAGAATGAGGAGCAACAGAAAGTCTTATTCATTGCTGCTGGGAATAAAAAATGGTACAGCCACTTTGGACGTTATGGTAACTTCTCACAAAACTAACCATATTCTTATATGATCAGGCAATTTTGCTCCTTAGTGTTTACTCAAATGTTTTGAAAACTTATGTTCACACAAAAATCTGCATATGGATTTTTATAGCAGCCTTCATTCATAATTGCCAAAACTTGGAAACAACCATAATGCCCTATAGTAGGTGATTGGAAAAACTGTGGTATATCTATAGAATGGAATATTATTCAACACTAAAAGGAAATAAGCTATCAAGTAATGAAAAGACATGGAGGAACTTTAAATCCATATTACTAAGTGAAATAAACCAATCTGAAGCCTACATACTTTATGATTCCAACCACATGGCATTCTGAAAAGGCAAAACTATGGAGATAGTAAAAAGAAGCTGTTGCCAGGGGTAAGGGGAGAGGGAAGGGTGAGTAGGTGGAGCACAGAGGATTTGTAGGGCAGTGAAACTACTATTCTGTATGATACTATAATGTTGGATACATTTGTCAAAACTTGGAAAAGATACAACATCAGCCATGACCCCCTAATGTAAATGATGGACTTTGGGTGATAATGATGTATCAATGTGGGTTCAGTTATTATAACAATTATAGCACCCTGGTGCAGAATATTGATAGTGGGGAAGCAAGCTCTATGTGTGTAGAGGATGACAGGAGATAGGGAATATATAGACACTCTGTACCTTCTGCTCTGTTTTGCTATGAACCTAAAACTACTCTAAAAATAAAGCCAATTTAAAAGACAAAAATCTATTATGCTGGAATATAGGCTTTGACTTCACCTGGAAGTTCCAGAGAGGATGAGTTTTCAGGGTTTGCTGTAAGCATTTTATGGAAGTTTTTGGTTCAGGTCATGAGTAATCATATTTGGAATCATTTCTTATGTAAAACTGGCAGAATCAGAACTTGACTGGGTCTCTAAATCCAGGGATACAAATCAAAAAGAGTTGGCATTTATCAATTTGTTAGGAATGGGAAAAGGAGAGAATTGTGAAATGTAGAAAAGTGGTGTAAGACAATACATTTGATAGTGACATGACTGCCTTGAAAAGTAAAGATGAGACCCCAAGTAAATTAAGTCAGGTTTCTGGAATGTCTTCTGTCACACCAAACAGTAGGGAAGAAAATACGTGATGGTCTGATAACTGGAAATAATCTGAATACTTGGCTTAATGATGGGCATTGAGGGAAGTAGTTGATGGGGAATCTATTTCTTTTTAATCAGTACATGAATGTTTGCTGGATGGGTGAATACGATCTTTGACATTTCTGTTTTTCACATAAAATATTTTCATGTCAGCAGCTGAGAAATAATATGAGAATAGATCTTAGGCTGGTAAATGACTAAAGGAAGTGAAAACATTGAATGTCCATATAAATTTGTGTATGAGAAAGAGATTTGAAGAGGGAATGTTTTTCCTGAACCCACGAACAATTTTACTTTCTGTTTGCTGATATATTAATTTGAGAAAGATTTTACTTACAGAATTACACTTGGATAAATTAATACAGTTTGAATAAAGATATTACCCATCCTATCACACAATTGGATGGGTGATGATGATGAATGGAGATGAGACCTCAAAGGTCTCAACCAATAACCAAAAGATATTTGTTAAATTGCCTTTTAAGGCCAGAGGATACTTGAGGAAATTTTGATAAATGTTTGTGCATCCAAGTTGAATTTTGGAAATTGGACAGATGCTGAACATGAATCTGAAGTTGGGTATGAGTGGACAATTTTAAGAATAATTGATGCTAGACATTTAGTGAGGGGAAAATAAATACCACCTTAATTATAATGACACTGGGCTTTTTACTTTTAGTATCGACAAGGTGGTTCTAAAATTTAGTATGGATTCTAGAATACCAAAAGCCATCTTTAAAAAATGAAAATAAAATTGAAGGAATCATGCTATCTGACTTCAAGGCTTACTATAAGTCTGTGGTAATGAAGACAGTCTTAATTTGAATAAGGATGAACAAATAGATCAACAGAGTAGAATAGAGAGTCCAGAAATAGGCTAACATTTGATTTTTAGTCAAAGATTCACAGCAATTAAATTCAGGAATGGATGTCTTTTATGTGTATAATATTGGAACAACTGGATATTCATATGGAAAAAATAAACTAGAATGCTATCTCCTATTACACCAAAAATTAATTTGAGATGTCTTGGATCTAAACGTAAAAGCTTAAAATATAAAACCTTTAAAAGAAAACATAGAAGAATATCTTTAAAACTTAGGGATGAAACAAAGTTTTCTTAGACAGAATAGAGAAAACAACAACAGTAGAAGAAAAAAATGATAATTTAGACTTCATCAAAAATTTTTAAAAATATTTTCAAAAGATATTAAGAGAAT
Source organism: Chlorocebus sabaeus (assembly GCF_047675955.1). Taxonomy (NCBI): domain Eukaryota; kingdom Metazoa; phylum Chordata; class Mammalia; order Primates; family Cercopithecidae; genus Chlorocebus; species Chlorocebus sabaeus. The sequence goes on from NC_132915.1 coordinate 16,729,334, forward strand.
AAATTAGAAATACACAAAAACAATAAAATGTTTTCAACACATGTATCTGACAAAGGACTGGTATGCAGGGTATAAGAAGAACTTATGCAACTCAATAGTAAATGATAAACCTTAAAAGTGTACAAAACATTTGAACAGATACTCTACAACAGGAGATATGCAAATTAGCACTTGAAAAACTATTCAATATCAGGGAAATGCAAGTTAAAATCACAATGAGATACTGCTACATACCCAGCAAATCTCATTGAATGGGATTGTTAAGATTTGTACATTTCTTTGTAAGTAAATTTTACCTCAAAAGAGCTGTGCAGAAATATTGAGCTATAACTAATGGTGTCCATCCTGAAGCATTTAGCAAGCAATGTAGTGGTCTGTAAATTCCTTAGATATACTTCAAAAAGTAGAATGAATGGAATAATAGAGGAGGGAAGTTACATAAACATGTGATGAAATGAGGTTAGTAAAATATTAATTGTATAATCTAGTGGGCAGTGTATGATTGTTCATTGTAAAATTCTTTCACAGTGTTATGTTGAAATATTTTCCTAAGAAAATGTTGAAATATTATCTCAGATTGAATTGATGTAATGTAGGAATGACTGAAGAGCAACAAAGAGGATACATTTATAGGGAAATCTTCTAAGTACATATTAACTTCTTAAAACAGTAATAAAACATTTTGAGCTTTAAAATGTATGTAGAATTTTAAGATGTGAAAAGAATAGTACAGAAAAGGGGAGATAAATGAAGTTAAAGGGCCCTAGATTCTTGCATTGTCTAGAAAGTGTAAAAAGTTTAAATTTAATATACATACTAATAAATCTGGAATGTAAGTTCTAATTGTTAAGGTAAGCAAAAAAATATGAACCAAGAAATGTATAAGTAAAAGCTAATTGAAAATTAAATACAAAGATTACTCCCAAAAAGAGGAGAAACAGAGAAACATGAAAACCAATAAGAAAAACAAAAATAAGCAGATGGGGTGGAAAACTCAAATAGTGTAACAGTAGACATAAGTTCATATATATTAATAATTATGATAAATGTAAATGTATTAAATGACACAATTTTTAAAATACATTGTTATATTGGATTAAACAATAAAACCCAAATATATGCTGCCTACAAGAAACTCACCTTAAATACAAGAATGAATAAAATTTAAAAGCAAGAGGATGTTAAAAAGAAATACCATATACAGTATCAAGAAGAGTCAGTGAAGTTACAATAATATAAGTGAAAGTAACTTAATGAAAAAATAGAGATAAAAACAGGAATTTTATAATACTGAATGAGTTTACCAGGAAGAAATGGTAAGCTTAAATTTATATGCAAATGATGGAATAACCTCAAAATATACAAAGCAAAATCTGACAGAAATAAGAGAAGAAATAGATAAATCCATAACTATAGGAGTATGCACATCTGTCTCAATAGCCGACAGAATAAGCAGATAGGCAAATCAGTAAGGACAGAAAGATTTGAACTTAAGGAATGCTAGCAAATCTTAAGTTATGTATAAATACAGGAGCAAATAACATTCAATAATAATTGTATAATAAATAACATTCAATAATAATAATAATAATTGTATTCAAAGCTAAGATATGCTACTGAGAATTAAAATACTCTGTGAGATTTCCTTGTTGATGAAATTTCTTTATCAAAGACTCCACATTTATAAGAGACTATAATACGTTCCAAGGTGAAGCTGTTGAATTTTACACAGCAGTCTTCTGTAAGGGACTCCATTTAAGCCACTTTAAAAAAATCCATTGTCAATTACCTTATAGTCAATTTTCCATCAATACAATTTTACTGCAATAAAATGTGGAGATATTATGTCAACTGAATGATGGAGTGGAGGTTCCATTTTATGATATGAGTCAAGAATGGCTTGAACACAAAGCCCTTTATAATCTGCATAATCTTTACCTACCAGTATTTCCCAATGTTACTTCATTACTTCTAAAAATAATAGAAAAATTAAATAAGTATTCTATGTAGCAGATAACATGCTGGTGGGCACCAGAGGGGATTAATAATCTCTATTAGCCATTCAGAGCTTTTAAAGGAGTATATGGCTTTTAGCATAGTATTCATAACTGCCATTCAGTAAAATATATGCTGATTGAGTTAATTGTTGCTTATTAAAAGATGCTTTATAAATGCTAGTTGTATAAAATTGTATTGGACAAAACTAAAAATGCAGTTACTATATTTATTAGTTGCTTTCAAAGATGAGGTGTATGCCTTAGCAGAAGATTTTACTTTGGCACAGACATGAAAGTCCCTGAAACCCTAGGAATCAAAAGTACAAAATGAAATTTCCTTGTGAATTTTGATTCATTAACTGATTGGTTAATTCCTTTCTTTATTCAATAAATATTTATTTACTGTAAATTATGCATCAGAGACAGTGCTAGTAATTAAGAGATCAGTGATTAAGATTGACAAAGCCCTGTCTTTCTAGCCTTCATAAGCACACATCTTAGTTTGGGAGGTGTGGTGGTTAATAGTAAGTGTCCACTTGATTGGATTGAAGGATGCAAAGTATTGATCCTGGGTATGTCTGTGAGGGTACTGCCAAAGGAGGTTAACATTTGAGTCAGTGGTCTGGGAAAGGCAGACTCACCCTTAATCTGGGTGGGCACCATCTAATCAACTGCCAGTGTGGCTAGAATATAAAGCAGGCAGAGAGAAATGAAGAGACTAGACTGGCCTAGCCTCCCAGCCTACATCTTTCTCCCATGCTGGATGCTTCCTGACCTTGAACATCAGACTCCAAGTTCTTCAGTTTTGGGACTTGGACTGGCTCTCCTTGATCCTCAGCTTGCAGATGGCCAATTGTGGGACCTTGTGATTGTGTGAGTTAATACTTAATAAACTCATATATATATATATATATATATATATATATATATATATATATACACACACACACACACACACACACACACACCCTATTAGTTCTGTCCCTCTAGAGAACACTGATGAATATAGGAGACCAGTATTTTAAAAATAATTTTTAAAAAGGTCTCCCAACTTATGACACAATTAATCATTTTATTGTGATTGTAATGAGGCTCTGATGATAAATTAGATGAAGCAGAAGAGTGAGGTCATTGTCAGCCCAAACAACAAGCAGACCGAGTCTCTCTAAAAGGAAACATGTGTTTTGGGAATAGGGTGTTGCAATGAGAATATACGTGCCATAGTTAACTATATGTATATTCAGGGAGGTGAAGGAAGACAAAGGTTTTTAAAGGAAAAAAATAAGGGGGATTTTACATAATCGTTTTGAAACAATTATCCTTGGCTACAAGGATTAATAATAAGGGTGGCAACCAGTTCCAGGTTGGATAGGTAGTTGCTGGGCAGATATTCTCACAGAAGTATTTTTTTTTTGTTTCAGATTGTGTGGCTGTTGTATGAGGTTGTGATTTTTGCAGTCTTTTGTGATAGATTTTGTTACCAGGCCCCAAGCATTAGAACCCTTTCTTCAAGGCCTTCTCTGGTTCAATTTATCAGGGTTTTCCTAATATCATTGACTCCATTTTTATTCCAACAACTTTCACCGCAAATACCCCAGACTGAGGAAATAGCCAATGTGTCAAGGACTTATCTCTTCCTTAAATAAGATAGAGTACTTATTAAATTGAGAGGACATTTATGACCTAAATGAGAGTTGGGGTTCATGAGTGGAATAGAGGACTGTATCCAGATCAGGCAAAGCTTTAAGGAGACGTTAAGGAGTTTTTTCTTTATCCTCAGAGAATAGAAGCCTCCAAAGGATTTTAAACAAGAAAATGAAAGAGTTTTTTAAAACATTATTCTGAATTGACTCAAGGCAGGATTCTCTGCAGGGAAGCCATTATAAAATATCAGCTATGGTCCCAGACAACTTTTCTAGTGGTCTGAACTGGGATGGTAAAAACGGAAATCAAGAAGATGTGGCATCTACATCTTTTCAGTCATGTGTAGGGGCTAAAAAGGTTGCTCTTACAGAATTAGAGAGTATAATTGTGTTACTAGAGGCTGGCAAGTGTAGAGTAGGAAAGTGGATATGGAAAGGTTGATAAATGGGTACAAAATTACAGTTAGATAGGAGGAATACATTTTATTGTTCTATAGCACAGTAGATGACTATAGTGAACAACTTATTGTATATTTCAAGATAGATAAAAGAGAGGAATTTTGATCAGTTGTGGTGGCTCACGCCTGTAATCCCAGCACTTTGGAAGGCTGAGGTGGGTGGATCACCTGAGGTCAGAGTTCAAGACTAGCCTTGCCAAAATGGTGAAACCCCATCTACACTAAAAAAACAAAAATCATCTGGGCGTGGTGGCAGGCACCTTTAATCCCAGCTACTTGGGTGGCTGAGGCAGGAGAATCACTTGAACCTGATAGGTGGAGGTTGTAGTGAACCGAGATCATGCCACTGCACTCCAGCCTGGGCAACAAGAGTGAGACTCCATCTCAAAAGAAAAAGAAAAAAGAAGAATTTGAATATTCCTCAAAGATGTGATAAATGTTTGAAGTGATAGATATCTCAATTACCCTGATTTGATCACTACACATTGTATGCATGTATCAAAATATCACAGGTACCCCATAAATATGTATTGTAATTATGTATGAATTAAAAATGTTTTTAAAAAGGAAAAATGATTTTATTCAAGAAATAATTAGTTTTTAGAACAGAAAAGAAAGCTGGTACTTTATTGTATATGAGGGATAAGGAGAGTGAGACGTCAGAGTTGATGCCACGTTCCTAGTCGTTCTAACTATATGCAGTTGTGCTCTCCTTTGAGATTCTAAACAATAAAAGGAAGAAGAGCAGGACCATGATGATGATGAAGTAGACACTTGCATATGTTATTCTAAAATTCAAATGAAAGGTGTGGGAAATAAATAAGAAGTTGATAAGCAGATAAGCATTGCCTAGGGGAAAAATAAAAAGTAGAAGTAAAGCAAGATTAGTTTTAATGTTTGAGGAACTCTTTTACTTAAAGACCATATAGAAAGGAAAAGCCAGTAGACACAGAATGAAAGGTGATATTTGTTTGTTTTTCTTTCTTTTTTTAGACAAGTTCTTGCTCTGTTGCCCAGGCCGGAGTACAGTGGTGAGATCATAGCTCACTGCAGCCCCAACCTTCCAGGCTCAAGTGATCCTCCCACCTGAGCCTCCCAAGTAACTGGGACCACAGGCATGCACCACCACACCCACCTGATTTTTGTATCTTTAGTAGAAATGAGGTCTCACTATGTTGCATAGGCTGGTCTTGAACTCTTGGATTCAAGCAATCCTTCCGTCCTGACCTCCCAAAGTGCTGAGATTACAGGTGTGAGCCATCGCGCCCAGCCTGAAAGTGAGAAGAAAACCTATAGGTGTGGTGTCATCTAAGGCAAGGGAGGGTGTTTTGAGAATAAGGGAGTGATAAGTGCTGTTTCTCAGAATGAAATCTCATTGTAATGGAAGCAGGTTTGTTGAGTATTCTCTTTGAAATGCAAATGTTATCTGTCTCTGCTTAGACTGATGATCTACTTACTGCAGGTGATAGAAAAGAAAATACTTGAAAACTAGTGACTTCATATTGCAAAGAGTGCATGGTGCCAAATCTATTCTAGAATAACATTTATCTCTTGAATGGTATAATTTAGGATGTCTTCATTTAATTCACTGCTAATGTTGTATTAGAAGTTAATATGACTTGTCAGTGCATTATTGTACTCACGTTGAAAAGAATTCTTTCTGACATTAGGTATGAGCATCTGAAAGTCTGAATGTGTTTGAAATCATGCATAAATACAAGTATTATACCATCAGTTACTTATATAGGAAATTCTCATCCACTATCCCATTCAGCAAACATTTCTTAATTGCCTGATATATGCCAGCCATTACTAAATGCTGCAGATGTAAAAAATTATCTTGAAACACAATTTTTGTAAACCACCACACTCTTGGGGAAAATACGTGTGGCCTGTGGAGGAGGAGGAGGTGAGCTAGGTAAGATAGATCAGGCCTAGATTGCGAAGTGATTTAGCACAAAGCTTAAAACCACAGTTTAAAGTAAACAAATAATTGGCGAGGAAAAGTTCTTTTTAAATAAAAAATTTATAGCGAATAAATCAAGATTCAGTAAAATATAATAATTTTGCTTAAAGTAACGAATGAATTAATAGATTTAGGCAGTAGCTGGTAACATAAAGAGAGACAAACCATTCTTATTTACCTCTTGATGCTAGTTACATGAGAAGACCTAAGAAGTTTTCTTGCCTAAAATGTTAAATCTAAAGCAAATCACTACTCTTGATCTAACTATTAATTTATAGGAAATACATAGAGAACAAATAAATATGTTAAATCATACCATGGGGGTGCAATCTGCAAGACCCAGATAAAACAAACAACCCATTTTCTTTAGTAACAACTACAATAATAAAAGAAAAAATGAAAGAAAGAAAGGAGTGGTCATCTATGGAGTGGAAAAGACTTAAGAGATGTAGAAACAACTGAAATTTATGGTCCGTATTTAGATCCTGATTCAAACTGTAAAATAAAAACATACAAGGCAACCAGGAGGATTTGAACATTGTTGGATTTGTTGCTACTGAGAAATGATGGTTAATTTTTAAATGTGATAATGTTTTGCAATTAGGTTTTAAAAATAGAGTTCCTGTCTTATATTACTTAGAGTTAAAATGATAGAATGCCTGGGATCTACTTCAATATAATCAGGAATGGAACATAGATGAAATTAAGTTGGTAACCGTAAGGGAAAACATTGTATTTCTTCTTACTAACAAAACACTTCTGGCCACCAAATGTGTGGGTTTTTCCTTCCACACCAAGCAATTCTCCAATTTTCTATGGACAGTTTCGAGTGTCCTATAGTTTAATTCAATTCAGAAACAATCTATCTGGAGATCGTGTCAAATCCCACAGCTTAAAAGTTCAGTCCCACAAGACTGCCCCCACTTCAGATGCCGAACACAAGTCCAGGCTATTACCTGTGCTTCTGACTAACTATAAATTTAAGGTTCCCATGGTCCCCTTCTCATGTTCCATCATTTGCTAGAACAGCTCACCAAACACAGGAAGATAGTTTGCTTATCAGATGACTGGTTTATTAGAAAAGAATACAACTCAGTGACAGCTAGATGGAAGAGATACATAGGGCAAGGTATGGGGGAAGAGGTGTAACTACCCAATGGGTTTGCCTTGCCTGCTGCCTAGAGAGAGCTAATTTAAATAAGACAGGGGTATTGCAATAGAGAAAGAGTAATTTTCATGCAGAGTTGGGAGACCAGAGTTTTATTATTATTACTCAAATCAGTCTCCCTGAGCATTTGGGGATCAGAGTTTTTGAGGATAATTTGGTGGGTAGGGGAAGGCCAGTGAGTCAGGAGTGCTGATTGGTTGGGTCAGAGATGGAATCATAGGGAATTGAAGATGTCTTCTTGCATTGAGTCAGTTCCTGGGTGGTGGCCACAAGATCAGATGAGCCAGTTTATCAATCTGGGTGGTGCCAGCTGATCTCTCAGGTGCAGGGTCTGCAAAATATCTAAAGCACTGATCTTAGGAGCAGTTTAGGGAGGGTCAGAATCTTGTAGCCTCCAGCTGCATGACTCCTAAACCATAATTTCTGATCTTGTGGCTAATTTGTTAGTCCTACAAAGGCAGCAGTCTAGTCCCCAGGCAAGAAGAGGATTCACCTTGGGAAAGGCTTGCTGTCATCTTTGTTTTAAACTGTAAATCATAAAGTAAGTTCCTCCCAAGGTTAGTTCAGCCTATGCCCAAGAATAAACAAGGACAGCTTGGAGGTTAAAAGTAAGAATGGTGACAGAGCGAGACTCCGTCTCAAAAAAAAAAAAAAAAAAAAAAAAGTAAGAATGGGTTTGTTAGGTCAGACCTCTTTCACTGTCTCGGTTACAATTTTGCAATGGTGGTTTCAGAGGTGTGAGCTTTTATGCCCTATCCAAGTGTGCCACCCTCCCAGCACTTCAACGTGTTCACCAACCCTGAAGCTCTCTGAAATTCATTCTTTTGTGTTTTTATGGAGCCTTCCTTACATAGGCATAATTCATTAAATCATTGGTCATTAGTAATCAAGTCAGTCTCCAAATCTTCTCCTGTACCTGGAGGTCAGGGGGTGGGGCTAAAAATTCCAACTCTGTAACCACTTGGTTAGTTTGCCTGGCAACCAGCCTCTATCCCATAGTTATCTAGGGGCTTTCCCAAAGTCACTTCATTAACAGAAACTCAAATGTAGTTGAAATGGGTTTGTTATGAATGAAAAAAGATGGTCTATGCTCCTTTATCTCTCTTATCACTTTTGAAATTTCAAGAGTTTGGGGAGCTCTGTGAGACGGATGGAGACAAATACCAAATATGTATGTTTTTTATAAATCATGATATTACAATTATGAATTGTGAATTGTTAAAACTGGTTGATGGGTACTTAGGTTTCTCTTATTATTTCCATTACTTTTCTATCAGTTTGAAATTTTCCATAATAAACAATAAAAAGTTCTTAATCATAGGGAACGTATTATATAAAAGAGGAAAGCAATTTCTGATGGCAGAAAATTGAAGCTATTTAAGTGGCTATTGCAAAAACTGTATAAGAGATATGAGGGGTTAAAGCAAGGCTTTGACGATGGAGATGCTGATGGGAAAGGCTTTGAGATACTTTCAATTAGAGCCACTTGGATGCAGGAGGTGAAAAGATTCTAAGGTTTAAATTTTGAGCACTTTGATGATAAGATGAATCAAACAGGTTGAAAAGAAGCAAATGTCCCAGCACACATAATGAGTTATTTTTATTAATAAAATGGTTTTGAGATTCTGGTAGGCTATTGAGGGAGATTTTTCCAGCAGGAAGTTGATAACATAAGACCAGAACTGAGGAAAGTTGTGAAAGCTAAATAGCATTCAGATTACTTTTTTTTTTTTTTTTTTTTTTTTTTTTTTTTTTTTTTTTTAAAAAAAAAGGAATAAGAGGTCAGCAAGTTGTTTTGGAGAGATGAGCTCAGCTCCACTGAAATCTGCTCCCACCTTGAACATACACACAGACACACACACACACACACACACACACACACACACACACACACCCAATGCCTTCCCTTAAACCTTCTGCCATATGGAACAAAATGCTGAATATTAGGTAAGTTCTAGTTGTTTTTCTTGTTCCTTTACTTCCCCAAAGTACTAGATTTGTTTGTTTTATTTTGTGAAGTAGTTCTATAAAATGAGATTTGGTGGACAGTTTGGGGAAAGATTGAGGAAAGATAGAGGATCAATTTTATTGGACATAACTATAAAGAGAAAGGTTTCAAGGAAAATAGAAGATGGCAGTTGCTGGAGGAGGAGAAACTTGAAGATAAGTTTGGATTTATTAAAGGGAACCCTTCTGTTTTTATAAGATAGAAGTCATCATTTCTTCCTCCATCTCTTCATCAAAACCACAAGGAAAATTTTGCAACTTAATCAATGCTTTGAGATTAGAGTTGTGTCTGATTTTTGTGTGTGTTGCCAGGTTGTGCTGAGACAGGCTCTAGGGACAGAGCATAGTGACATTAGGATTCACTTTTACATTTGGACTCCATACTGGGGGCTTTCAGCAGGAATTGTTGGAAGGAGTGGGATATACATTTGTATAAAGAGTATTTTATGCTGGATTTTAGTCTTCTATTTTTGTCTACTATTTTTAATTCGCTATAAAGAAGGCAACAGTGCGTTCTAACAAATTTTATACAAACATAAAATATACATAAATAAAATAAGCATGTATAATTGTTAACAACAATGATAGTGGTATAACACCTCCAGCCGAAACAAGGAAATGCCTTTTGAAGATTTCATGGAGGCATCAGATAGGATATTAGGACGGACAGACAATTGTGTTTGAGAGAATGGAATGCTACAAAAAAGAAAGGTGATATATATAGTTGGTCATCTTAGCAAAAATTGTGAAATATACCCTTTTTTGTAGATCAAAATAAAAATGAGATGGTATTTATAAAATTACTTATCAGTGCTTGATAGATATCATCATGATGATGATCATCATCATTGCTGTCATTGTCACCTTTGTCATATGTCATGCAAATCAAGTTAAGAGAAGCAAGTAGAAACATTGAAACACCATATGGACAGAGCAGTTTCCATGGCCAAAGCTTGCTGTGCTACATTAGGATGTTCCAGCATACTGGGTAGGATGTATTGCTTTTTCCCTAGGATTGGCAGCTGTAGCTTCTATCTCAGGCAATTAGATGTCTTCGGTTACCTCCACTGGACTGAGGGACCAGGAAGGCCCATGTAATGTTGACAGATACTCTCTTTAAAAAAGAGCAATTTATGACTGTAGGACAAATAATCTGGCATGAAGGGAGAAATGGAACATCAGCTTGCAACTATATTGAGCAGGGACAGAGGACAGCTCGAAGAATAGGAAGAGTGTACTTGAGCCTGAATTGGGTCTAATTAATTCTGAAGCTCAGCCCTCTCACTCATGGGCATAGTTATTTGAGATTGTATTAGTTCATTTTCATGCTGTTGATAAAGATGTACTTGAACCTGCAAACAAAAAGAAGTTTAATTGGACTTACGGTTCCACATGGCTGGGGAGGACCCAGAATCACCCAGGTGAAAGGCACTTCTTTCATGGTGTCAGCAAGAGAAAAATGAGGAAGAAGCAAAAGCAGAAATGCCTGATAAACCTATCAGATCTCATGAGACTTATTCACTATCACATGAATAGCACAGGAAAGACTGGCCCCCATGAATCAATTACCTCCCCCTTGGTCCTTCCCACAACATGTGAGAATTCCGGGAGATACAATTCAAGTTGAGTTTTAAGTGGGGACACAGCCAAATTATATCATTCCACCCATGGCCCCTTCAAATCTCATGTTTGTACATTAAAAAAAAAAAAAAATTCATGCCTTCCCAACAGTCCCCCAGAGTCTTAACTCATTTCAGCATTAACCCAAAAGTCCACAGTCCAAGGTTTCATCTGAGACAAGGCAAGTCTCTTCCACCTATGAGCCTGTAAAATCAAAAGCAAGCTAGTTGCTTCCTAGATACAATTGGGGTACAGGTATTGGGTAAATACAGCTATTCCAAATGAGAGATATTGATCAAAACAAAAGGGTTACAGGACCCATGCAAGTCTAAAATCCAGAGGGGCAGTCAAGTTTTAAAACTCTAAAATGATCTCCTTTGACTCCAGGTCTCACATCCATGTGATGCTGATGCAAGAGGTAGATTCCCATAGTCTTGTGCAGCTGTGCCCCTGTGGCTTTTCAGAGTATAGCCCCCCTCCTGGCTGCTTTTATGGGCTGGCATTGAGTACTTGTGACTTTTCTAGACACACAGTACAAGCTGTCAGTGGATCTACCATTTTGGGGTCTGGAGGACGGTGGCCCTCTTCTCACAGCTCCATTAGATGATGCCCCAGTAGAGACTCGTGTAGGGGCTCTAACCCCACATTTCCCTTCTGCATCTCCCTAGCAGAGGTTCTCCATGAGGGCCCCACCTCTGAAGCAAACTTTTGCCTGGGCACCCAGGCTTTTTCATACATCTTCTGAAATCTAGGCAGAGGTTCCCAAACCTCAATTCTTGAATTTTGTGCACCCCCAGGCTCAACACGACATGGAAGCTGCCAAGCCTTGGGGCTTGCACCATCTGAAGCCATGGCCCAAGATCTATGTTGGCCCCTTTAAGCCATGGCTAGAGCAGCTGTGACACAAGGCACCTAGTCCCTAGGCTGCACACAGCATAGGGACCCTGGGCCCACCCCATGAAACTACTTTTTCCGCCTGGGCCTGTGGGCCTGTGATGGGAGGAGCTGCCATGAAAGTCTTTGACATGGCCTGGAGACATTTTCCCCATGGTCTTGGGGATTAACATTAGGTTCCTTGCTACTTATGCAAATTTCTGTAGCCAGTTTGAATTTCTCCCCCAAAAATGGGCTTTTCTTTTCTACTGCATTGTCAGCCTGCAAGTTTTCTGAACTTTTATGCTCTGTTTCCCTTTTAAAATGGAATGCTTTTAACAGCACCCAAGTCACCTTTGAATGCTTTACTGCTCAGAAATTTCTTCTACCAGATACCCTAAATAATCTCTCTTAGGTTCAAAGTTTCACAAATCTCTAGGGCAAGGGAAAAATGCCACCAGTCTCTGCTAAAACATAACAAGAATCACCTTTGCTCCAGTTCCCAAAGAGTTCTTCATCTCTGTCTGTGACCACCTCAGCCTGGACTTTATTGTTCATATCATTATCAGCATTTTTGTCAAAGCCATTTAACAAGTCTCTAGGAGGTTCCAAACTTTTCCATATTTTCCTTTCTTCTTCTGAGACTTCCAAACTATTCCAACCTCTGCCTGTTACCCCGTTCCAAAGTCACTTCCATATTTTCAGGTATCTTTTCAGCAATGCCCCACTCTACTGGTAGCAATTGACTTACTGTGTTAGTTCATTTTCACACTGCTGATAGAGATATCTGAGACTGGGAACTAAAAGAGGTTTAATTGGACTGACAGTTTCACATGGCTGGAGAGGCCTCAGAATCACCGCAGAAGGCAAAAGGCACTTCTTTCATGGCGGCAGCAAGAGAACAATGAAGAAGAAGCCAAAGTGGAAACCCCTGATAAACCCATCAGATCTTGTGAGACATATTCACTATCACGAGAATAGCATATGGCAAAGGCAGGTACCTATGATTCAATTACCTTTCCCTTGGTCCCTCCCACAACACATGGGAATTCTGGGAGATACAATTCGAGTTGAGATTTGAGTGGGGACACAGCCAAACCATATCAGAGACAGACTGAGGCAATAGGAAGAACATTACTAAGATTGATTTCCCAACTAAAATATGGGAAAATCAGCACATTTCTACAGGGAAAAAGAGGCTGAGCTTCACACTAGATTGTCATAAAACAGCTAATACAAATGGTGTGATAATTTCTGCTTAGAATAAGATTTTCAGCAACAACAGATCATATTTTAGCACAAATGGTCTCCAGATTGTAAGCTGCATGAAGGTGGGGTCCATGGGTTTTCTTTTGTATCTCCCCAATGTCTTCAATACAGGCAGCACAAATATTTTTAAATTAATGAAGCAGAATGGTGATCTGAAAGGAACTTATATTAGAACCTTCTTCTAGATATGGCTCTGTCATTGACCAGCCTTTTGACATGGGAAGAGTTATTTTATTTGCAAAATGAGGAAGTTGGGTGATCTTTTCTAAGCTCCTCTTTTTATAATTCTAAGATGAATTAATTTTAAATTAGAAGTAAATAAGGCTGATGTAAACACACACAGCAACAACAAAATCAAAACAACACATCAAATCTAGAACATATTTTTCCTGTGAAAATGAGCAACTGTAAATGAAGTGTTGATTTTTTACACTAAGACAAAAAAAATCTGTACTATAAACAATATATTTTCTCCAGTTGCTACTCCTTGGCTTCTCCCAGACCCTCTCTACTGGCTGATGTACCCGTTCCTTAGTTGGCTGGAATGTCTGTAGCTAGCAGCTCGCAGCTGCTTTCTTTCCTGAGCATTGCTCGTGGATGTAGGAACTCACTCACCCACATTTGTACTCCCTCATAGGGAGCTGCCTAAGGCCCCAGACTGGCTACTATGGAGATAAAGGCCAGAACCTTTGCCTCAACTGGACACGACTCTTATGGGCCACTTCATCCTCAGCGCTCCCTAGGATGTGTGGATGCTCCAGCAGCAGTTACCTTGCAGGTCACCTTTTCACACTGCTCAGTTCTGCCATTTTTCCTTCCTTATAAGTGTAGATCTCAAGAGTTTTCCTTAGTTAACCTTCTGGATGCAATTCTCCATTTCAGCATCTGTTGCCACGGAACACAGTCTAAGATACAATGCAATCCAATGTACCTGTTTATGTACCTATAAGGTGTGCATATGTAAATGGACTTCAGACTCTTTCTTGGATATTTAAATTTTCCTATGTACGTGTCCTTTCTGTCCCAGCACAGTTAATAATTTCAATATGAAGCTTGAACTATCTCAGACAAGAAAATACTTTAAATTATAGCCATCACCTAGGGTTGATGCAAATAAAGTTTCAGTCCTTTCCTTTTAGGCCAAATATATAGTCTTAGACCTATGATAAGGCTGGGCTTGAGAACATCATGGCAAGTGCTTCCTCTTCAGCAACATGTTAGGACAATTAGAAAGGAGTCTCTGTATATAAGTTTTCCCTAATTCCCATATGTTAAAAAAAGCTGAATAAAACCCTAAATGCCTGGAATTATTCTTTCATTTATGAGAGAAGAGACAAAAGGAAAGTTCTTAAAGGCATATGACAAAAAGAAACATTCTTAAAGCTTAAAACAAAATTAATTTTGGATCTCAACTTTCTGATAATATAAAGAATCCCTTTCACTCATAAAAAAAAGCTGGGACTAAATATAGCCATAATGGGTTTTAATCATTTATTTGCTCTAATTTAATTTTTACTTATTTTAGAATAAAACATTTCCTTATGATTAAAGTAAGAGAAACAAAAAAGCAAATTTTGTTATTAAAAAAGGGAGTATGTGCAACATTTATAAATGTTTTAAAATGTTTTGATATAATGTTTTTATATATATATAGAATCTAACTCTGTCTCTTAGGCTGGAGTGCCGTGGCGAGATCTCAGCTCACTGCAACCTCCACCTCCTGGGTTTAAGTGATTCTCCTGCCTCAGCCTCTGGAGTAGCTGGGATTACAGGCATGTAACATCATGCCCAGCTAATTTTGTATTTTTAGTAGAGACAGGGTTTTACCATGTTGACCAGGCTGGTCTCAAACCCCTGACCTCAGGTGATCTGCTGGTCTTGGCCTCCCAAAGTGCTAGCATTACAGGCGTGAGCCACCTCAACTGGCCCTGATATAACATTTTTATGTGTGGATATTTTATAACAGATTGTATTCATCACAGTTCTCTAGAGGAACAGAACTAACAGGATGTATGTATATATGAAAGGGAGTTCATTAAGGAGAATTGACTCACGATCACAGTGTAAAATCCCACAATAGGCCGTCTGCAAGTTGAGGAGCAAGGAAGCCAGTGGTGGATCAGTCCAAGGCCCAGAACCTCAAAAATAGGGAAGCTGACAGTCCAGCCTTCAGTCTGTGGCCAAAGGCCCGAGAGCCTCTGGCAAACCACTGGTGTAAGTCCAAGGGTCCAAAAGTTGAAGAGCTTGGAGTTTGATGTTCAAGGGCAGGAGGCATCCAGCTTGGGAGAAAGATGAAGGCCACAAAGACTCAGCAAGTCTGCTCTTCCCTCTTCTCCTGCCTGCTTTATCCTAGCCATGCTGGCAGCTGATTAGATGGTGTCCACCCAGATTGAGGGTGGGTCTGCCTCTCCCATTCCACTGACTCAAATGCTAATCTCCTTTGGCAACATCCTCACAGACACACTGAGGAATAATACTTTGCATCCTTCAATCCAATCAAGTTGACACTCATAATTAACCATCACACAGATGCAATAGTATCCATTGTTCAAGCTTTTTGGTTCTTAAAGTAATAATATAATAGGGCAAACATGGGTGAATGTAAAGAAAAACTCTGAGATATGTGATATATTTCCTTGTAATTCTAAGAGACTTTTTGTGTGGGCATGAAGTCAAATGAGAAATAATTTCTTTTGATTTTTGTTCCTATCCTAATTTATTTTCTATTTTGGTCATTTATAACAGAACCAGATCTACTTACTGTTTGTAACTCTTTATTTCTAAATGTTACTGGGAACTTCAAAATTTTTGAAAACTCTAATGACCTCTCTATGGCAATCAGAAAGAGATTTTCCTAAATGCAAGGGGAAGCTAACTTTTTCATAATAACAGAATACCTCCACAAATGTGGAGACCAGTGCCAGAAAACACCAAAGAGCTGTTTAGCTTGAATTCTTCTGGAACCCTCTCCAGACGCCTTTCTATTTTCCTCATGACTAAGTTCGGCCATCTTACCTCTTTCTCTTTTTACCTTTGGACGCATTACTTTTTCATATTAACTCTATTTCTAGCTATAGTAACTCATATTAACGTCACTATAGCTATTCTCTGTTGTGCAGGATTTTGTGCAGCATGGGGCCTTCAGGGGGCATCCCAGGAGGAGTAAGGTAGAGGACAGTCGGCACACAGCCAGAATTTCTGTCCAGTGCTACCCCCCTTGGAAACCTGACCTCTTAAGTGGACTATTTCTTTGTGTTCTTTAAAATGGTTAGTGATGCTTTACTTGATCTGGACAAGTAGGGTTTTTTTTTCCATATTATACAGGAGATTTGAGTTTTCTTTCTTTCTTTCTCTCTTTCTCCCTTCCCTTCCTTTCTTTCCTTCTTTCCTTTTTTCTTTCTTTTTTTTCTGAGACGGAATTTCGCTCTTGTTACCCAGGCTGGAGTGCAGTGGCACAATCTTGGCTCACCGCAACACCTGCCTCCCAGGTTCAAGCGATTCTCCTGCCTCAGCCTCCTAAGTAGCTGGGATTACAAGCATGTGCCACCAAGCCCAGCTAATATTGTATTTTTAGTAGAGACAGGGTTTCTCTGTGTTGGTCAGGGTGGTCTGGAACTCCTGATACCAGGTGACCCACCCCCACTTGGCCTCCCAAAGTGCTGGGATCACAGTCATAAGCCACCGTGCCCAGCCCTTCTTCCTTTATTTCTTGTGGTTTCCTAATCAAGCTGGCAGAAAGTTTAGGGCAATTCATGGCTACATTCAACTTCCAACATCAAGTAGCACCTTCTAGTGCTGAAATCCTATTGGCAGCTTGGCCTGTTGAAGACGTAACAAGTTTTCAGTGAAATTCTGTGTGTCCTTTGGGTTTATTACTAACAGCATGAAGAGAAATTGACTAGGCAAAATAAGCCATGTTGTCCGAGCTTTACCAGGTGAAAATCTTGGTTTGTGGTTATTTATTTGGTTATGAAATAAAATCATATACAAAGGCATATGCATATGAAAATATACTTTTCATTAAAAAGTCCCAGAGTGTTCTGTCTTGTCTCTAGGCAGTAATTTGCACATTCTATATAGGTTTTCCCCATGTGTTTGTTCCAATCAAGCAAGGGGCTCAATCCCACGCCACACAGTTGGTGGTAGAAGGCTGGAGGCTAGTCTGCTATTTTAAGCAATATATCTGTAAAAGTCCTATTTTGAACCACTGTTGCTTGGGGATCTCTGTATTTGCTATCTCCTAGCCACACCTCCTGCACAGCATGATGCTAAGGGAGGTCAGCTTTTAACAACCTCACCCTGTTATAAATAACTAAAGGTATTCTGTGAGCAAAAAGCTATTAAGGATGACTGCCTTATCTAGACAGTTGAAGATTTGTGAGTGAGACCACTGCTAAAACACTCCCCAAATTCATGGATGGGGTGCATTTGTACTCTTCCCAATCAAATTCAGGAAGTAACATGACATTTTTCTGCAAAATATGTCTTACTCTATTGTGATTCTAAATTACAGGAGCAGCAGCCACACTCCAGAGAATTCTAGTGAATTGCACTATTTGTGCACAAAAAGCTGCTTAGAATGAAGGGTTAGTCTTTTCCATCATAAAAACATTTTATGTGATTGGCAAATCAGAAAGTGGTCAATCAGCAGACAGTTACAGAGATATTTTTCATCTCTAGTAACAGCAGGATGCTAACGGGAGAGTTAAGACGAAAAGGAAAAAAAAAAATACATTGATTTGTTGACAGAGGCCTAGCAGCTGTCACAGTAAAACATGGTTCTCTTGCACTTAATCAATGTCAGTCTCCAACCCAATCGTTTTGTAGCCCAGATGAGAAGCAATCAAGAGGAACACCTTCATAAGCATGAAGCTTGCTAGATGGGGTTCAATGAAGTGTGTCGTTAAGCTTAGGCACTCAAAATGTGATGCATGACCCAAAGCTAATCAGAAATGCTTAACCCTTTGAAAGGAGGCAGCAATTACTTGCTTATTTCTTTTTATTTTCTCTTTTTAAGGTAGAAAATACATTTCTTACTTCATCTACAATTTTTAAGACACCTTGTGTCTGTTTTGATGTAAAATTATTTTCCTTGCTGGATAAGTTGAAGCGTAATCATGCATCATAGCTCCCTCTTAAAGTGTAGGGTACTTACTTTAAACGCATCTCATTTCTCAGAAAGACAATGCAGGAACAGTGACTAATTTCACTACCCATTTTTTATGGTTTCTTCCTGTGTAGATATTTACTTCATCAAACAGTGCTTTTATTATTAGTGCCCCTGGCCCAAAGATAATGGCTTGAGATATTCATGTTTCCACAAATCAAGACAAGCTTAAAGCCCTCAATCATATTTCCTGTAGAATGAGATTTAATTTCATGTCAGTTTCCTTTTCTGATGACCAGTGAGGAAGATGCTCTGAGAAACAGAATGCTCATGACAGGTTCACTTAAATGGAGCGAAAACCTGAGCAATGTAGAGGAGATGGTGGCATTCCTGGGCCATCACACTCCTCTTCACCCAAGAGAAGTCAAGTCTTAGGGGCTTATGTTTCTTTCTAGCTCTCATAAAAATAGTACTCCTAGATTATGGTGAAGGGGATTGGTTGAGTGTAGGCTATGAACTATCTGGGGAAAACCAAAAACACAAAAACCCTGTTTCCTTACTTATTGTGAATATCAAAGACCGAAGAATGTATTATCTGTCTTTTGTGTCATTTTTCATTTTATTTGCTCTCAGAAATAATCTGTGGGTTAAGGGAATGAGAGTGACAGAAAGAGAGTGTGGGTGAGGGAGAGTGAGAGACCAAAAGGCCTTGATAGTATGCAATGAGAAAAACATGCAATAGAGATTGTGAAATATAAAATTCCTATACAGTAGTTCATGCTTGAGATTGCCAGAACAATTTTTAAACAAAAAATAGATAGGAAATTAAAATGTGCTTTCATAGGATTGTTGCTGGTAAATTTTTTTTTCCCCCACAATTTAGATACAACCTGTTAATGAGTAGATTATGATCATGAGAGTCATGAGCTTTTATGCAGGCTTTCTCACTGGTCAGGTAGGCCACAATGAATCAATGTTTTAATTAATGAGAGAGTTCAATTATTTACCCCAAACTCCAATTCTTTTTTTTTTTTTTTGAGACAGAGTCTTACTCTGTTACCCAGGCTGGAGTGCAGTGGCATGATCTTGGTGCACTGCAAGCTCCACCTCCAGGGTTCACGCCATTCTCCTGCCTTTGCTTCTCGAGTAGCTGGGACTACAGGTGCCTGCCACCACGCCCAGCTAATTTGTGTGTGTGTGTGTGTGTGTGTGTGTGTTTAGTAGAGACGGGGTTTCATCATGTTAGCCAGGATGGTCTCGATATCCTGACCTCACGATCTACCCATCTCAGCCTCCCAAAGTGCTGGGATTACAGGTGTGAGGCACTGCACCTGGCCTCCAAACTCCGATTCTTATTTGACATATGATATGGTTTGGCTCTGTGTCCCCACTGAAATCTCATCTTGTAGCTCCCATAATTCCCACATATTATGGGAGGGACCCTGTGGGAGATAATTGTATCATGGGGGCAGGTCTTTCCCATGCTGTTCTTGTGATAGTGAGTAAGTGTCACAAGATCAGATGGTTTTACAATGGAAGTTTCCCTGCACAAGTTCTCTCTGTTTGACTGCTGCCATCCATGTAAGACATGGTTCCTCCTTGCCTTTCATCATGATTGTGAGGCTTCCCCAGCCACATGGAACTGTAAGTCCATTAAACCTCTTTCTTTTGTAAATTGCCCAGTCTTGGGTATGTCTTTATCAGCAAAGTGAGAGTAAACTAACACAACATACAAATACTTTTAATATATTTTCCACATTTGTGAGAGTTTGGTTTCTAATATACAGAAATCACAATTTATTCTGACTAGTAAGAAGAAAACAAAACAAGACAAAAATTTAAAAATAGGGTGGAGGGGCTGAGCATGGTGGTTCATTCCTAAAATTCTAGCATACTTGGGGGGCCAAGGCAGGAGGATCACTTGAGTCCAGGAGTTCAAGACCAGCCTGGGGCAACATAGCAAGACCCCATCTCTACAAAAAAATTGTGAAAAGTAGATGGGTGTGGTGGCATGCAGTTGTAGCCCTAGTTACTTGTGAGGCTGAGGAGGGAGGATCATTTGAGTCCAGGAGTTTGAGGTTACAGTGAGCTATGGTTACACCTCTGCACTCCAGCTTGGAAGACTGAGCAAGATCCTGTCTCTAAAAATAGTAATAATAAATTAAATAAAAATAAAAGTAGGATGAAGGACCAAACAGATTTTTATGTGTCTTTGCATATGGATATGACTGCATAAAGCAGAAGAAATGCAGGACCATTACTATAAAGAATATACTCAAGTTTTTAAGTGAGCAAGAGACAGATCATGGAAATGTACCATTTTGTAACTGTTGTAGGACTTTCTCCTTAGGTCAGCTAAAAGAGGTGCTCTTGTCACACAACCATGAAAGATTAGGCTTGCAGACACTTTGAAGGGTGAGAAGGACAGGGTTTATTGAGTGAAAAGGGAAATAAGGGCTTTCAACAAAGCACGAGTCCTGCTAGCAGGCTTCCACTTCACAAATTGAAACGCTGGTTACCACCCCAGAACAGGAGAGGCCAAGTTCTTGCCCACTGCAAATGGCGCAAAATTCCCAAAGCTCCATGCCAATGCACACTCCTCCCAGTGGGCAGACCTGTCAGAGGTTCTGCAGGGACCCCTTTCTACTTGGCTGTCTCATAATCACTTTTTACAAATTCAAGACATGTGAGAAACCATTGATACTTTTCTTTGTTGTGAACTGTCATCGTCTTTCCTTCCTTTTTTGTTATTATTATATATAAAATAATATTTTAAATAATTTCACAGGGTATTTATGACCGCTGTCTCTCTAAGCCATTTTGACTTCGTAAATTCTTAAGTTACTCACAAGAGCAAGTTCTTCTTTGACAAACATATTTAGGAGCAGAGCTCTGGAGATTGTGGAGAGATAATATATTGATAAATCCTTACCACCCTTTTCTCTTAAGATTTTGATCAACTTCCCCTCTCAAAATGTCCAGATCCAAAGGATTTATCATCTACCAAGTTACATGAGAGAGTATAGTACAGAGAATCTATACCACCTGCATTCTTGTCTAGCCTAGTCTTATATTTGCACCTTAACGGGGTGTTAGCGCTTTTATTTTGCATATCCAATACTTCTTTAATGCTGGAGCTTTTGTCTCCAAAAGCCCTCATGGAAAATGTTTATTTTCATCCTTATCAGTACTGTTCCAATATTTATCAGTTCTGAAGTGTTAGATTATCTTTATTATCAATTTTTCAGGGCCTAGTCTAAAAAGACATTGATTGATAGTTACTGAAATGCTACTATGGAGACTAGGAATTCAACTTGGATAAAGATGGGCTGTTTACATTGTCTGGATACAATTAGACAAGCATTGTTAAGTGCTTTTTTCCCTTAACAAGGAGACCTGTTAGACATCTGAATAATGGCATAGCCCGCTACATCGATGAATGAGACAAGCATTTCACATGCAACTCCCAATGAGGTGATGGGAAACTCCAATGGGATAGGAGCCACTGGCTTTACATACTGGAGTATACATGTGTTATATCTGATTATGAAAATTTCAAACATATACAAGAGTAGAGAGAAAAGTGAAATGAATGACCTGGACACCTATCCCCTATATTTCACAATGGTTCTCTTTAGCTATATTTTCTTTATAGAACAAAAACATACACACAATTTTTCTTTTTTCTGCTTAAGTAAAACAGGTGTGTTTTGAATATGTGTGTTCTTGTATTAGTCTGTTGTCACGCTGCTAATAAAGACATACCCAAGACTGAGTAATTTATAAAGAAAAAGAGGTTTAATGGACTCACAGTTTCATATGGCTATGAAGGCCTCACAATCATGGCAGAAGGCGAGAAGGAGCAAAGTCAGGTCTTACATGGCATCAGGTTGTGCAGGGGAACTCCCATTTATAAAACCATCAGATCTCATGAGACTTATTCACTATCATGAGAACAGCATGGGAAAGACCCACCTCCATGATTCAATTACCTCCCACATGGTCCCTCCTGCAACATATGGGAATTATGGGAGCTACAATTCAAGATGAGATTTTGGTGGGGACACAGCCAAATCATATCAGTTCTATACTACAGAAGATGTCTATTTTGAACTCACTGCAGCATTATATCCATTGTGTGTTTATCTCATTTTCACTGGAGTTGTCAGAGACAAAGTGTCTCACATGATATACCAAGTAAATGTTAAGAATCTTAAATGTCATTTTTATTGTGGTCACATTTTTTATTTTTCATTTGAGGATAGAGTTTTATAATGGTACTAGCTATTCACGGAAAATATGGTTAAAATTGCTAACATTCATTGTCTTAGTCCATTCAGGCTGCTATCATAAAAATACCATAGACTGGGTGGCTTATATACAGAAGAAATTTATTTATCACAGTTTTGGAGGCTGGGAAGTTCAAGATCAAGGTGTTGGTAGATTTGGTGTCTGATAAGGGACCTCTTTCTGATTTATAGGCAGCCATCTTCTCACTGTAACCTCACATGGAGGAAAGGGCAAGGGAGCTTCCTGGGGTCTCTTTTAAAACAGCACTAATTTCATTCATGATGGTGCCATCCCCATGGCCTAATTACCTCCCAGAGATCCCCACCTCTAAATGCCATCCCATTGGGGGTTAGGATTTCAACATATAAATCTGAGGGGCACATAAACATTCAGTCCATAACATATATGCTGTACAAATTGGAATATCTAGTCCAAGTTCTTGGGTAGATATGTTTTTGCTAATATTAAATTTTTAAATTCACAGAACACAAAGATAGATGCATGAGATGCAATGAAGGGAAACCAAGGCTTGAATCTAGTGTCCCTTTAGCTCTAAGAGGGTTTCCAAAAACTAGAGGAGGACAACTTAGATATACCTGAAAACCGTACAGTACTTTTTTGCCTCCTGGGGAAACATTGTTCACATTGGGATACATCTGGCTAATTCTTTATTTGCTTTAAATACTGATTAAAACTATTAACACCTATGGAGTTATCACCTATATTTGCTCCCAACTTGGAGACTGAATTTATCTTTGTCTTAATCTTTCCTAGGTTGTAGATCACTTCTCTTTTTCTTCTACTTCATTTGACTTGATTCTTATCTATGACTAAGGCTACAAACTATAGCCTTATTCCCACCAGCATTTGCAACATTCTCTGAATATTTGCACCCCAGTCTGCTTTCCTTACGACCTTAATTGTGATCAATAAAATATGTTCTTACATTTTAATTTAACGAAAACTTTTCCATGTAGTCTGCTCATATGTTGGCTCAGCCCTAAGGTTTCCGTATTGAGCAATTGATCTTATTGCGCTCCTTTGAAAGATGGTGGATGTGTGTGTTGGCTAACTGTGCCTCAGTTTATACTTCTGAACAGTGGACTGGCAAGAATTCTGAGCTGAGGTTTCTCCAAAGACAATACTGTTACCATAACTGAGTTAGTTAGGGTTAAAGTAAGGATAAGCACCTAGTGCACAACTTAACTAACACATGGTAGGTGTTCTATAAATGTCAACGTTTCACCCATTTTCTGCCTATCAGAGACAAAGGGAAAACGAAAGAGGATGGGAAAGAGAGACTCTAATATGTGTTGTACTACAAGATTTTTCAGATTCAATATAGTAGAGATTTTGTCCTTTCACAACTGCCCACATTCTCTTGTTGAATTTAGCCGTTGCTTTAGCTGTGCTTACCTGTGGAGGGAAGCATGGGTGACAGCTGCCTTCAGCAGTTTGCTCAGAACTGAATTTAGATGTGTGATCGCCATACCATAGAGGCCCTAGAAACTCTCAGTAGGGCTAACACATCTTCCATTTGGATTACTAAACCGAAATCTTCCACTTGCTGGCATCTCTGAGATTCTACAATGTAGAAAAGGAAAATCCTCATGTCCATTACAATCAATAAACAGTTTCTGAACATCTCCAATGACATATTATTAAGCTCTCAGAGGGTTACAGAAATGACTCACATATAGATCATATTTCTTTCCATTCAGCAGACACACACACACACACACACACACACTCTTAGTCACAGTCTGAAAGGATGGCAGTATGACTTCAGATTTACGAAGTCTGGTCTGTTCATGTATAACATGCTATATTCCCAGATGACATACTAAAGAGTCTCCTACATAATTGTCACATCCATTTGCTCCCAGTTCTCTTTATATTTTTATTTAAGGTAAATGGCTCACAAGTGCTCTCAGTTGACACATTTTTTGTTTGTTTGCACATGAAAGCATGTGGAATGAGCAGGCATGGAGGGAGACTGGCATGAAGGTCCATGGAGCCAGTGAAGAGAGCATAGGCTCCATGCTAAAGGAAGAAATTATTAGAAATCAGGTTTACCAAATCTTTTCCTCAGTGTGTTATTAAAAAGGAAGGTGCACAGGTTTTTAGTTACTTAGTCACCTCTATATGCAAAGCATTTGAAAAGTAACTCTGAATGTTATTCGATCAATGGAAAGCGATGAATCATCACATTTCAATAATGCCGTATGTATGGGGATGATAAATGAGCAAGTGATTGGTGTTGGGGTAATGAAAGGAAATGCAAGCAGTGCAGATGTTGCTCAGCTCCAATGGTAAGGCAGATTTGTCAGGAAATTCCCACTCAGAGCTTTATTTATTTCCCCTTCCTCCACTCACCATCTATCTTATCTTTTTGCTTAATTACAGCCCAAAGTAGTTTTAGGAGGTTACGGTCAAGTGTTGCAGAAATGTAACTATTAACTTTTTCTCTCATTTTCTGTGTTTTCTTTTAAGTTTTATATAAGTGTGTTCCTATTTCCGATGCTGTTTTATGCTTAGTTCTTATATGAAATTTTTATTTTATTTGAATGTAAAACTTCTTTACATTTAGCATTGACTATTGTACAGTCTTGGTTTGTGGTTTAATTTATAATAACTAGGTAACAAAGTTAGAACTCTGAATGGCTTCAGAATAAATATTGGATTTCCAAATCCATTCTTGCCAAATGAAAAGTCACGTTTGTGTTAGTTACATAGCTAAAGAGAAGAGATTAATGGGAGATGTTTTAGATAAGAAAAGAATAAAAATAAGGGTCCAATCAATGTACATCCTATGGAAAAGATAAATAATATTTCTGAAATTATTTAGAGAATAATTTTCTCAAAAATTGAGCATGTTGTGTTTGAAAAAATATCAAAATTGTTTGTGCTGTGTTTTTCCTTTCTTGTTTGGTACAGCTTATGGTAAGCAAGGAAAGAAAAATATACTGTATTTTACCATATTTTTTTCTAGAGTAAGATTATGAATGTTGTATGAGCAGAAGAATAATTTTGAATCAATTTGGGCTGCCCTCAACCCTCTCCCCTACCCCAGAGCTAGTTTTTAAACTATATAAAACATTGGTCTGGAGTCCATTAAGAGTTTATTATGTATCAACTATACACACCTTCTGTTGCTATAGGGTGTGAAAACTTGAGTGCAAATGAGAGGATATGGTTTCATTAGTTTACTGTGATTGCTGTAACAAATTAACACAAGTTTGGTGGCTTAAAACAACAGAAATGTATTCTCTCACAATTCTGCAGGTCACAGTCTGAAATTAAAGTGTGTTGGCAGGGTCACGCTCTCTCTGAAGGCTCCAGGGAGGAGTTTCTCTTTACCTCTTTCAGCTTCTGGTGGTATTCCTTGGCTTGTGGATGTAATCACTCCAGTCTCAGCCTCTGTCTTCACATGACCTTATTCTCTTCTCCCTGTGTGTCTCCGGTAAGGACACTTGTCACTGGATTTAGCTCTTACCTGGATAAGATCACATTCACACACTCCAGGAATTACAGCATGGGCATATCTTTTTGGGTCCACCATTCCATCCTCCATAATGACTTAGGTGAAGCTATGTTATCAAGGCCGCTAAAAATATTCAGAGTTGAGATGTGATGTAGTAAACTGCATCAAAAGTAGTGGAAAAGTCATTTTCCACTTCGTAGAACCTTCCCCATATTTTACTTTGACCATCTTTTCTCAGCACTACCCCCAGCTTGTCTGCTTCCTCTTACTAAGCCAGCAAAGCTTGCCTTGCAGCTAGACTCATGTCCGCTACATAGTATGCATGTGACGAATAGTTGGTAAATGAATGGAAATGAACTTTCTGTTTTATAGGTTTTATTATGGAAGCAATATGTGGTTTTTGAAAGTTTTCCAAAATATGGCTTGGAATTATACTTATAATATTAAAGCAGCTTTTTTTGAAGGACCTATTTCCCAAATATTCAGTCACTTCTCCAAGTGTGATATGTCCCACCAAGTAATGGTCACTTTTAGAAATATAAAATCAATGAATCTTTTGGACCAGGAGAGAGGCATGCTAAATCCACATGTAAGGATTGTACAAAGGGACAGAACTAACATCTAGAGCATCCTAAATTAGCTAAATGAGGGTGCACAAGAGGAGTTTTAGAAAAAGTGGGCATCGGTAGGGAAGACCATGAGGAACTTGGTCAGAGTCCTATTTGTAGAAAGTGAATTGATTCCAGAGATTGGGATGATTAGATGGATTATATTGTTTAGTTTTTTTTTTTATAAAAATAAAAATAACTGTTTTTTCCACCTTCCATTATAAAGATATTATTAAACTATCTTTACCTACAGAAACATAAGGAAGAAAACAATTCCCGTAACTTTACAACTCAGAAATAAATTTGTGTATGCCTGTGTGGCTTGAATGAGTATTCCTCCAAAATTCTTACGTTGAGATTTAAACCTCAAGGTGATGGTATCAAGATGTGGGGCCTTTGGGGAAGTGATTGTCATGAGGGTTCCCCTTTTATGAAGGTGGTTGAAGGGATCACTCTAAGACCATTTTTGCTCTTTGATCTTCCATCCCTTCTACCATGTGAGGACACTTAGATGGTGCCATTTTTGCGGAACTAACCCTTACCATACACCAAATCAGCCAGTGCCTTAATCTTGGATTTTCCAGGCTTCAGAAGGGAAGTTTCTGTTGCTTATAAATTACTCACTCTTACACATTTTGTTATAGCAGCACAAACAGACTCAGATAATATCTAAGGACAGTTTACAGCTAAAGGTTGTTGTTCTGGAGGGAAAGTTGAATTGATAGAGAAGAAGAGAAGTGAGTCCTTCAGCTGCAGAATCAGAACCAACCATAAGTAGTAAGGAGTCTAGATGAATCCTGAGGTCAAATGCCAGAGAAAATAAAAACAAAACAAAACAGGAACTGTGTTGCAAGATGAGGTAGGGCAAGTGGTTTATAAGGTTTGCTTTTGTATAGTGCTGGTAGCTTGCCATGACAACAGTCCTGGTAGGTCAGGGGAGCTGAGAAGTATCAGATAGCATGAGATTCAGGAGAAATTAGTAGGGGAGTAGAAAGGAGATTCACTGGGCTGGGCGTGGTGGCTCATGCCTGTAATCCTAGCACTTTGGGAGGCCAATGCGGGCAGATCATCTGCGGTCAGGAGTTCAAGACCAGCCTGCCCAACATGGTGAAACCCCATCTCTACTAAAAATTAAAAAAAAAAAAAATCAGTTGGGCATGGTGGTGGGTGCCTGTAAACCCAGCTACTCAGGAGGCTGAGGCAGGAGAATTGCTTGAACCCCGGAGGCGGAGGTTGCAGTGAGTCGAGATCACGCCATTACATTCCAGCCTGGGCAACAAGAGCAAAACTCTGTCTCAAAAAAAAAAAAAAAAAAAAAAAAAGGATATTCACTAATTTTAAGAAATTGTTGAAGCAATAATTTAATCATGCCAAGATTAACATGGCAACTAATTATCGCAATAGTTTCCATACCAGAATATTTATTACTTTATTTAATGATTTGTAGCCGGATCACTTCTAAAAACGTTTGCAACAGCTTTCAAACTAGAATTGTTTGTAATTGCACATAATTGTTATCGTATTGTCCTGGGTCTGGCCTTGCTACCTAAGTCACTGTTTCTGATTTGGAGGAAAGGAAATTGAACTTTGAGTGGATTCTGATGCACACCTAGTGTTAAGAGCCACTGTTCTGGGGTGGCTGCACTCTGAGTGGAAGCAGTTCTCAGTGCCCGGGGGTATGAGTTGATTTGAGGAGCAGGATCGAAGCCCATGAGATGTCATTGGTAGAAACAATCAAGGTCATTGGGGTTAAGCTTCAGTTTGTGGGAGCCATAATGAGGAAGCCATTTTGGAGATTTGGACCAAGAGCCCTGGTCATGGGGATAGTCAGACAGAACAGCCACACACATTTGGGATTAGGTACAGTGGCAGCCTTGTGAGTTGCCATGAAAGCCTCAGAGGACTACATTCTCCCCAGACACAGAAGATGCTTCCAGGCTTGAGTGTTCATAGGGCAGCTGCGCCTATCCCACTGCCAGGCTAGATTTTCATGGGTGTATGAACTAGCAGGGGCAGAACTTTGGCACCTGTGTCTGGGCAGGACAGGGGCTGGCAGGAAGAGACACATCTGGAACTAAGACTTGTTCAGCTGCTCTTTTTGTTTGGAGGATTAATGGAGCTTGCCGTGTAATAGCTCAAGAGAGCCTGCCATTGCCTGAGTTAACTCCCCTTTGCTGGGGAGAATGACTGCTGAATGCATAACAGAAAAGGATGCATTTTCATAGAATTTGAGTTACACTCTTAATTCCTAAGCCCAGCATGCTTAGAATTATCTTCAGCACCACCTACTTCAAATCTGACGTCTAGTCAGCTATTTGGTAAAGCAAACTCACTCACTTTTTAGTAGACAGTGAAATAAAAAGTTGTGTGTTGTGTGTATACTATATATTGTGCGTGTATGTGTCTGTGTCAGAAGTAGAGGTGATGAAGAGGTCAAAGGTTCTTGGGAAAAACAGCCAAATTCTCTGTGGATATAAACAGCAAAACCACTGTACCACCACCAGTTAAAGTACAAATAGGAGTTTGGTTAAATGAAGCTATCCAAAAATGATTTCATGTCACTTAAGATTAAAGGTAATCTAAATCAAGGGTATATAAAAACAATACTAAGATATATTCACTACTTCAGAGTCAAGGGTTTTTGTTTGTTTTCGAGGTTGGAAAGAAATAGTAAAGAGAATTTGGAAATCGAGGAAAGTAAATCTCTAGAAAGGTCAGATTGTAAAGGACAATGGCAGTTTTCAGGTTCGGCCTCAGGAGAGTATGGTACGGCGTGGTTGCGGGCACTCCCGTGTGCTGATTAGCGATGATGAAAAGCAGAGGATGACAGGCCTTTAGCAGTGATTATTGCTGATGGGTGAAGGAGGATTCCTGGGATTCAGGGCAGGCCAGGTCTCTGACACAGCTTTCGGCTCACTGACTTTCAATCCACACAGGTCGACTTGGCCTGATCGGTCATCTTCAATTCAGGGTAATAGCAGTAATTTTCGCTTTATTCATTTTTGCCTCTTGGCTGGAGATTCTTTAGCACATCACTTAGTGAAGGCCTTGGCCAGTTGCTGTCAGCTTTTGATGAAAAGAAGACTTTTGATTGTGACTAGCATTTTAAGCTCTCATATCTGCCTTTGACTCAATCAGTTATTTTCTGGGTTATTTTACATGGATTTATATTGGAACAGATGATCCATTCATCCTTCCTGTTTCTCTCCCTTCCTTCCCTACCCCAATTTCTCTCACTGTCTCTCTTTTTTTCCCTATTATCTGTCAAGAAATATTTTTACCATATGACATACATAGGCAAAAATAAATTATGACATTTTGGGAAAAAATCAGCTGCCCTTTCCTTACATGCTAATATTCTAAAGCTGAGTATTTTTGTCCTGTGGAAAATCTGAAAAATTAAGGAATACAGTGGCCATAGTGAGTGTGGTTTCTATAAAACATTTTCAGATCTACGTGGGTGACTGATTTCACAGGAGCACCCTCTTAATTGATTCACACATTTCTCCATGCAAATTCCCTTAGCCTTATCTATAATGGACTCATACCTAAAGTTTTACAGAAAATGTATCTTAAAGAGTATATATATTTTAAAAAACTTTTCAAATGTTGAGCATTAATAAAATAATGCAAAAACACCTTCCCTCTATGCTGTTTGTTGGACACCTTCTCTCAGGCCCCTGAGTCACCAGTCTTGGCAACTCTAGTGAAAAGATGAGCTCTCTCTGCCTCAACATAGGCATTCCAATAGTGTGATGATGCCTCTGAAAAGGCTATTATAACAGGACTCTCTGTTTCATTTTATTGCCACTGTTCTAGTTATGGTCCCATCATTGGTCATACAATTGCAATCCCAGTCTCTCCCCTTTATTGTCTCTGTTTTATACTGTCAGCATAGATTCCTTCTAAAATTTTCACTTTGTCCCTAGAAATAGTTAAATAACTCCTAGTACCCCAAGTCAGGAATGAAAGTTAATTCCCATAAAATGACATGTGATATCTCCTCAGCATTCTAAGAGCAACTTGAAATTTTTGAAGCATATTTAAAGAGATAGTTTGGGTGGAACATGCATATTTTAAGTTGAAACTGAGAACAAACATAATGGAAAATCCATATGTATGTTTGGTTTAACTTCATTTCAATGTATATATAGCCTTATTCATCAGATTAAAACTATATTAATATCTAAAATAATTTATGGAAAATATTACTTGACCACCAGAAGAAGCCTATATGGTTCAGAAAGTTAAATATGAATATTTTTAACTATGAATATAATTATAAATATAATTATAAAAATATAACTGGAATTTAGAAAAAATCAGCACACTTCAAGTGGTCAAGAATTCAGAATTTCATAAAATGTGAAAAATGTACTTTCTGAAAAAATAGTAATATGAATGTAAATGTACATACATAACAATAGTACAATAATCTAAATTAGGAAATTAACATTAATCTAATTATTATTATTTTACTGACTTTATTCAACTTATGTGAATTGTCCCAGGAATATTCTTTTTTTTTTTTAACCCAAAATCAAATCCAGGGTTACATGTGGTACAGATTGAGTATCCCTTATGCAAAATTCTCAAACAAAATGCTAATGTTTTATGCTTCATATTCTTGGGATTTGGGAATATTTGCATGTCTGTGCTGAAATGTCTTGGGGATGCGACTCAACTCTAAACATGAAATTCATTTATGTTTTATATATATATCATATGTATGTGTGTGTGTGTATATATATATATAGAGCCTGGCAGTAATTTTATACTATTTTAAATAATTTTGTGCATGATAAGAACCTATAGTTGCAACCCATCACATGAGATCAGGTGTGAATTTTTTCACCTGGGGCATTATGTCACCACCCCCAAAATTTTGAATTTTGCAACATTTTGGATTTTTTATTTTTGGATTAAGGATCCTCAATCTGTATTTAGTTGATGTATCTCATTAGTCTCCTTGATCAGTTATTGAGTTTGGGACCGCAGCAAATAAGAATCAGTCACAGTCCTCATCTCTCCACCTTTTGCCAATAAATAAATAAATAAATAAATAAAACAAAGCAAAATCCAAATCCTGAAGTCTTAAGAGACTGAACTGAGATTCTAGAAGCCACTAGGAAATGATATATTACCTACTTCTTGGACTTCCCAAAGCAATAACAAATTTCTTAGAGATTTTGCTCTCCATTATACAAGTCATGAAAAATGGATTTGAGGATCCCCTGAGGCTTGCTGGACAGCTAATTGGAATGCCAGTGGTAAATGAACAGATTTACTCAAGCATTTTGCTATTACCTGCTATCTTTTTCATTACATCTCTAGCTCATGATCCTGCCAGGCAAAGTCGGGGTACAGCATTTGGCCCTCTGCTGAACCATCAGGCAGTGTTTGAGGAAAGTCATCTCTGTATAATGTGGCAGGCCAAATAATGGTGACAGGATTGTGGGCACGAACAAACAGGATGTAGAGGGAACTAAATCAAATCATCTGTGCAAAAAAAAATTAGAGTTCTTCCCAAACTGTTATAGCTTAAAAAATAAATACGAAAAAATTAGAGCATCAAATGTTTCAATCCTAAAGTAACTTTTAACACTGCAAATTAGCATCTTGTTCTTAGCTCTAGAACGTTAATGATGGCTATTAAAATATACATTCAGTTAAAGATATGTATTGCACCTGTTCATTCTCTATGTAATTGATATTTAAATACAGAAATTAGTAAAACATAATCCTTATTCTGAGGATGTTTATAGTCTAAGGTATGTTGTCAAATAGAAATCTGATGCCAGTCACATTTGTAATTTTAAATTTTCTAATAATAACCATGTTAAAAACAGAAAGGAATAGGTGAATTTAATTTTAATAACTTATTTTACCCTGCATCTTGAAATATTTTATTATATCATTATAATATGAAACATTATTAATAAGTCATAAATTTTGTGTTTACATTCTGCGTCTTCAAAATTTGGTGTGTATATTATACCGACAGCACATCTCAATTTACCCTAGCCACATATCAAGCGGACTTGCTCCATAGGACAAAGACTGTATCTTGTAACAAAGAGCATTGCTATACTAAATACATTTGCATTTTTAGTATTTTCACCTTTTAAATGAATGAATAGAAACAGAGTCAAAGAAGTAATCACCGAGACATTTGAGCCAAGTCTTGAAGGTATGCTGGATCCACTTGGGAATAAAGGAGAAAAGAATGGGAAAAAGCAGGAAAATATTGCCAGGTGGAAGAATGAAGACATACAAAGACCTTGAGATCTGAGTTTTATTTCAAAAGAAGCTGCTTTTCCTCTAATCACAAGATATGAATTTATCTCATAATTGAAATAATCTATTAAGTTTTCCCACAGTCTTTTGATTGCACAAAATTTTGGAGACAACCATGATAGAAATACAGTGTAGAAGTGACTCACTGTCAAGTGGTTTGCACCAGACAGTTAATTGATCTCGAGAATTCAGGTCAATTTTCTGTGCAGCCTCATATTAACCAGGTTCTTTCCATGAATAATAACAACAAAAATGTGTGTGTGTGTGTGTGTGTGTGGTTTATATTTCCTGAGATTAGTGCAGAAAGAAGAGTTCAGAATTCCGATGCAGTCTGACATTATTAAGTTTTAGCTTTTTAAAAAATCAAATGAGTATCAGCAGCACTCTCATAGCTTTGACGTGAATTGACTACAGAGTGACATTTCTAAAATCCACTGACCGATGCCAAGTCCTTAGGAGGAAGAAAACAGATTGCTCCATCTCGGTGGAAAGAATCATGTGCTCATATGTATGTCCATAACTTTTCCCCAGGGACCTCTTTTAAGTCTGGTTCAAACTTACCGAAAACTAATGTACAGCCATTTTCTCTAGTTTAATTTTGTCCTCGTTCTGTAGATAAATGATGAGTTTATGTATTTAATGCTATCAGTTAGCAACCATTCACATAGCTCCTAAGCTAAGTGAGGAAAGAAAAAAAAATAATAAAAGAAAATAAAGCTATTTGAAAAATGCAGGAGTTGAACATAGCACCCTTTTATCTAACACGTTTCAAATATGCAGACCTTTCTTTATAAAAGAAGGGTCAGTGAATAATCCTAGAATTGAAAAGCACACCAGCCTCACTGAATTGCTCATTTTCCTCAGGAAATAGAAAGAAAGGTGAAAATGAAGACCGCGTCCAAATGCAAACCCACTCAAATGAAGTGTGAACGCCAATCAATGTTAGCAGTGGTCTGGCAGCCTTGGTTCCAAACAGCAAGTAAAGACAGCAAGTGCCTCAGTGTCACTGCCAGCCCTGCCCTGTGTGCTTGTCTATTCTGGTGGTGGGATGCAGTTGGTGCACACACAGAGCAAAAGGCCTGTCATGTATCCATAATGAGAGGCAGATTCTGCACTAATTATTCTGGCAGAGAGCTTGTGCAAAAGTGATGTACAGCATTTTTCTGAGGACTGCTTACTGTTGGTGTGCTCCTTTTCCATCTTGTGATCTGTATGTAAGACACATGTGGGAAACTTGAAAATGAACGGTTATGTGAAAAATGCATACATGAAAAGCAGCCCTTTTTATTTATACTAGATATGCTAGCTTTTATTTTAAAGGCTAAATTCTCTTAACATTTCCTTTTCTGGAAAGACTCACCTAAAGCCTGGTGTGATTATTAAATTCCATACATGACGTTGTACTTTTTCTCCAGCCAAATGAAGCAGGAAGCTTACAC
Source organism: Chlorocebus sabaeus (assembly GCF_047675955.1). Classification (NCBI taxonomy): domain Eukaryota; kingdom Metazoa; phylum Chordata; class Mammalia; order Primates; family Cercopithecidae; genus Chlorocebus; species Chlorocebus sabaeus. The sequence continues at coordinate 16,763,560 of NC_132915.1, forward strand.
AAAGTGAACTTACATTTATAATAGTTAATGTTGTAAACAAATCCACTCACATTTAACAAGTTTTTGCCAATGCTAATCCAGAGCAAGACATTTTAAAAAAATTTCTGCAAAGTCAACAGACATTACATCATAATGTAATAATACCATTCTATTAGTCAAATGTTTCAAAGTTGGAAGCGGAAAAAAATCTTAACGGACATACTTTTAAGTTCTCATGAAAAGCAGGACATAAATCTATTGTGAATCCCATGTCAATCTGGATGAAACTCAAAATTAGCTAAACATTTGGATGAAATGTGTAGGGCTAGCACCTTATACTATTTTACTAAGCTTCAAGAGATGAGAGGGAAAAAGTGGTGACAACAACAGGGGCAACACAAAATAAAACAGAAAGCCACATTTTGAGTAACCTTCACCAAGTATTATCAGAATTTAAATAAATAATCTCTTGAATATGATAAAATGTTCCTCTTGTAAAACCTAAAATATGACCAGCTAGAAAAAAATAAAAATGGGATTTTTTTAACTTCAAAAATAATAACACTGTAAGTCAGACATCCAGTAACATTAATGACCCTGACAGACACGTAACATGAGAATAAAAGAAAAAAGTACCCACAGTATGAGAAAAAAAATCACAAAGCTCATGAACTTTTTTTTTCCATAAAAGAGTTATCATCAAGCAATAAAGTTCTTAAAAGTAAGGCAGTAGATTAAAAACAGATGGTAATACACAAAACAAGAACAAAAAATGAGAGAGAAAGTTAACATCCACATTAAATCTTTACCCAAATGTTGGAAAACACTTTATCCACTCAAGAGCCTCTGAAAGCATCACTGCCCATATGTGGCTGACACTATTTGTTGACTATTATGATAGGCATTACCAGCCCCTAATGCATTTGTTACCTTCTACCATAAAGGCTAGAAAAACTCATTACTCATTTTCCCAGCATTCCTGGCAGTGAGAAGTGACCACATGACACAACATGAACAAGTATGTTGGAAAATTTCTGAAAAGATTTTTACATTCCTGATAAAGACACAGAAGTAGCTGATATCTCTCTCCTCTTCCCCACCCTACCTTTTTTTTTAAATAACTTAAATGTGACTATGGTGTTTGCAGCTGTGATAACATCTTGTGATCTTGCAGGGAAGGTAAACATAGATCCCTGAAACATCATCCTTCATACCTTTGATGTGTTGAATCATTGCCAACTGTCACACACCTCTACATTATAATTTACACAAGAAAAATAAACTTCTATTTATTTAAACCATTGAGATAGGTTTTCTGTTACTTGTGGCCAAAAATATTACTAACTGATGAACATAACAAAATCATATTCCTGAAATCATCAGAAAAACATAAATTGTGTTTCATGTTATTGGAGTTTAGGGGGCTAATAAATAGCAATCCTGTTCCTTGAGTTTGGACCAACTGAGAGTCACAGTATTCATGCAGAAACCAAAATATTAACATTATTACAAGTTTTATTTTGAAGGGTATGGTTTCAGGCTGGATGGAAATTCATTGCTAATAAGCACCCCATAATTAGATAGATTTGAATAACTGGCCTTGACATGTAAAGCTTACATCGTGAAATAACTCAGATATTCTTTCTTCACGAGAAGGTGGGTCCAAGGAAGGAGAGAGGGCCGAGGCATAAATGCTTACTTTCTTCCATCAGATTTACCAATCAGCAAAAGCAACAGTCTGCGAATACAACCCAGCCTATTTCCACCTTTATGATGTTAATACCAACAGCTTTTCCGTTTTAGATTATCTCGGGTCCACTATTGGTTATTTCAGATTTGTTCTAAGAAAGCCCTAACATGGACCAAAATAGTACACAATTACATTAATTCTAAGACACTGCTGTAACCAAAGACCAATTTATGTCTGGCCATGTTGTCTAGGAAAGCCCATTCAAAGTACTGTACAAAGATTCAAAATCCACATATAGAAAATCCAACAATCTAGAGATATCGCACATTTTTATTAGGTTGGTGCAAAAGTAAGTGCAGTTTTTGCCATTGATAATAGTATGAATGCCCTTTTATAATCAAAATCCAAGAAGAATTTAACAAAGATTAAATTCCTTTGCAGTTAAAAGTCCTATACCCAAGTAACTTACAACCCGCAATCAAATCTTCTTAACCCATGTGAGTTAAAAGCTCAAAGTCCAGAGAAATTAATACCCTCCCAAATGTCATATTTTGTTCAGGCTTAGTCAGAAAAGTTCTCAACACTTGGAATCCTTCAGAAGCTTTTTAGCCTCTGCTGTTTTTTTTCAGAGCCTCAGAAACTGCATTACTTTAATGCAAATTTTCGTGAGCTTCAGGTTTAAAGATCTTGAAAGCTAATAGGATATATGAGATTTTCAAACTACTGCCTGGATGCCTGTGAAATTTAAATGCAATGAGCCTCTACCCCTTAAAGCAGTTAAACTAGTTAAAATTATGATCCTAGAACTCAACACTTACGTGTTGCCAAAGACCATATTAAGGACTCAGAGTTACCTGAGAAAAGGAAGATACATGAAAAAAGGTCCAGATTTCTGCTTTGCAAAAGTCAGTCTAGCCCAAAATCTTTCACCTGTGAACTTAAAAAAAAAAATCTCTCAACCAGAGATATCTTGGTGCAAAAGGTTGAAAATATCTCTGCCTGCAAAAGTGAGGTTGGGGATATTCTTTTTTTATTACAAAGTTTAGATAAATGGCATCCAACCAGGTCTTATTTTGGTCGTATTTTCTTCTCACTCAGAATCTTAAAAACTTTTAAATTTCCATTTCTCCTTTGTTCCTTATATTTTTGTGCATTCTTAGGATGAACGAGGTCTGAGTTCTGCCAGTGATAGAACCTTAATCATGTTTCATCTACATTCCTTCATTTAATCCATACTACCCTTGAAAAACATTTGTGAGAAAGTTGCTCTTGAAAATGTTTGCCTAAGGAGTTTTGTGATGCTCGGAACCTTAGCCATGCATTCTATTTCCCCTAGCATTACCTTTCCTTCTCTTTCACTGAACACCTGTCAGAGTTGGTAACATATTCACTTCTCTGGTCTCTTTCCTTCTCTACTTTATGTAAGACTGACACTCTTCTTTTCTTGTTCCTTTCTTCTGCTTTTCAACCCAATTATCTGTTGTTTAAACAGACTCTGCTTGGTTTCATCCTGAGATAAAACTAGAAAGTTACAGGAATGCTCAACAAATCTTTGTCCACCTTCAACTTTTGCAGTTGGTAGTCCAGGGCAAGTTGGTAGCCTTGCTTGCATGGTTTCAAAAGGGAGGTCTGTAATTCTTATTCTTCTATAGTTTTAATTTTTAAAAAGAATTCTCTAGCTTCTTTAATTTTTTTCTTTTCTTTTTTTTTATTTTTTGAGACAGGATCTCGCTCTGTCACCCAGGCTGGAGTGCAGTGGCACAATTATGCCTTGACTTCTGGGGCTCAACTAATCCTCCTACCTCAGTCTCCCTAGTAGCTGGGACTACTTTCCATTCGAACAGCATCTACCAGAGGACTGGCTTTACATTGACATGCTTCACCATTTTGGTGCTTTATTTTTTCATTCTATATTCCTTAGACCCAAGCTCTCAGGACAAAGGTAATACTTGTGTCTCCACCTAAAACTGACGAATCTTTTTGAAATTCACCTAGAACTCATTAGGAATTTTATCTGACTTTCCAGATCGCAAATATGCCCAAAACCAATTGGCCAAGTTTTCTCTACCTTCAAAAGATAATTCTCAGTAGCTCTTGCTAAAGTTTAAGTACACAACTTTTTAGAGGGTGTGGTCTCAATATTTCCCTGAGTTCTGGCTTGTACTGAGTGAATAATTTTAGTCTCTCGGAGATCTTGGCTCCCTTCTTTTATTAGATTTCCTTATGTTCCATTATGTTTTCTGATCTGATATTGGCTAAAACATTTCCCCCTTTTGTAATGCCCACTTTGAGAGCAATTGGATTGAAATCTGTCTCTCTCTTTTTTTTTTTTTTTAACCAAATGTGTCTCTCTTGAATATATAAGAAGACAGGAGGCCGGGCGCGGTGGCTCAAGCCTGTAATCCCAGCACTTTGGGAGGCCGAGACGGACGGATCACGAGGTCAGGAGATCGAGACCATCATGGCTAACACGGTGAAACCCCGTCTCTACTAAAAAATACAAAAAACTAGCCGGGCGAGGTGGCGGCGCCTGTAGTCCCAGCTACTCGGGAGGCTGAGGCAGGAGAATGGCATAAACCCGGGAGGCGGAGCTTGCAGTGAGCTGAGATCCGGCCACTACACTCCAGCCCGGGCGACAGAGCCAGACTCCGTCTCAAAAAAAAAAAAAAAAAAAAAAAAAAAAAAAAAAGTTTAATCAGTCTCTGATTCCACTTATTGTGTTTTTCACATTTTACTGCTCCTGTTTTGATAGTAAGACTGAAATACATTTGTCAAACCATTTAAACTATTTATATTCCTGAGTAAACTTGATTTGTAGAGAACTGTTTCATGGATGTGGCATTTTAAATTGCTTTTCTAGCAATATTTTTCTCTTCTTTGACCCATGTTAATGAAATATCCTGAATAAGAACCCCATTCTTTTTCATTTGTTTGTTAATAAAATAGCCCTCTAAGTCTCGGCGTCTGGCTCTAGAACCTGGGTCGGAGCTTTTGCATTAACAAATCTAAAGCTGATTGAGGACTATGTTGTATCTTGTGACTGTTGAGGGCCTAATCTAGTTAAAAAAAATAAATGACAAGCAGAATTTGGGGCATATGATCCAGTATTATTACCTTCTTCTAGCTCCGCTAAATATGGTCCAGGATGTGGTCTATCTTGGTGAATTTTTTTTTATTGTTATTATTATACTTTAAGTTCTAGGGTACATGTGCATAACGTGCAGGTTTGTTACATATGTATACATGTGCCATGTTGGTGTGCTGCACCCATCAACTCGTCAGCACCCATCAACTCGTCATTTACATCAGGTATAACTCCCAATGCCATCCCTCCCCCCTCCCCCCTCCCCATGATAGGCCCCGCTGTGTGATGTTCCCCATCCCGAGTCCAAGTGATCTCATTGTTCAATTCCCACCTATGAGTGAGAACATGCGGTGTTTGGTTTTCTGTTCTTGTGATAGTTTGCTGAGAATGATGGTTTCCAGCTGCATCCATGTCCCTACAAAGGACACAAACTTATCCTTTTTTATGGCTACATAGTATTCCATGGTGTATATATGCCACATTTTCTTAATCCAGTCTGTCACTGATGGACATTTGGGTTGATTCCAAGTCTTTGCTATTGTGAATAGTGCCGCAATAAACATATGTGTGCATGTGTCTTTATAGCAGCATAATTTATAATCCTTTGGGTATATAACCAGTAATGGGATGGCTGGGTCATATGGTACATCTAGTTCTAGATCCTTGAGGAATTGCCATACTGTTTTCCATAATGGTTGAACTAGTTTACAATCCCACCAACAGTGTAAAAGTGTTCCTATTTCTCCACATCCTCTCCAGCACCTGTTGTTTCCTGACTTTTTAATGATCGCCATTTTAACTGGTGTGAGATGGTATCTCATTGTGGTTTTGATTTGCATTTCTCTGATGGCCAGTGATGATGAGCATTTTTTCATGTGTCTGTTGGCTGTATGAATGTCTTCTTTTGAGAAGTGTCTGTTCAGATCCTTTGCCCAGTTTTTGATGGGGTTGTTTGTTTTTTTCTTGTAAATTTGTTTGAGTTCTTTGTAGGTTCTGGATATTAGCCCTTTGTCAGATGAGTAGATTGCAAAAATTTTCTCCCATTCTGTGGGTTGCCTGTTCACTCTGATGGTAGTTTCTTTTGCTGTGCAGAAGCTCTTTAGTTTAATGAGATCCCATTTGTCAATTTTGGCTTTTGCTGCCGTTGCTTTTGGTGTTTTAGACATGAAGTCTTTGCCCATGCCTATGTCCTGAATGGTACTACCTAGGTTTTCTTCTAGGATTTTTATGGTATTAGGTCTAACATTTAAGTCTCTAATCCATCTTGAATTAATTTTCGTATAAGGAGTAAGGAAAGGATCCAGTTTCAGCTTTCTACTTATGGCTAGCCAATTTTCCCAGCACCATTTATTAAATAGGGAATCCTTTCCCCATTTCTTGTTTCTCTCAGGTTTGTCAAAGATCAGATGGCTGTAGATGTGTGGTATTATTTCTGAGGACTCTCTTCTGTTCCATTGGTCTATATCTCTGTTTTGGTACCAGTACCATGCTGTTTTGGTTACTGTAGCCTTGTAGTATAGTTTGAAGTCAGGTAGCGTGATGCCTCTAGCTTTGTTCTTTTGGCTTAGGATTGTCTTGGCAATGCAGGGTCTTTTTTGGTTCCATATGAACTTTAAAGCAGTTTTTTTCCAATTCTGTGAAGAAACTGATTGGTAGCTTGATGGGGATGGCATTGAATCTATAAATAACCTTGGGCAGTATGGCCATTTTCACAATATTGATTCTTCCTATCCACGAGCATGGTATGTTCTTCCATTTGTTTGTGTCCTCTTTTATTTCACTGAGCAGTGGTTTATAGTTCTCCTTGAAGAGGTCCTTTACATCCCTTGTAAGTTGGATTCCTAGGTATTTTATTCTCTTTGAAGCAATTGTGAATGGAAGTTCATTCATGATTTGGCTCTCTGTTTGTCTGTTACTGGCATATAAGAATGCTTGTGATTTTTGCACATTAATTTTGTATCCTGAGACTTTGCTGAAGTTGCTTATCAGCTGAAGGAGATTTTGGGCTGAGACAATGGGGTTTTCTAAATATACAATCATGTCATCTGCAAAGAGGGACAATTCGACTTCTTCTTTTCCTAACTGGATACCCTTGATTTCTTTCTCTTGCCTGATTGCCCTAGCCAGAACTTCCAACATTATGTTGAATAGGAGTGGTGAGAGAGGGCATCCCTGTCTTGTGCCAGTTTTCAAAGGGAATGCTTCCTGTTTTTGCCCATTCAGTATGATATTGGCTGTGGGTTTGTCATAAATAGCTCTTATTATTTTGAGGTATGTTCCATCAATACCAAATTTATTGAGAGTTTTTAGCATGAAGGACTGTTGAATTTTGTCAAAAGCCTTTTCTGCATCTATTGAGAGAATCATGTGGTTCTTGTCTTTGGTTCTGTTTATATGCTGTATTATGTTTATTGATTCGTGAATGTTGAACCAGACTTGCATCCCAGGGATGAAGCCCACTTGATCATGGTGGATAAGCTTTTTGATGTGCTGCTGAATCCGGTTTGCAAGTATTTTGTTGAGGATTTTTGCATCGATGTTCCTCAGGGATATTGGTCTAAAATTCTCTTTTTTTGTTGTGTCTCTGCCAGGCTTTGGTATCAGGATGATGTTGGCCTCATAAAATGAGTTAAGGAGGATTCCCTCTTTTTCTATTGATTGGAATAGTTTCAGAAGGAATGGTACCAGCTCCTCCTTGTACCTCTGATAGAATTCAGCTGTGAATCCATCTGGTCCTGGACTTTTTTTCATTGGTAGGCTATTAATTATTGCCTCAATTTCAGAGCCTACTATTGGTCTATTCAGGGATTCAACTTCTTCATGGTTTAGTCTTGGAAGAGTGTAAGTGTCCAGGAAATTATCCATTTTTTCTAGATTTTCTAGTTTATTTGTGTAGAGGTGTTTACAGTATTCTCTGATGGTAGTTTGTATTTCTGTGGGGTCAGTGGTGATATCCCCTTTATCATTTTTAATTGCGTCAATTTGATTCTTCTCTCTTTTCTTCTTTATTAGTCTTGCTAGTGGTCTGTCAATTTTGTTAATCTTTTCAAAAAACCAACTCCTGGATTCATTGATTTTTTGGAGGGTTTTTTGTGTCTCTGTCTCCTTCAGTTCTGCTCTGATCTTAGTTATTTCTTGCCTTCTGCTAGTTTTTGAATGTGTTTGCTCTTGCTTCTCTAGTTCTTTTAATTGTGATGTTAGAGTGTCAATTTTAGATCTTTCCTGCTTTCTCTTGTGGGCATTTAGTGCTATAAATTTCCCTCTACACACTGCTTTAAATGTGTCCCAGAGATTCTGGTATGTTGTATCTTTGTTCTCATTGGTTTCAAAGAACATCTTTATTTCTGCCTTCATTTCGTTATGTACCCAGTAGTCATTCAGGAGCAGGTTGTTCAGTTTCCATGTAGTTGAGCGGTTTTGATTGAGTTTCTTAGTCCTGAGTTCTAGTTTGATTGCACTGTGGTCTGAGAGACAGTTTGTTATAATTTCTGTTCTTGTACATTTGCTGAGGAGTGCTTTACTTCCAATTATGTGGTCAATTTTGGAATAAGTGCGATGTGGTGCTGAGAAGAATGTATATTCTGTTCATTTGGGGTGGAGAGTTCTATAGATGTCTATTAGGTCTGCTTGGTGCAGAGCTGAGTTCAATTCCTGGATATCCTTGTTAACTTTCTGTCTCGTTGCTCTGTCTAATGTTGACAGTGGAGTGTTGAAGTCTCCCATTATTATTGTATGGGAGTCTAAGTCTCTTTGTAAGTCTCTAAGGACTTGCTTTATGAATCTGGGTGCTCCTGTATTGGGTGCATATATATTTAGGATAGTTAGCTCTTCCTGTTGAATTGATCCTTTTACCATTATGTAATGGCCTTCTTTGTCTCTTTTGATCTTTGATGGTTTAAAGTCTCTTTTATCAGAGACTAGTATTGCAACCCCTGCTTTTTTTTTTGTTCTCCATTTGCTTGGTAAATCTTCCTCCATCCCTTTATTTTGAGCCTATGTATGTCTCTGCGCGTGAGATGGGTCTCCTGAATACAGCAGACTGATGGGTCTTGACTCTTTATCCAGTTTGCCAGTCTGTGTCTTTTAATTGGACCATTTAGTCCATTTACATTTAAGGTTAATATTGTTATGCGTGAACTTGATCCTGCCATTATGATATTAACCGGTTATTTTGCTCGTTAGTTGATGCAGTTTCTTCCTAGCCTCGATGGTCTTTACATTTTGGCATGTTTTTGCAATGGCTGGTACTGGTTGTTCCTTTCCATGTTTAGTGCTTCCTTCAGGGTCTCTTGTAAGGCAGGCCTAGTAGTGACAAAATCTCTAAGTATTTGCTTATCTGTAAAGGATTTTATTTCTCCTTCACTTATGAAACTTAGTTTGGCTGGATATGAAATTCTGGATTTAAAATTCTTTTCTTTAAGAATGTTGAATATTGGCCCCCACTCTCTTCTGGCTTGTAGAGTTTCTGCCGAGAGATCTGCTGTTAGTCTGATGGGCTTCCCTTTGTGTGTAACCCGACCTTTCTCTCTGGCTGCCCTTAAGATTTTTTCCTTCATTTCAACTTTGGTGAATCTGGCAATTATGTGTCTTGGAGTTGCTCTTCTGGAGGAGTATCTTTGTGGTGTTCTCTGTATTTCCTGGATTTGAATGTTGGCCTGCCCTACTAGGTTGGGAAGTTCTCCTGGATGATATCCTGAAGAGTGTTTTCCAACTTGGTTCCATTTACCCCTCACTTTCAGGCATCCCAATCAGACGTAGATTTGGTCTTTTTACATAATCCCATACTTCTTGCAGGCTTTGTTCATTTCTTTTTCTTCTTTTTTCTTTTGGTTTCTCTTCTCGCTTCATTTCGTTCATTTGATCCTCAATCGCTGATACTCTTTCTTCCAGTTGATCGAGTTGGTTACTGAAGCTTGTGCATTTGTCACGTATTTCTCGTGTCATGGTTTTCATCTCTTTCATTTCGTTTATGACCTTCTCTGCATTAATTACTCTAGCCATCAATTCTTCCACTTTTTTTTTTCAAGATTTTTAGTTTCTTTGCGCTGGGTACGTAATTCCTCCTTTAGCTCTGAGAAGTTTGATGGACTGAAGCCGCCTTCTCTCATCTCGTCAAAGTCATTCTTCGTCAAGCTTTGATCCGTTGCTGGCGATGAGCTGCACTCCTTTGCTGGGGGAGATGCGCTCTTATTTTTTGAATTTCCTGCTTTTCTGCCCTGCTTTTTCCCCATCTTTGTGGTTTTATCTGCTTCTGGTGTTTGATGATGATGGTGATGTACTGATGGGGTTTTGGTGTAGGTGTCCTTCCTGTTTGATAGTTTTCCTTCTAACAGTCAGGACCCTCAGCTGTAGGTCTGTTGGAGATTGGTTGAGGTCCACTCCAGACCCTGTTTGCCTGGGTGTCAGCAGCAGAGGCTGCAGAAGATAGAATATTGCTAAACAGCGAGTGTACCTGTCTGATTCTTGCTTTGGAGGCTTCCTCTCAGGGGTGTACTCCACCTTGTGAGGTGTGGGGTGTCAGACTGCCCCTAGTGGGGGATGTCTCCCAGTTAGGCTACTCAGGGGTCAGGGACCCACTTGAGCAGGCAGTCTGTCCCTTCTCAGATCTCAACCTCCATGTTGGGAGATCCACTGGTCTCTTCAAAGCTGTCAGACAGAGTCGTTTGCATCTACAGAGGTTTCTGCTGCTTTTATTGTTGTTTAGCTGTCCCCTGTCCCCAGAGGTGGAGTCTACAGAGACAGGCAGGTTTCCTTGAGCTGCTGTGAGCTCCACCCAGTTCGACCTTCCCAGCAGCTTTGTTTACCTACTTAAGCCTCAGCAATGGTGGGTGCCCCTCCCCCAGCCTTGCTGCTGCCTTGCAGTTAGATCTCAGACTGCTGTGCTAGCAATGAGGGAGGCTCCGTGGGCGTGGGACCCTCCCGGCCAGGTGTGGGATATAATCTCCTGGTGTGCCTGTTTGCTTAAAGTGCAGTATTAGGGTGGGAATTACCTGATTTTCCAGGTGTTATGTGTCTCAGTTCCCCTGGCTAGGAAAAGGGATTCCCTTTCCCCTTGCACTTCCCAGGTGAGGCGATGCCTCGCCCTGCTTCAGCTCTCGCTGGTTGGGCTGCAGCAGCTGACCAGCACTGATTGTCCAGCACTCCCTAGTGAGATGATCCCAGTACCTTAGTTGAAAATGCAGAAATCACTGGTCTTCTGTGTCTCTCACGTTGGGAGTTGGAGACTGGAGGTGTTCCTATTCAGCCATCTTGCTCTGCACCCCCCTTAGTGAATGTTTTATGTGAGCTTGAGAAGAATGTGTATTAGTGTTGTTAGATGGATTTTTATACAAATGTCAATTAGATTAAGTTGCCTGATAGTCTTATTTAAGTTGATTCCATCCTTAGTGTTTTTCTACCTTTTTGATATATTCAATTACTGAATGAAGAATATGGAAATCAGCAATTATATAGTAGATTACTATATTTCTCCTTGCCAATTTTATCAGTTTTTTGCCTCAGATATTTTGGGTTTCTGTTGCTAGGTTCGTACACATTAAGGATTATATCTTCTTGGAAAACTGAACCTTTTATTACTTTGTAATGTCTCCTTTCACCTGTGATAATTTTTCTTTTTCTGAACTCTGTTTTGTCTGAAATTAATAGTACTCCAGCTGTCTTTTGATTTGTGTTAACATGACATATCTTCCTCCATTACTTCAAAGCTGAGTTTTTATATTTAGGCAGTTTTCTTCTAGAAACATTAACTGGTCTTGTTTTTTTTTCAATCCACTCTAGCAGTCTTTGTCTTTTAATTGGTGTATCTAGACCCTTCCCATTTAAAGTGATTATCAATATGGCTGCATTAGTTAATATCCACCTGTTTTTAATTCTTTTCTAGTAATTGCATTTGTTCTTTGTTATTTTTACTCCTTCTTTTTCTGCCTTTTCTGATTTTTTGTTTGTTCGTTTGTTTGAGATGGAGTCTCACTCTGTCACCCAGGCTGGAGTGCAGTGGTGTAATCTCAGCTTACTGCAACCTCCACCTCCCAGATTCAAGTGATTCTCCTGCCTTAGCCTCCTGAGTAGCCGGGACTACAGGCATGCACCATCACACCTGACTGTTTGTATTTTTAGTAGAGATGGGCTTTCACCATGTTGACCAGGCTGGTCTGGAACTGCTGACCTCAGGTGATCCACCCATCTCAGCTTCCCCAAGTGCTGGGATTACAGGCGTGAACCACTGTGCCCTGTTCCTTTTCTGATTTTAATTGAGCATTTTACCTCTTCTTTTAGCATATCAGTTATGATTCTTTTTCACTTTTTTTAGTGGTTGCCGTAAAATTTGCAATGTATGTTGATCACTAATATAAGTTCACCTTCTAATGACACTACATTGTCTTATGTGTTGTATGAGTTGTATAGGTACCTTATATCTCCCATCCTTTATGAAAATTCTTGTCATTTATTTCACTTATACATATGCTAGAATTACCCTATATGTAACTATGCATATAGGGTAATTAATAAAGTGTAGTTAAATTACTATTAGTATTAATAGTATAAACAACTGTAAATAAAGTATAAATACTATAATATAGTTAAACTACTATTACTTTAAGTGAATAGTTATGCTTCTGATTAAAAATAAGAAGAAAATATTTTACCTTCATTTATTCCTTCCCTGACACCTTTTTTTTTTTTTTTTTTTCCTTTGTGAGACAGAGTTTTACTCTTGTTGCCCATGCTGGAGCTCAATGATGCGATCTCGGCTCACTGCAACCTCTGCCTCCTGGCTTCAAGGGATTCTCCTGCCTCAGCCTCCTGAGGAGCTGGGATTACAGGCATGCACCACCACGACCAGCTAATTTTGTATTTTTAGCAGAGACGGGGTTTCTCCATGTTGGACAGGCTGGTCTCAAACTCCCGACCTCAGGTGATCTGCCCGCCTCAACCTCCCAAAGTGCTGGGATTACAGGCGTGAGCCACCGCGCCCGGCCTTCTGGCACTCATTTTTATGTGAGTCCAAGTTTTGGACCTATATAATCTGCCTTCTCCCTAAATAACTTATTTTAACATTTCTTGCAAGGCAGTCCCAGCAGCAAATTCCCTCCATTTTTGTTTGTCTGATAAATTAATTCTTTTTCACTTCTGCAGGTAAGTTCACTGATTATAGAATTTTAGGTTGGTGGTTCTTTTTCCTTCTTTCAACATTTTAAATATTTCACCTTGCTTTTTTCTTGCTTGCATGGTTTCAAAAGGGAGGTCTGTAATTCTTATTCTTCTATAGTTTTAATTTTTTAAAAGAATTCTCTAGCTTCTTTAATTTTTTTCTTTTCTTTTTTTATTTTTTGAGACAGGGTCTCGCTCTGTCACCCAGGCTGGAGTGCAGTGGCACAATTATGCCTTGACTTCTGGGCTCAACTAATCCTCCTACCTCAGTCTCCCTAGTAGCTGGGACTACAGACATGTACCATCATGCCTGGCTATTTTTTATTTATTTATTTATTTTGAGATGGTGTCTCTGTTGCCCAGGCTGGAGTGCAGTGGTGCAATCTCAGCTCACTGCAACCTTTGCCTCCTGGGTACAAGCAATTCTCCTGCCTCAGCCTCCTATGTAGCTGGGATTATAGGCGCACACCACTATGCCCACCTAATTTTTGTATTTTGGGGTTTCACCATGCTAGCCAGGCTGCTCTCAAACTACTGACTTCATGATCCTATGGCCTCAGCCTCTCAAAGTGCTGGGATTACAGGCGTGAGTCACTGTACCCGGCTGCCTGGCTACTTTTTATAGAGATGGGATTTCATCATGTTGGCCAGTTTGTTCTAGAACTCCTGGGCTCAAGTGATTTGTCCACCTTGTCTTCCCAAAATGCTGGGATTATAGACATGAGCCATCATGCCTGGCCCAAGATTTTCTTTTAGTCTTTTGTTTTCTGCAGTTTAAATATGTACTTTTTTTTTTTCCTATTAATTATCCTTGGTGCTTTCTGAGATTCCTGGATCTGTGGTGTAGTGTCTATTATTAGTTTTCAAATGTTCTCAGCCATTATTATTTGAAATATTTCTTCTACGTATTTCTCTCTTTCTTCTCCTTCTGGCATTTACATTGAGTGTATGTGTACTTTTTGAAATTGCACCGTGGGTCTAGATTGCTTTCTTTTTTCCTGTTTTCATCTTTTTTTCTCTTTGTTGTTCAGTTTTGGAAGTTCTATTGATGTATCTTTAAGCTCACTGATTCTTTCCTCAGCCGTGTCCAATCTACTGAGGCACCCAGGAAAGTCATTTACAGATTTTTTTCCATTGTTTTTGATTTTTACCTTTTCTTTTGATTTTTCCTTGAGTTCATGTATGTCTTCCTACATTACTCATATGGACTTTTATGTTACCTCATTTTTCCATTAGGTCTCTTAATATATTAATTATATTTATTTTTAAATTCTCTGTCTGATAATTCCAAAATACATTATTCTTGCTCTAATGCTTGCTTTGTGTCTTCAGACTGTATTTTCTCTTACCTTTTAGCATGCTGTGTAATTTTTTGTTGAAAGTCAGACATGCTATGTTGGAAAATAGGAACTAAAGTAAATCAGCCTTTAGTGTGGGGTTTTATGTTAGTGTAACTAGGAGTTGGGGTATGTTTAATTTCTGTTGCAGCTGAAGGTAAGAGAGGTTTCAAATTCCTCTAGTTTTAATTTTGTCTCCCTTGTTTTCTTTGCACTTCCCTATAAACTCCTCCTTAAGTAGAATCTATACCTTGAAGCTCTTTTAGCTGTAATACACTTATTACACAGAAGCCCTGTTGATGATCTGGTAAATTGCTGGAGAGGGGAAATGTTCTATCATATTCTGACTAAATCTCAATCTTTTAGTTGACCTGTGTTCCTGGACTGTGACTTTTGCAAAGGTTTCTGGATTTATGCCCCTTATCTTTTCACCCTTCATGTGAAACAGGAAGACTAGGATTGCTTCATTTCTCTCCCAAGTCGGTGGGATAAGGCTCAGGTAAAGTTTTTTTTTTCCCCCCACACAGAGTAGGTGTTCTAAAATATAGTATACTAATGCAAAATTGGAGGTCTAGTTAGGCCAAATTATCAGGAGACAATTGTCATTGAATTCTCACAGTTCCTAAGAGGAGAAGACATGCCACCCCGTCACGGGCAACAAGGGGAGATGCTGGGGTCCATCATGGGCTGAAGTAGTGAAGCAACTATGGGGACAACCCTTATTATGCTTTTTGAGGGAAGAGATGGGTGGGGTAAGATAAGCAGGTTTAGGGTTGGCCACCGTGAATAATTTCATTGGGCTCTGGGGCATAGAGGCTGTCCCTAGTTGTTTCACACGTGGCTTTAGGGTGATTAGAGCAGATAGGTAAAGAGTACAATACCCTGATAAAGGTGGTAGTTGGGGTGTGGGCTCTGGATTGGTTGGCTTGTATTGAAAAGTACACTCTCAGATGAGTTATTAATTATCTCTAGGAACCAGATAACCCTGGGAGGGCAGTCCCTTCCAGGGTCAGCAAGACCCAGAAATGTCACAGCATAACAATACAGAAAGTAAAAGACACGGTCAATAAAGTAGACCTTTATTATGGAGAACACTTTGGTGTATTTTACGAGGATTAGTTTTTCCCCCTGTTGCAGAGGAAATATTTTTTGACCCTTCGTGGTGAGCACCTGGTTTGGTTCTTGGAGGTAAAACGCCCTGAAGTGTGAGGAATCCTCTAAGACCATGGCTCCCAGGATGTCCATACTCAGCCTCCAGCGATTTGTCTAAACTACCATTTCAGTGTTCCTACCAGTTTATGGCTCCAGTAGCTTCTGCTCTGGATAAACAAATCTTGGCTGTGACTATTCATCTTGCCTGTTTCTACAGATTTCATAGTGGTGGTCTACCCTGAGACTTCTATTCTCTGATAGATCCAAGAAAAGTCATTTTTCAGTTTGTCAAACTTTTTCCCTTGTCGTAAAGTTGGGAGTGACAGTTTCAAAGCACTTTACATGTTGGAGCTGAAAGTACAAGTATAGTAGCTGAAACTGGAAGTTCAAACACTTAAGACTACAATATCAGTAGGGCCTTATAGTGATTAAAACACTCGGCTCTCTCAAGATTAAAGTTCCTGGTCTCCCACCCACCCCATATTTGGCTGAGAAACACAGTAAACTGCAGAAAGAAAATATGCCAACTCATTAAAAATTTTAAAAGCTCTTTTTTTCTATAATGAAATATTTCCATAAGCAGTATGTGTTTCTAAGAAACCTGAGGCTGTATCAGAACAGCCATTTGCCTGCCCATGAATAGCCACTGGTATGAACAAAGTCATGATGACCTGCAGTAGTCCACCAAAGCCAAAATAACATGTGACCACCGTTTGCTGTAACTAGTCCTAAAGCTGTTTTTTTAAACCATATCACTTAAAAAGCAAACCACACCATTTTAATAACCGACTGCATGGAACAATAGAAGATGCTGCAAATGTCAAGATCAAGAACTTTCTTGGTCCATACTTGCAAAAGCTTAAGGTATAAAGCCTCATATCCTAGCCTCATTTAAGGACAAACCTCAAACATTGAGCATTATTTTGTTCTCCTTTTCACTGCTTTTCTATTTCTCAATGTTCCAGGCCTACAAATTGGATGTTAGGTGTTGACAGCATTCAATCAGTAAAACTCTTCTGCCCTATCCAGATTCAGAACCTGTTAAGAGATTGTTAAAGAATTGAGATAGTGGACATGTAAATGTCACCTATATGATTGACATAGTTATATTGGAGGTTATGGGTAAAGTTGGCTAGGTAAGTGGGTGTGATATTTATACCTGCTCCTCAATTTAGATCTCGGGGCCGGGTGCGGTGGCTCAAGCCTGTAATCCCAGCACTTTGGGAGGCCGAGACAGGTGGATCACGAGGTCAGGAGATCAAGACCATCCTGGCTAACACGGTGAAACCCCATCTCTACTAAAAAATACAAAAAACTAGCCAGGCGAGGTGGTGGGCACCTGTAGTTCCAGCTACTCGGGAGGCTGAGGCAGGAGAATGGCGTAAACCCGGGAGGCGGAGTTTACAGTGAGCCGAGATCCTGCCACTGCACTCCAGCCCGGGCGACAGAGCGAGACTCCGTCTCAAAAAAAAAAAAAAAAAAAAAAAAAAAAATTAGATCTTGGTTGCCTTCCACTTCTCTGTGGTAGAGAGGGCAGAAAAGGCCAAATCTCTCATTCTTGAGCCCTATTCAAAGATTAGCCTCACTCAATTGAGAGACATTGACATTTACTAAACAGATAATTCATTTCAAATCCACAGGAAATAGTTAAGGGTTTGGGCAAAATACCGGAAGTACTTAGCGAAATGCTTGCTTTTGAGAACTCAAAGAATAAGGAATACATGTTCTTTCTTTGAGGGAAGAAGGAAGGAAATAATAAATTTCATAATTTTTTATACACCAATTAGTAAAATTATAAAATGAAATGCTTAAATGTATAGGCTTCAGTGGGCTGGAAAATCACCTATTTAGGCAGCAAATATCTAGTAAAACGAAAGCAAGAGGGAATTTATGACTGCTTGACACTCTTGAACCTAAATATTGATATAAGTTGTTTATTACCATTCTATGAATCAAAAAAAGCAGGGTTTTTAAAAATCATGCCCCAAAGCAAAAATGTCATAAGCTTTTAGAGTTATGCCCTTGAAATACATTAATTGTAAAAGCTTTAAAGACATATGTTAAAATTTTAGCTTAACTTAGGTAATTCAAAAAAGAATCAAGTAACACTTTATTCAAGCAGAGCAATAAACATGCCAATAAACATTGTTTTTTTCTTTTGAGACGGAGTCTGGCTGTGTCACCCAGGCCGTAGTGCTGTGGCGTGATCTTGGCGCACTGCAACCTCCGCCTCATGGGTTCACCTAATTTTCTGGCCTCAGCCTCCCAAGTACCTGTGATTACAGGAGTGCCTTACCATGCCTGGATCATTTTTTGTGTCTTTAGTAGAGATGGGGTTTCACCATGTTGGTTATGCTGGTCTCCAACTCCTGGTCTCAGATTCGCCTGTCTCGGCCTCCAAAAGTGCTGGGATTACAGGTGTGAGCCACCACGCCTGGCCCCAGTAAACATTCTTAAAACAGACGTCCAAGAAACACAAGAGTTTAATGTGACATAACACAATCCTATACTACTATTTACACCCCAACCTTGAGGAGGGGAGCATAATAGAAGCTACTTAAATGTGTTTAATTATGTTAATCTTTTAAAATCTTTTAAAATACAACCAGTTCTATGTATTGTATCAAAGGCTGTGAAATTAGTTTAGAAAAAATTCTAATATGTAGGAACTATTTTCTAATTCAGGAAATACACATTTTTAATGGAAAATGTTTGTCTTATTCATTTATCAGATATACAAAGTTTTTTTAAGTATCAAAATATTGCCAACTATTTATTTATTCATTCATTTTTCTTTATTTTTTTTGAGACAGAATCTCGCACTGTCGCCCAGGCTGGAGTGCAGTGGCGCGATCTCAGCTCACTGCAAGCTCCGCCTCCCGGATTCACGCCATTCTCCCTCCACAGCCTACTGAGTAGCTGGTACCACAGGCGCCCGCCACCACGCCCGGCTAAATTTTTTATATTTTTAGTAGAGACGGGGTTTCACCGTGCTAGTCAGAGTGTTCTCTATCTCTTGACCTTGTGATTCGCCCGCTTTGGCCTCCCAAAGTGCTAGGATTACAGGCGTGAGCCAGTCACCCGCGCCTGGCCCCTAATTCAAGAAATGTATATATTTTTAATAGAATATGTTTGTCTTATTCGTTTATCAGATATACAAAGAAGTTTTTTTAAGTATCAAAATACTGCCAACTATTTATTTATTTATTTATTTTCTTTCTTTACTTTTTTTTTGAGACAGAGTCTCGCTCTGTCTCATTTAAGGCCAAACCTCAAACATTGAACATTATTTTGTCTCTGTCAATTTCACTCCTTATCTATTTCTCAATGTTCCAGGCCTATAAATTGGATGATAGGTCACCCTAAGCTGGAGTGCAATGGTACAATCATGGCTCACTGCAACCTCTACCTCCTGGGTTCAAGCAATTCTCCTGCCTTAGCCTCCCAAGTAGCTGGGATTACAGGTGCCCACAACCATGCCTGGCTAATCTTTTGTAGTTTTAGTAGAGTTGGGTTTTCACCATATTGGTCAGGCTGGTCTTGAACTCCTGACCTCAGATAATCCACCCACCTTGACCTCCCAAAGTGCTGTGATTACAGGTGTGAGCCACCACGCCAGGCAAAATACAGCCAACTATTTAAATTTAAGCTGGAATTGCCGTACCATTTTCAATTTTCTTTTCTCATTTTGTATTATGTAGTTATTCTTATTTGTGTAAATCTTGACGAGAAGTGAGCTTTAGTTATCATGTCCACAAGTGACCATTGTAGAAGACATATATAACTAGCAGCAAAATGGGAGAGCTAGCTGGATATACCCATTCATTAGTTTAAAAGTTTTCAATAAATGTGTACGGAGTTGGCTGCTGCAGGCATCTTGGTGCTCATTCGGGAACTCGGCAGTCATGTGATTGGCTAAAACAATGTCAAATCTGGCATTCCGAAAGCATCTCCCATGGAAGAAGGGATCTATAAGGCTCCTGCATTCTTTAATAGACATCTGGGCTTTGAATATTTGGGAAATTGTACATCATGACCTTTGGAATTCCCAATTTCCAGCAAATATCAAACAAATGGCAGGAAAGTTAATCTCTTCCACAAGGAGTGAAGGAATTAGTTCAACCATTCACTGTTTATTATTAGTAGCAATTGTGTGCAAAATAAGGCACGTTTATATAAACGTGAATGCTCTTCCAACTCAATGTCAATCTGAAAGTTTATAAAACATAATAAAAAGCTGTGCCCGGGCTGGTAGTGAACGACACGTGTTTAGCATTCCTTCCCTTTCTCTTACCCATTCTAAATGTGAAAGCCTGCCTGCATTTAATCAGGTTCTCCCATCATTAACAGCCTATAAAAAGGCACAAGATGATAGAAAAAATATTTCTGAGTATTTAAAGCAAAAAAGTGATGAATGATGCATTTCCCCCAGAATTCAGGTGTTCTTCCTACACAGTCCGCCTGTGAACATTTTACTGTTGGGTATAACGGCCAAGTTTCAGCAAGCAGAACAAGATGTTCCTTTGCTTTCTACCAGGGGATGTAAAACGTTTGCTTTTTCTTGACTGCATTCAAGATCACTATCAAGTCTATGAAGTGAATGTGGATATGAGGGTCAGGATCTGTGTGACTGGTACAAGAGGCACAATTATGCTTCATTGCCCACATATTTTAAAATTCTCTTTTGTTCCTTACGTATGGCCATTTCACACGTTCCCAGATCTGGGTGCAATACAGTTGGTATCTGGCAGTGCTGAATTGTCCTGCCATGGAGATTAGAAGAATACATCTGAGTGTAATTAGGTAATTGACTGCTTAGCACTTTGAAAAGCACAAGCTGGGTGTTTCCTGCCCTGGAGTCCGAACTCAGAATGACCACCCACGGTCTGGTCCACACATGAGGCTGAGGCAAACCTATTTATTTATTTATTTATTTATTTATTTATTTATTTATTTTCTTATTTGAGAATTGGTCAAAATATGTGTGCCAGATGATACTCCTGCCAGAGAAACATATTTCAGTCAGAAATGATAGGTCAAACATTTGCTGAGAACAGGAGAAAGAGAAAGCAAGAGTCTGGCACCGTTTGTATGTGTCAACCCAATGTTGCACAAGACAAAGTGCATCCATGTATATTACGAAGTTTGCTTTTCTGTATCTCATTTTGACTTTGTATAACTACAGTGGAATGGAGCCAGATCTATTATTTCTTTTATGTCTAGGATGTAGGCGTGCACCCCATGCGGCTGGAGAATACCACTCAGCATGTGTTGGACATTCAGTAAAAGTTTACTGACTCAAACCATGAAAGCATTTCCACTTACTTCCTCTTTGGAGCAGGTCTTGCCAGACAGGCAAATGGCTAATGATGGAGGCTGGGTTATGGCTGGGAATTATTTCTAAGTAATTGGGAGCACTGAGAAACCAAAAGACCAGGGAGGAAAACTCAGGGTGAACACAGCATCTAACTGACAGAACCTAGATTCCATACTCTGGTTGGCAACGTATCAAGAAAGCAACTCAAGAAAAAACAAGGTGGAAGGGAATATTCTTACCTGGTTTTTACATTTCCCTTTTCATTTTGTTGTGTGGAAATTAGTAGAAGAAATGTAATCTCTGGATGACAACTATCATTTGTCCATGTTTTCCAATTCCCATCACTGTCTATATATGACTTTTTAAATTTTATTTTTTAAAACTTTTATTTTTAGGCCAGGTGCAGTGGCTCACGCCTGTAATCCCAGCACTTTGGGAGGCCAAGGCGGGTGGATCCACGAGGTCAGGAGATTGAGACCATTCTGGTTAACATAGTGAAACCCTGTCTCTACTAAAAATACCAAAAAAAAAAAAAAAAAAAAAAAAAAAAAGCCAGGCGTGGTGGCAGGTGCCTGTAGTCCCAGCTTCTAGGGAGGCTGAGGCAGGAGAATGGCGTGAACCCGGGAGGCAGAGCTTGCCTCTGGGTTCTCAGAGTGAGCTGAGATCGCGCCACTGCACTCCAGCCTGGGTAACAGAGCGAGACTCCATCTCAAAAAAAATTATTTTTGGTTCAGAGGTACCTGTGCAGGTTTGTTATATAAGTAAATTCATGTCATGGGGGTTTGTTGTACAGATTATTTCATCACCCAGGTAGTAAGCCTATTACCCAATAGTTATTTCTTCTGATTCTCTCCCTCCTCCCACCCTCCTCCCACCCTCCACCCTCAAGCAGACTCCAGTGTCTGTTGTTCCTCTGTTTGTGTCCTTGTGTTCTTATCATTTAGCTCCTGCTTATCAGTGAGAACATGCAGTATTTGCTGTTCTGTTTCTGTGTTAGATTGCTAAAGATAATGGCCTACAGCTCCATCTGTGTTCCTGCAAAGGACATAATCTAGTTATTTTAAAGGCTGCGTTGTATTCTGTAGTGTATAGTGTATATGTACCGCATTTACTTTGTCCAATCTGCCATTTATGGGCATTTAGTTTGACTCCACGTTTGCTATTGTGAATAGTGCTGCATGTGTCTTTATGGTACAATGATTTATATTTTGGGGGTATGAACCCAGTAATAGGATTGCTGGGTCAAATGGTAGTTCTGTTTTTAGCACTTTGAGGAATAGCCGCAATGCTTTCCACAATGGTTGAAGTAATTTACACTCCCATCGACAATGTATAAGTGTTCCTTTTTCTCCACAACCTTGCCAGCATCTGTTATTTTTTGACTTTTTAATAATAGATGTCCTGACTAGTGTGAGATAGTGTCCCATTGTGGTTTTGATTTGCATTTCTTCAATGATCAGTGATACTGGGCTTTTTTTTTTTTTTTTTTTTTTTTTTTTTCATGTGTTTGTTGGCCCCTTGCATGACTAGCTTCAGTCAGTCCCAATTTTTAAACTAACAACATGATTTCCTGAAATGTAAGAATTTGAAGTGAGAATTATAGTGTACTAGACCCAAAGGCATAACAATAATTATTTGTTGAGTGAATAATGTGTACAGAGTACTAGGCAAAGTATTTTACATGTATTATTTAATATTTTGACAACACAAAAAGATATTATTACTATTATTATCCTCTTTTCAAAATGAAGGAACTGAGTATTAGAGATTTTTAGTCGTGTGACCATGGATATAAAATTAGTAAGAAGCCAGAGCTAAAATTCTAATCTAGGCTGTCAACGAGAACTAACACTCATATTACCTCCCTTTGCAATCTCCCTGGGAAAACCATCTTCCAAATGCAGACACGCAGCATAATAACATGAAATGCGCTGAAGAATATTTTTGGTGCGACATATGAGTGAGGAGAAATGAACATGGTGCAGAGATAAAAACGAAGCAATGGGATTTCTTGAAGATTTTGGAAGTCATGGCAAATACATGAGGAGAATAAATGTAAGATAAATGGCTTGTCAAAGAGGGATTAAATAAAAATAGTAACACTGAATAGTAATTTTAAAAATGTTAATTTCCATTTTTTTTGAATAGGGAAAACACCTGATTCAAAATTTAACAGACACAAAAGTATATGCATATGTAATTCTCCCTTTAAGCCCCTCCATTGCTCTGTGCAGGGGCAGCTGCTGTCACTTTTTACAAGGATATCCTTGTATTATGTATACAAAATTTATTTTCTCTGGATTTGAATAATCAGAGAGGCCTTTTAGACATTAATTTTGGAATAGTGAAGTAGTGGTTATTTGCAAATACTTTCTCAGATATGCCTTCGTTTCTGTAATTTCTCAAAGTCTGAAATTTGATAATCCACTTTTGACTAAATGCCTTTTTGTACATTTTTTTTTCTTGACTATAGTTACCCTGATGTACAATAGATCTCAAATGTATTCCTCCTGTCTCTCTGACATTTTTTAGCTTTTGACCAGTGACTCTCTATTTCTTTCCTCCTCCTACCCAAGCCTCTGGTAAACATTGTATGCACAATGGAATACCATTCAGCCTTAAAAAGAACGGAAATTCAGTCATTTGCAACAAAGTGGGTGGACATAGAGGATATTATGCTAAGTGAAATAAGCCAGATACAGAAAAACAAATGCTGCATCATCTTATTTATATGTATATTCTATTTACATTTTCTAAAAAAGTGAGTGAAACAAGATCAAAAACAGGGATTCCTTACCTACCATTGAGAAGAAATTGCTTTCAAGTACTTTAGAAGAACTAAGCTTTGTAAATCATTCTCAGCTCTTCATTAAAATAGCCTCTCAAAGGATCTGAAAATATCAACTGTCTACTTTCTAATGCTTTCTTTGCCTGCACATATATGCAAATACGTAAGTGTATGCACGTGGGTAATACTTTCAAGTAATTATGTATATATATGAACTTTTATATAAGATTGTAAGATACATAATTCTACATATAAAATTTGAACTTTTCACAATTTCGGATTCTTCCTGACTTTGGTGTATCTGCGTTGCTGAGATCCATGTGGGCTTTATGTTATGATGGAGGAGAGACAGCTATGTCCCTGACAGCAGCAAAGAGCCACAGCAGAGTGGGAAGAGTTGAGTGTGAAAACAAAAAGGCAACCTCTCTTTATTCTTTATGTTGACCAGGACCTCACAAATGTACACTGGGCAAACAAACATACCTGCAGCATAGTCACCTATACTGAAGTATCACATACACTTCTGCATATCATTTGGGATACATCACAACCCTTCTCAGAAATCTTTCTAGACTGGGCACAAAGAGAAGTGGTAAAATTTTGTAATTGGTCTTGATCCTGCTGAGTCATTCCAGGGCAGGACCAGCAAGACTACAGAAACTCAGAAGTCAAAGCTTTGGGGCTTTGTGGTGTGTGCCAAGGATAGTTCTGGAAATAATTTTAGGTCCTGTTCTCTCCACATCAGAGGGTTCTCTCATCCTCTGTGGAAAAAAGAGAGTGGTAATGGTTTTATCTTGAGAGCTTGGAAGCTTGACTCTGAAAAAGGAGGACTTCTCTTCATAGAGGGATGTAATGTGACCAGCAAGAATTTTGGAACAAAACAAATCAATTTTTTTTGTTTGCTATTGCTAAATATATTACTGTGGACAGTTTCCCTGGTCTGAGTCTAAATCTTCCCATCTATGGAATACGGATAATCATCATATAATAATGTTAACCTTGCAACTTTGTAAGCATTATATGAAATAATATATTCATGCCACCTAAGCATATTGATTTGCATTAGTCAATGTCAGCTTCCCTGTACCTACACTGGAAGTGGGAAGAGGATGCTTGCAGGGAAACCCAAGGACGTGCCCTCATCTCTTTCTCAGCACAAGAAAAGCCTCAGAGTCTGGGGATGTTCCTGTGGGAAGTGGAGCTTGCAGAGGTTTGAGGTAGTTTGGGATTTATTTTCTTAAATTCCCACTCCTGTTCCTTCTCTTCTTCTTTTCCTCTGTGAGAGAGGAATTGAAGGGATTCACTTCCTGGGCACAGGTGTACAAAGTGCTCAGTCTCATGGGAGCAAGAAGCATAGTCTGTTCAGCTAAATACCCCAAACTTTCTGTCTTAGTTCGTTTGTGCTATTATAAAATACTTGAGACTGGGTCGTTTATAAACAACAGAAATTTATTTCTCAGAGTTCCACAGGCTGGGAAGTCCAAAATCAAGGCACCGGTAAGTTTGGTGTCTGAGGAAAGCTTGTTTCCTATAGATGGAGCCATCTGGGGGTCTTCACATGGCAGGAGGATCAGAAGGGCAAAAGAGAGGGCTGAACACTGCTTGAAGCCTCCTTTTTAAGGGCATTTATCCCATTCATGAGGGAGGAGCCCTGGTGACATAATCACCTCATAAAGGCCCCACTTCTTATTACTATTGCATTCAAGATTGTTTCAATATGAATTTTGGAGCACACACATCAAACCATAGTACTTTCCAAACTGTCTTCTTACCAAAATACCTATTTGTCTTGCAGCATCATATTTCGACATAGAAATGTAACATATATTTGTTAGAGATGTAACATATATATGAAGAAATGGCCCTACCCCAAACCCTGTAAGATTCTGTCCCCAGTGTCTGACGTCTTCTATGATGTAAGAGAAATAACAGGGCCAGCAGTTGGTCAGAACGAACTCATAAACATGTCTCAACATCCACCAGTAGCAATTTTATTGAACTGCTACAAATTTCCGGTATGATTGACTTTTCTTACCTGTTGTTATTTTTTGTATTTTATGTGCCATTATTAATTATTCAAAATTGGTATCTTGGTTATGCCACTGTTTGAGATAACAGGAGCACACCTCCCCTCAAAAACATATAAAAGATGAGAAACTGTATCCTTGTTAAGTGTAGAATCTTTTTGAGACTTTGAGGTTTAGTGTCTAATAATCACTTGGTGATTGAGTTTTTATGTTTTTGACATTTTTCTAAAGGAATTCTTCTCTGATGCTAAACCTGGAATAGTTGCTTGTCTTTCAATATATTGGGTTAAATGTTAAGGGGAGAGAATCAACCAGGAAATTCCCTTTGGTATTGTAGCAGATGTTAGGCAATAGCAGAGAGTCAATTGTGAAAGGGTTGCTAGACATGGTCAGGACCCTGTGATAATCTGATCACTGAGACCTGTTCAAAGCATTCAATATGTGAAATTCAGGCTGATTCAATCACTCTCTATGGCCACCCAGGCAGCTTCCTTGAGTATATTTTTAAAAAATGATCCAGACAGCAGCTGCAGAAAATCTGGGGACCCTTTTCCCTTTGAGTGAGCATTTCCAGAAAGAAAAATAAATAAAATGTCAGAGTTGGTTCATCTGGTTTGCAAGGCAAGCTCTCCCTCTTCTATGAGGGAGGTTGAGTTGAGGAACGTTGTGGTTTCTGGGATGCAAAGCCAGAGACACAGCACAATGCACACCTTATTTGAGAGCGATGCACATCATACATTTTCATAAGGCATGGACCAGAAAGCAAGCTTTGTTTTCAAACTGGGTTTCCTTGGCACTGGTTGCAGCAATTTGGTGTGTGGTTCATTGTCAAAATGCTGTGGGTGGCAAAGTAATCAACTAAGGGCGCATGAAATATTTAAATTGGGGTGGTTTGCTGAGGCCATTTACTCGACTCTTAACACCTGTACTCCAGTGACAACAATTAAGCCTCTTGTGGGGTTATACTTGTATCATATGATGTGAGAGTTGGCAGAAACCATACTGAGCAAACTTTTGTGTACTGGGCCACATAGTAAATATTTAAAGCTTTGCAGGCCACACAGTCTCTGTCATAACTACTAAAATCTCTTCAATTCTGCCATTATGGAACAAAACCAACCATAGACAACACATAAACAAGTGGGTGTGGCTGTGCGCCAATAAAACTTTATTTACAAAAATAGTCAGTGGCTGGATGTGGCTCATTGGTTGCAGTTTGCTGACTCCTGGTTTAGATACTATTGCTTCCTTTTGCAGATGAGGAAAGCAAAACCCAAAGAGATTAAAAGAGCCTGCCACTGTTATGGGCCAGTTAGTGGCAGGACACAAAATATCAAAATTCCATATTCGGTTCTGTTAGTTTTTGCTCACGGTTTTATGTTTTGCACATAAAAACAGTCCCCCTGTTGCCTCAGAACCCTGAAGAAGAAAGACAACTTTCCCCTCTAGGTTTTGTCATTACCTTAGCTAAAGCAAATGTCTCCACTTAACAATGCTACTATTCTTTGAACATTTAATACAGAAGAAAACTTTAATAGAATAGACACGTATAAATATATTTAGGAAAATATGCATTTCAAATATTGAATTGGTTATTTAAAACCATAAGGATAAAATCATTGCTAATAGAAGATGAAAAAATGATTTGGATATTAATACTTCTTTGCTCAGAATATTGGCATTCTTGTTTTCCAGAACGCCCATTCCTATCCTCTATTTATTTTAGTTTTACCAGCCCTTCACATTTTCTGTGAGGCCTTGGTGTTTTGTGAAACACCAGTTACCGGTGGCCTCAACTGCAAGAGCACTTATTTCATGTGCTTCTTTTGTAGTATCCTATACCTTTGGTGATGTCATAACCTACATTATTTGAGTTACATTATTGTTTATTTTTCATAATAGTTAATGAAGGAGAATTGGGCAGTAAGAAGAGGAAAGGAGGATAGATAATTTTTAATGGTGAAGAGAGAGAGAGGGAGAGAGAGAAAGAAAAAGAGAGAGTTTGATGGGGACATTACTGATAATTCTTCTCTCTGTTAAGAAAAAGAAGAATAAGAAGAAGGTGAGGATCACAGGCCACCCTGTTATGTTCTGTTTGGATGAGTTCTAGTTCAACATCCTGCCAGGCAGGGAGAGCACTTTGTGAAGACCCTAAACTTGGTGGGAGGAAGGATGCTTGCACACCGCCCTGCCTAGTGTGCTAGAAAGCGGACCCAGAGGCTGCCCCCCCATAGCAGATTCTATGGATCATTAACTCTGATACATACGAACATGTGTTACATAAATACATTTTTTTTTCTCAAGTAAATTTGGGAAGTGATGGATTAACAAAGCCCTTCAGTCTTCTTATGCTGAGGGCTTCTGAAAGCCTTTAATGTGCCAGTTATTTAGCAATCACCAAGACAGGGATCGAGTGTGCCGTGGTTTCCTAACGTACCAAATCGTTCAATCATTTTATCACGAAACACAGAATGAGACAAGCGACCCCTAGAACACATTTGGGAAATGCTGAATTCAGTTCTGCACTGGGGGAGTCTTACTTTCTCCAGTGGTAGACCCAACATATATGTCCTTCTTCAAGGTTAGCTTGGGACCTCCTCAAGAGCACGACAGTAGAACACTTACTGAATAACTAAAGGATCATTATTGATGAGTCAGCAGGCCAACATCCACAGTGACAGAATGCAGAGACCTGATTTACTTTCGTATCAGTTTTTTCAAATATTCTTTCATTCCTTCCAAATAGCTCTCCCTCTGTGTCATGTCTCCTTATTCCTTGTTCCCTCCTCCTGATGCAAACAAATGCACATTTAGAGGGTCCCTGATGACCCCGAGGCCCCACAGAGGTCATCTGCTTCCCTGTGGCCTTTTTAATTGTGAAACAGAGCCAGAGGTTGTCTGAGGGTGTTTAAGTGTTGAGCAAAGCTCCTGCCACTGTGGCTTCTCTACCTTGTTCCTGCCTCAGGGCCTTTGCCCAGCTCTTCTCTCCTGCCCCTTCCCCTTTTGCACCTGGCACTCCTGGTTTCACTTATCCTGCTTTAATTTATTTTTTTCTCATCACTGATTAGCATTTAAAACACACCATTTACTAACTTACGATAATCAGCCTATTTAATGAATGTTATATTTTGACAATGATGTGTTTAATATTTCTCAATTCTCTAATTGGTTTTTACATATTAGCCTAGTTTTGTTTTAAGAATATAAAATCTTTTGAAATGTCTTATTTGTCTTCCATCCACTTCTCTGACAAACCACGGTTGCTCTTTCTACCTCTTTTATATGAAACTTTCTCTGGGAAACTACATCTTTAATTTTAGCCTAACTTTCTTCTCGCCCATCTCTCCAGAAGACTAAACAAGCTCAGGGTAGACTTATTTACAAGCTGTGATACTGACGCTAATGATACATCCATTCGACATCCCTGTTGCAGTTCCTACTAGGTGAGTTCTGGAGTTCCTGAGGGTTATACTAATTTGAAACCTACCTGGCTTAACATTGCATTGATTACATTGAACCCACTTAAATGCACTTTTCTAATCCAAAG
Source organism: Chlorocebus sabaeus (assembly GCF_047675955.1). Taxonomy (NCBI): domain Eukaryota; kingdom Metazoa; phylum Chordata; class Mammalia; order Primates; family Cercopithecidae; genus Chlorocebus; species Chlorocebus sabaeus. The sequence goes on from NC_132915.1 coordinate 16,792,633, forward strand.
AATTTGCATGTGCTTCAGGAGAACCCTGTGATGAGGGTACTAGTAGCCTAACTGTGAGTAGAAACCGGATCCAATTTTGCTTTTCCAGGAACCTCAAAATTCCACAAAACCACATCATTTCCTCTAGTTCTCTCTTAGGAACCTTGAAGTAGGTAGTTGTGTCAAGGCATACTTTATTTCCTACTGTCCCACCTGCTCACTCCATCTAGTTAGACATCTCCACTTCTTTGCCGTTCCTCCAACATACCCAGCACAGTCCAGTCTCAGAACCTTTGCATTAGCTGATTTATATGACCAGATCTCTCCCCTCTCCTCTATATCCACTTGGGTCATTTCTGAGTCCATTTAGGCTGGTAGAACAAAATACCACGGATTGAGTGTCTTAAAAACAACAGAAATCTCTCACAATTTTGGAGGCTGAGAAGTCCAAGATGAAGGCTCTGGCTGATTTGGTGTCTAGTGAGGACCTGCTTCCTTATAGATGGCCATCTTTTCACTGCAACCTCACATAGTGAAAGGGGCAAGAGATGTCACTGGGACTTTTTTTTTTTTTTAATGACGGAGTCTCTCTCTGTCGCCCAGGGTAAAGTGCAGTGGTATGACCTTAGCTCACTGCAACTTCTGCCTCATGGGTTCAAGTGATTCTCCTGCCTCAGCCTCCTGAGTAGCTGGGATTACAGGTGCGTGCTACCACACTTAGCTAATTTTTGTATTTTTAGTAGAGATGGGGTTTCACCATGTTTGTCAGGCTGGTCTTGAACTCCTGACCTTGTGATCCGCCTGCCTTGGCCTCCCAAAGTGCTGGGATTACAGGCGTGAGCCACTGTGCCCAGCCTGGGGGCTCTTTTATAAGGGCACTAATCCCATCCATGAGGTTTTCTCCCTCACAATTTAATTACACCTAAATGCTCTATGTCTTAGCGTCATCACATTGGGGTTTAGGATTTAACATATTAATATGAGGGGCACAAACGTTCACATGAAAACAGGTTGCGCACGCCTCTCTCATGTGAAGCCTTTCAGCCAATCATTCCATTTAAAATGGAAGTAGTCCATTCCACCCTGGTCCTCTGATATGGTTTGGCTCTGTATCCTCACCCAAATGTCATGTCAAACTGTGATCCCCAGGTGTTGAAGGAAGGGCCTGGTGGGAGGTAACTGAGTCATGGGGGCCAACTTCCCCCTTGCTGTTCTGGTGATAGAGTTCTCAGGAGATCTGTTTGTTTAGGTGTGTAGCACTTTCCCTTTCTCTCTCTCTCTCGGTCTTGCCATGTGAAGACCATGCCTGCTTCCCCTTCACCTTCTGCCATGATTGTAAGTTTCCTGAGGCCACCCCAGCCATGCCTCCTGTACAGCCTGCAGAACTGTGAGTCAGTTAAATCTCTGTTCTTCATAAATTACCCAGTCTCAGGTAGTTCTCTATAGCAGTGTAAGAACAGACTAAAATGTACTCTTTAACCATCGTATCTTTTATTTTTACCATACCACTTTAAATCTCATATGCTATATATATTTGTTCATTTTTGTTTTATTAACATAAGCTGTCTCTACTAAAGTATAACCCCCATGAGGCATATTTTCACTGGTGCTTTTCCCCCTTCTTTTACTGCTCCTTCATCCCTAGCACCTGCAATAGTATCTGGCACATGGTAGGTTTTCCAAAAATAGTTTTCAATTAATAACCTGGAGAAGCTGTTTTTAGATCAGGCAATAAGTCAGTTGTGCCTGTAAATTGCAATCTATGTAGTACTTTAGCCAGGAGCTGAGGAGACAAGCCGAGGAAATACACAATAACTTTTTTTTGCAGATAGTAACAACAGTCATCACCAGTAAGAAACATTTGTTTAAGTTATCTCAGTTGTGGTTCTTTGGAGGGGACTCAAGAGAGCAATCTTAGTGATTCTTTTAAACAATTAGTCAGGTCCTGTCATTGTTCTGCTTAAACCCTTTAACGCCTTTCTGTCTCACTCAAGTAATACCCCAAATCCTTACCATGGTCTTCAAGACTCTGCATGATCTCTTTCCTTCCCTAGCATTTTCTTTCTAATCCTGCACTGTCCACTGGTAACTCACACATATAATTTTAAAGTTTTTAGTAGAAACATTAAAAAATAAAAAAATAGGTAAAACCAATTTCAATAATTGATTTTATTTAACATAATACCTCTAAAATATTAATTCAACATGCATTCAATGTAAAATACTTGAAATATTTCATATTCAAAATTAATACTAAGTCTTTTACATATAGGTTATATTTGCCTTACAGCACATCTCAATGTCATCAGCCACAGTTCCAGGGCTCCATAGTCATATGATGCTGGTGACTACCATATTGGACAGTCTCTTCTTCATCTTCTCTCCCTCAGATGATTCTATTCAAGCTGGCTTGGACTCCTAGCTCAGTCTGCTTAATGTTCCTGTAATAGGGCAAACACATTTTCACACCAGTAAAGTTGCTAGATTGAGCAAATACAAATAGAGGACTTCGATTTAAACTTATATTTCAGAAAAGTAACAAGTAATTTTTCAGTATAAGTATGTTCCGGATTACATGGGGCATACTGGCAGCACACTGGGATGCACTGTACTGGTGTTTTACCTGGCAACCCTGCACCTCAGGCCACTTACATTTCCTCTTCCCTCTGCCTGGGCCACTCTTCTCATTACCTTATTTTCTCAGTTCATTCAGGTCTGATCTCAAAGGACTTAGGGAGGTCCCTACAAATATCTGTCTGTGTCTCCACGTCATTACTTATTATTTTCTTATCCTACATTATGCTTTTTACTACTTTATAGTTTTTTAAAATATTTATTATTTTTTCCTCCATTGGAATATGGACATTAGGTTCTAGATAGTCTAGATGTTAGATATTTGAGATAATAGATATTCTAGATATTAGAATATCTTTATGGGAGCAGAACCTTTGTTTCCTAGTGTCTCCCTAGTGTCAATAATAATGCTTGACACATAATAAGCTTGACACTCAATAATAGTGTCAATAATAATGCTTGACACTCAGTAAGTATTTGTTCAATATGAAGGGAAGAAAAAATAATGGAAACTTTAATATGCAGTGTGGATTTTCGAGTTGGACATTCATCGAATAGAATCTTGACATTACTTCTTACCAGCTGCCTGACTCTTAGTTTTTAAATGTTTCTTATACCTATGTCTTGAGATAAATGAAGGCACTAAAGCTCTTAACAACCCTTCGATGGACTACAGATGGTCACAATACAGGAAAATATGTGAACAACAACAAAAGTTTTCTACTATGCATCTAATAGACTATGGTAAGGATTTAGAAAGTGTTTAGTAAGCCTCTAGCGAAATGTCTGCCATATAATAAATAGTAATAGTAGCAGTATGAATAATAGTAATAGTACTAATAGTAAATAATAATAGTGATTTTTGTTTGAGGGATTAACAATCCCTTAGCTGCAATTTCAATTCCAAAAATCTCTAAAAACTGAGTCTTTTTTCATAACTTTGAGACATGATGCAAACTTTGGATGCAAAATGAGGTGACAGTTAAAGTTTTTATTTATATAACTTAGTGTGACTTTATCTGTTTCACTGCAGAAAAGTTAACATGTTTGATTACAGAGTATTACTCTAGACCCATCTGTGGGTAGTTTTATATTATAAAACAAATGTACCATAAGCTTTCTTAAATATGAAAATTTATCTGAATTATTATATACATCTGGCCCCAATATTTCAAGAGGGGAAAGTAGACCTCTATCAGTTACCAGTCAGTCTCAAAACTTTGCCAAATAAAACTTCAAGGACCAGCATATTGTTTTGCCTGTCAAGTCTTGCTGTCCATGAGATTACAAGATTTCCCAGAGGTTACGAATTCATGGTTTTCTTCTCCCTAATAATCTTATATCTAGAAGAAAAAACTTATTAGAGAGAACTTGCTTTAACATGTCTATAATTTTTCCAATCTATTGGAAATAGAGAAAGGTAATGTCATTAAAGCATTTGGGGTAACTCATTTCATAAATAAGAGACCTCTTTCTGAGTGGAGGACATAAAGCTCTGAAATTACTGCCCTTCATTTTTAAGAAACACTTTCTTTATCAGAGAAAATCCTGATAGAAAGGAATGAGATAGACCTCATTCATGTCTACCCACATCTTAACTGATGAACCTATAGATACAATGTGACATCCCTTATCTTCTACTTTGGGGGTCAAACCTTTTGATGTCAAAAAGGACCATGAGAGCAGTGGAGGGAACTGTTGTGAGGCAGATAATTTGTTTATGAAGATACAATTGGTCAAGAATATCACTAGGAAAATATTAATTTTTCTTTTTTTTTTTTGAGACAGAGTCTTGCTCTGTAGCCCGGGCTGGAGTGCAGTGGCCGGATCTCAGCTCACTGCAAGCTCCGCCTCCCGAGTTCACGCCATTCTCCTGCCTCAGCCTCCCGAGTAGCTGGGACTACAGGCGCCGCCACCTCACCCGGCTAATTTTTTGTATTTTTTAGTAGAGACGGGGTTTCACCGTGTTCGCCAGGAAGGTCTCGATCTCCTGACCTCGTGATCCGCCCGTCTCGTCCTCCCAAAGTGCTGGGATTACAGGCGTGAGCCACCGCGCCTGGCCGATTTTTCATGCCTTTATACAAAATGCTTTCGCATATGGATTCAGTCTTGCATTCTGCACGCATTTCTAAAACTCCCAGCCGTTCCTCATTCCTCTAATAGCCGTGAGTGCTCATACCCTTTTTTCCCTTTCCTTTACACTTGTGTGACCAAGTGTACCTTTCATGAAGCTCGAAATGTCTTCCTCCTGCCTTTGCCATGTATAGCCTAATTCTATTGATTCGACATTGTTTTATTTCCCAGTAAAATGTAATAAACAAAATAAGCCCAGATATACATGGCTACATAATTTTACCTTTTATGTGGTGCATCACTGACAAAATATATATAATATACATACAGGAATATCTTATTGTGTTTCTCTCTATTGCACTTTGCAGATAATGCATTTTTTTTACAAATTGAAGGTTTATGGCAATTCCGTGTCAGGGAAGTCTTTTGGCACCATTTTTTTCCAACAGCATGTGATCACTTCAATTCTCTGTTTCACATTTTGGTAATTTTTGCAATATTTCAGACTTCTTCATTATTATTAAATGTGTTACGGTAAACTGTGATCAGTGATCTTTGATGTTACCATTGTATTCTTTTGGGGCATCACAAACCATTCCCATATAAGATGGTGAAGTTAGTAAATGTTGTATGTGCTCTGACTGCTACACTGACCAGCATTTCCCCATCTCTGTCTCTCACTGGGTCTCTCTATTCCCTGAGACACAACAAGATTAAAATTAGACTAATCAATAACCCTATAGTAACCTCTACATGGTCAAGTGAAAGCAAGTGTTCACATTTTTCATTTTAAATCTAAGACAGAAATGATTAAGCTTAGTGAAGAAAGTATGTTGAAATCCAAGCTAGGCCAAAAACTAAGCTTCTTGTGCCAAACATTAAGCCAAGATGTGAATCCAAGGAAAGGTTTTAGAAGGAAAATAAAAGTGCTATTTCAGTGAACACACAAATGATAAGAAGGCAAAACAGCCTTATTGCCGATGTTGAGAAAGGTTAGGTGGTCTGGATAGAAGATGAAACCAGCCACAACAATCCCCACAGCAAAGCCTAATTCAGAGAAAGCCCATAGTTATCTTCAATTCTATGAAATTGAGAAAGGTGAGGAAGTGACAGAAGAAAAGTTAGAAGCTAGCAGGTGTTAGTTCCCAAGGTTTAAGAAGACATCTCCATAGCATAAAAGTACAAGGTAAAACAGCAAGTGCTGATACAGAAGTTGAAGCTAGTTTTTTCAGATCTAATATAATCAATCAAGGTGACTACATTAAACAACAGATTTAATAGATAAAACAGCCTTATATTTAATAGGTAAAACAGCCTTATATTGGAAAAGATGCCACTTAGGACTTCCATAGCTAGAGAGAAGTCAATGCCTGGCTTCAAATCTTCAATGGACAACAGGCTGACTCACTTGTTATGGGTTAAGGCTGCTAGTGACCTGAAATTGAAGTCAATGCTGATTTTGCATTCTGAAAGTCATAGGGCCCTTAAGAATTACGCTATATTTCCTCTACCTTTGTTCTATAAGTAGAACAAAGCCTACATGACAGCATATCTGCTCCCAGCATGGTTTAATGAGTATTTTAAGTCCACCGTTGAGACCTACTGCTTAGAAAAAAGATTCCTTTCAAGACATTACTGCTCATTGACAATGCACCTGGTCACCCAAGAGCTCTCTGATAGAGAGGTACAAGGAAATATCCTTAAAGTTTTCATGCATGCTAACACAACATTCAATCTGTAACCCATGGATCAAGAGGTAATTTTTACTTTCAAGTCTTAGAATTTAAGAAATACATTTTGTAAGGCTATAACTGCTGTACGTAATGCATTCTCTGATGGATCTGGGCAAGGTAAATTGAAAACCTTCTGGGAAAAATTTACAATTCTTAATGCTATCCACTGATGGATAGCATTAATAATATTTGTGATTCATAGGAGGAGGTAAAAATAGCAACATTAACAGGATTTTGGAAGCTGTTGATTTCCCTCATCATGGATGATTTTGAAGGGTTCAAGGCCTCAGTGGCAGAAGTAACTTCAGATGTGGTGGAAATAGCAAGAGATATAAAATTTAAGTAGAGCCTGAAGATGTGAGTGAATTGTTACAATCTCATAATGAAATTTGAAAAACTGAGGAGTTGCTTCTTTTTTTTTTTTTTTTTTCTTGAGACGGAGTCTCGCTCTGTCGCCCAGGCTGGAGTGCAGTGGCTGGATCTCAGCTCACTGCAAGCTCCGCCTCCCGGGTTTACGCCATTCTCCTGCCTCAGCCCCCTGAGTAGCTGGGACTACAGGCGCCCGCCAGCTCGCCCGGCTAGTTTTTTGTATTTTTTAGTAGAGACGGGGTTTCACCATGTTAGCCAGGATGGTCTCGATCTCCTGACCTTGTGATCCGCCCGTCTCGGCCTCCCAAAGTGCTGGGATTACAGGCTTGAGCCACCGCACCCGGCCGTGGAGTTGCTTCTTACGGATGTTCAAATAAAGTGGTTTACTGAGATGGAATCTATGAATACTCCTCGTGGAGATACTGTGACCAATTGTTGAAATTACAACAAAGAATTTTGGATATTACATAAAGCTAGTAGATAAAAGGGCAGCAGGTTTTGAGAGAATTGCCTCCAATTTTGAAAAGTTTTACTGTGGGGAAAATGCCACCAAACAGCATTAAAAAAAAAATTAAAAAGCAGATAAACCTTTCCTGAAAGGAAAAGTAAATTGATGTGGCATATTTTGCTGCTGTCTTATTTTAAGAAATTGACACAGCCACCCCAGCCTTTAGCAACCACCACCTTTATTAGTTATCATACATCAACATTGAGGCAAGACCCTCTACCAGGAAAAAGGTTACAACTCCTGAAGGCACAGATGGTCTTTAGCACTTTTAACAATAAAATATTTTTTTAATTAATGTATGCACATTGATTTTTAGACACAATGCCATTGCACACTTAATATTAATTCAGTATAGTATAAACATAATTTTTATGTGCCCTGGGAAACCAAAAAATGTATGTGACTTACTTTATTGAGATACTTGCTTTATTGCAGTGGTCTGGAACTGACCCACAATATCTTTGAAGTATGCTTGTATTACCCATCCTGTTTTCTCAATTTTTATGCAAGATACTACCATCCCGATGAATATTTTAATTACTCTTCCACTTCAGAATAATACAAACAATACATCTCATAAAGCATATTCTAAGTCTGCCTCCTTCAGACTCTTCCACATATTCTGATGAGTAACTCAGAATTATTATGAGAATTATTGATTATACTTATAGTTTGGGCTATATTTAATTTAATACGTAAATATATAATTGGATAAATATATAACATTTTCCTGTAAGCATTATCAAAAACCCATGTGCACACTTAATGTTACCTATCTTTTGTTTTTTGCAGATCTCAGACTTGCGGCCCTTTGAACATCCTGTGTTCCCATGGACACAGAGAGAGAAATAACACACACTGGAGCCTATCAGAGAGTGGAGGGTGGGAGGAGGGAGAGCTCAGGAAAAATAACTAATGGGTACTAGGCTTAATACCTGGGTGATGAAATAATCTGTGCAATGAACTCCATGACGCACATTTACCTATGTAACAGGCCTGCATATATACCCTGAACTTAAAAAGAGATACTGTGTCCCAACAGACAATAACATCATCTACCTATTTAAATATTTTGAGGACAAACCATGACTAGGTTTTGAGATAAACTCTTTCATACCTTTAGAAACATCCTTATTTGACCACAAGGTCCACATTGCTTTATTGACCTCAAAGATACTGTTCCAGTTACCACTGAAAGCAGTGGCTCCTTCAAATGGAATAAAATCCAAAATTGTGATGCTTGCTTCATTCATTCGTTAAAGCTTGCATACAAAGTGATTATAGAAGTTTGTAAGATTTTAGGGCCAGTCGCGGCGGCTCAAGCCTGTAATCCCAGCACTTTGGGAGGCCGAGTGGGCAGATTACGAGTTCAGGAGATCTTCGAGACCATCCTGGCGAACACGGTGAAACCCCATCTCTACTAAAAATACAAAAAATGAGCTGGGCGTAGTGGTCGGAGCCTGTAGTCCCAGCTACGCAGGAGGCTGAGGCGGGAGAATGGCGTGAACCCGGGAGGCGGAGCTTGCAGTGAGCTGAGATGGTGCCACTGCACTCCAGCCTGGGAGACAGAGCGAGACTCCGTCTCAAAAAAAAAAAAAAAAAAAAAAAAAAAATCTTGCTGAGCGAACTGTTTCACTACTGAGTTCATATGGATATATTTAAACTAATTCTAACTCAATTATATCACTTTATATTTTACTCCAATGTAAAAGGATCCCAATTTACAAACATTTTCCAAAGATTAAGTTAAGTGTCTTTTTATATGCAGCACCCTTCTAGTAATAATATGGTTTTCATATGAAACCATGGGAATTAAACTTACTGAATCATCAAACTTTTAAAACATTTTTCCTTTGATAAATTCAGATTTCTTTCAAGATATAAAAAATCAGTACTTGTGGTATGTTCATTTTTATAATGTTATATTTTGTATTTAGGCAAGAACTCAAAAGTATATACGGCACACATGGATATGAGCTGGTGATTTTATGCTTTTTCCTGATCCTTGCTTGGAATGTCTTAGAGTGGTTTCAACCAACAATTTTCAAACTTTGGCAGGCACCAGAATCATCTAGAGGACTTTTTTTATTATTATACTTTAAGTTCTAGGGTACATGTGCACAACGTGCAGGTTTGTTACATATGTATACATGTGCCTTGTTGGTGTGCTGCACCCATTAACTCACCATTTACATTAGGTATATCTCCTAATGCTATCCCTCCCTCCTCCGCTCCCCACAATAGGCCCCAGTGTGTGATGTTCCCCTTCCTGTGTCCAAGTGATCTCATTGTTCAATTCCCACCTATGAGTGAGAACATGCGGTGTTTGGTTTTCTGTTCTTGAGATAGTTTGCTAAGAATGATGGTTTCTAGCTGCATCCATGTCCCTACAAAGGACACAAACTCATCCTTTTTTATGGCTGCATAGTATTCCATGGTGTATATGTGCCACATTTTCTTAATCCAGTCTGTCACTGATGGACATTTGGCTTGGTTCCAAGTCTTTGCTATTGTGAATAGTGCCACAATAAACATACGTGTGCATGTGTCTTTATAGCAGCACGATTTATAATCCTTTGGGTATATCCCCAGTAATGGGATGGCTGGGTCAGATGGTATTTCTAGTTGTAGATCCTTGAGGAATCGCCATACTGTTTTCCACAATGATTGAACTAGTTTACGCTCCCACCAACAGTGTAAAAGTGTTCCTATTTCTCCACATCCTCTCCAGCACCTGTTGTTTCCTGACTTTCTAATGATCGCCATTCTAACTGGTGTGAGATGGTATCTCTTCTTAAAACTGACAGTTGGGCCCTGCCCCCAGAGTTTCTGATTTAGTGACTTTTCTAACAAATTCTCTGGTGATGTTGATGCCACTGGTCTGAGAACATTGCCTGGAGAACCACTGGTATGTATGGTTTTCCATGTCTTACGAATTCAGCACTACCTGCATCAAAAAAGAAAGAAATGCCACCACCTCTGCCACCTCGGAGTGCACTGGAAACTTGAAGCCATTGAGCATCACAAAAGCACCTTTAATCTTGGTGGAAAATAAAACTGAACAGCAGAACTTAGGCAATTTTTTAAAAATAAATTCCTCTCATTGCTTTGTATTTCTGTGGCCCAAAATAGAGACCTAGCTATCTCAAGCTGAGCTTTGCCATAAAACATTGTTACTTATTCTTCCTAATTTTTGTGATGTTAATTCTTTTTTTTTTCACAAGAAGCTTAATTTCTCAGAGTCCTTGGTTATATTCACAGAATTATTTGTTATCAGCTCATTATTTTACTAGCTCCTAATTTACAAAGACTAGTTAAAAAGTACAAAAAAAATTAATTTAAAAATATTAAGAACATACGTTAAATGTCGTAAAATTCAGAAAGTTCTCAAGACACCAAATTTTTGGTCCAGGTAATATGATATTCTCAGTTTTACTAAAATGATCACAAGCTACTAGTCCAGTATTTTAAACATAAAAATTTACATAAACCTATAACTGCTCTTTCCATTCTTTGATAATTGCACTATGACCACAAAGAAAGAAACACCTACCATTCACGAAAATTAATTCACAAAAATATTTTCTCCCTGTTGTAATTAGGAACATCAAATAATTAGTTTTCTAAAATGAAAACTGTCAGGTTTCCTAGGGCTTTGTTCCACACATAAGAATCCTTTGTTTTCAACACAGGCCCTTTCCTTTGCTCTAATCCTGGGATTGTTGATATGAGAGTTTCTCCAGGAGGTAGCAGGAAGCTGGGCCCTGTGGTTGTACTGCAGAAGCAGTTGTTAAGAAAGGAAAACTAGCAGAGGTATTTTCCAATGAAGGGGCAATCAATAAAAGACTCTGAGAGCAAGGAACAGAAATTTAAGTAGATTCTGATAAGCACTGGATAAAAGTCTCCAGAACTGGTCAGGTATTGAACCTGTTCAGTATGGTTTTTTTTTTGTTTTTTTGTTTTTTAATTTTTTGTTCCTGTTTCCAGGATGTTCTTACTATTCCAATTTCCCTTTTGGCTAAGTATAATTGATTAATTTTTTTGGTCCATTCCCAATCTTATTGTAATACCTGTCAGGAGAATGAATATGTAATACTATTCTTTTCTCATTACCGTCTTAATATTGTCACTAGAAATAACTAACGTGCCATTCTGTACTATTAAGAGATTTGTTACATGAGCGATAAAGAACTAACATTCCTTATCTCATTCTATAGTTCCATTTTCCATGCAAAGGAGCTGGTTCAGATAAAAATTAGCTTTGTGCTCAGGTTAAATTCATTCTGTGAAGTGATAGTATTTCAAATGCGTTATAGGAGGATTCTCCTGTTCTAAGTTCTGATGTGGGAGGATTTGTCTAACATTTAAAAAACGCATATGAAATATAAATGGTAATTTCAATGCATTTAAAAGAGTAAAATAGGCCTTGTTATGCAAGACTTCTTTGTATATAATATGAAATGAGAAAAATGGAACAAATATCTTCACCATAAATTAGAGATAGAATCATTGGGAAGTTCGATCTATGAATATGTGTGTGCATGCATGCTTGCACATGTATTTCATATCCTTTACAAAATTACAGATCTGCTAGATTTAGGTAACCGTGATAAGGTCATGTTAAAATAATATATTATTAGCTACTATAGATCCTACTCTTTACATAAAAAATAAGCATAGAAATGTGAGGATTTTTGATGATAACTTCTAAAAAAATGTTTAAAAGACATATTGCTTACCTGAAGAATCTTCTTTGAAAACAAAAAGGGGGGTGGGAATCCATATATATATATATATATATAATCTTTAGCATATATATATATAAGGTTACAGGAGTTATAACCTTTTTCCTGGTAGAGGGTCTTGCCTCAGTGTTGATGTATTATAACTAATAAAGGTGGTGGTTGCTAAAGGCTGGGGTGGCTATGTCAATGTCTTAAAATAAGACAACAGCAAAATTTGCCATATATATATATATATATATGTCTCAGCAAGCAGATCTCAGCAGATATTTATTAAACGCACTTTGGGTGAACCACTCAGTAGAAGCAAGGCCAGCAGAATACTGCTGTGTGTTTAGAGGAGTTCAAAGGTGCTTCCAGATAGATCTTTTGGAAAAGGATTTCTGTGTGTGTGTGTCTCTGTGTATGTGTGTGTGTGTGTGTGTGTCTGTATCTGTGTGTTTATTGGTACTTTCAAGGAACAAGGGCATTCATAGATTGACTGTTTAGTAGAGGCCACAGTGTATTTCAGTCCTGACCCACATATGGTCTTCTTTCTCTTTACAAACTACATGAGGTAGGATTTTATTCTCTTATTTTACAGATAAGGAAAGGAGCTCAGGGAGGTTAAGAAAAATCCTCAACATCACACAGTTACTAAGTAGCAGAGGCATACTTAAAACCTAGTTCAATTTGGCTCCAAAGTCAATGTATTTTCTCCTCAGAATGCAGAAAGGCTTCGAAGAGAGAATTATGATTCTGAGTGCCATGTATAATAATTGATTATGGACAAATAAAAATTTGCATGTTAACTACAAGTACATAGGTATATTTTTTTAGATTGTAACTTGCTACGATTTTGAAATTATAATTATTGCATATCAAATATCCTAAGGGTATAGCACTTAGTACAATATACATGAATAGATGATTTGATAGTGTTGCTGCTACTGCTAATAATTTTACTAATTCAATAAAGGCACATTCACTCTTGTGAGCTTTTGGTGAATTTGGGTTTTTAAAGAAACTAAGCAGAGCAGGTAACTACATCCTATAAAACCCTAATCTAACAACAGTCTGGGGTTACTGTGTAGGTTTTCATAATTACTGGGAGGTTTGTGTGGGCACTGGATACAGACTTTAATGACTGTAAGATAATAGATAATGCTTCTTATTATAAAGAACTAAGTTAATTCAACAGCCATTAGGAGAAACTAAAATTTCCAACCAGATCTAGGCCCAATGATATTGAGTTATCTGGATGTTTCAGCAGCACACTTCAGGGCCACCAACCTTGACTTTTAGTTCATTATGGAAACTAGTGCCCAATTAAAATATTCCTTGGCAAGCAACTTTCTGGAGTTAGGCAGACTAATTACTGTAGGGAATGAGGAGGAAGTCATGCTCTAAATCATACTGTCTGACCTCAGAAGGAACAGTTTAGTGCCAAGAATACAGCTACAGAGGGTAGTAAATAAGAAGGAATAAAATTTGCAGATATTAAATCATACCTATCTGAAAGGGCACTGAATGATGTTATACATCACTCTTGCGTTTATTTGATAGCCATGTGGAAGTCGAATGTGCATGAAATGTTTTACAAATGTATAATTTACAAATTACAAAATATAAAACATTTAAGAGGTTTTACAATTTGTGCCTGTAACATTTAAGTTAATAACCTATTAGTATTTTAAAGTTACTGTTGTATTGAAACTGGTACTACTATTATCATATTTATCATATAAGATCAGATAATGTACTGTAATATATCATATAACAAATAACTGCTTTGAATTATTTTTCAACTGATGAAGGTGAATTTGGTTTGCTGTCCTTGATATTTTAAAATTTTTATCTACTGTATTTTATTATGTTATAATCACATGCAAGAAATAAGCAAGGGGAACACAACATTTTCTTGAGCATAAGAAGGGTGACATCCTCTGACATATTTTTAAATAACTTACATCTTCAGAAGGAACCTACGTAGAACAGTAATTCTTATTGTTCCTAAATAATAATCTAAGTAGATGTGTAACCTCTTTCTGAAAGTTTGACCTGCTTTCCATTTCAACCAGAAAAAAATGAGTGATGTCATCACACATCACATGAAAATCTGAATGATTGTAATATATAACACACACCCACGTGCTCACACATAAATACACAGAAATAAGCCTCAGCAGAATTTTATAAAGAGAGAAAGGACTTCAGTTTGGTTTTCTACTCTAGAAACAGACATGTGGACTCCTATGGACAGGTGGATTCCATTTAATCGAGTCTTTTCAGATAGTAACAACTAGATATTCTTTAAGAAGTGCGTAAAGATGAAAAGATATTTTTTCAAAGACTAAAACCCAATTCAAAAAATTAGAATTTTACAAATATCTACCCATAAATTAAAGTAAAATGGATATATATTTCTTTTTAATGTCAACTTGCTGACTTTGCTTAAGAAAAAACGATAAACCTTAAACCACATGGCTTACAAACAGCTGAACTTTTAAATTGTATCCTATGTTGTTTTTGTTCCAGTCATCTACTTTGCTGGAACCACTTCTTGCTTTAGGACTCTATTACTAAATCACATGTATGTATGCATGTATTACTTATGTACTTGCTAAAAGTACATCTTGTTTTCAAGCAATAAGTCTTAATTTATGCTCATGCATGATTTTGCTCCTTTCTGATGAGCTCTGCAGGATGCTGGCCATAGTTAAGAGATGTTTCAGCTCTTGCTCTCTTTGGCAACTGTATTATTTATGTTCAACATGTATTTGCTTTGCACTGGTGATAATGTAGAATGTTGAACCCCCTTTCATACAAAGAGCTGCTGCCTATATGATGCAAACAAAAAATTGATCCTCCATCTTTTCAACATTGTGACATTCCTTCTTCAGCATTATTAAATATTTCCTTGGCAGTCGCAATTCTGACATGACTCAGGACATTATTTCCTTAACACTTTCCATCTGTTATTGTGAAACATCCATTGTCCTATGACTGAAGGCCCTTTATGTTTAGTGAGACTTGAGGCTTCATGGTCAGAGCTGTATAAAGAAGAATTTGAAAGTATGTAGAATTTTTGTGGAAGTTCTTCTTTTTGAGTGATGAAGGACCATCTGTGATTTTTACAGCAGCACTGTCCAATAGAACTTTCTGTGATGATGAAATTGTTCTATATTTGTGCTGTCCAGGAGGGTAGCCACCAGCCACATGTGCTCTTGAGCACCTGAAGTGTCACTTGTTTTATTTAATTTAATTATGATTTAAATAGACAGTTATGGCTAGGGGCTGCAATATTCAATAATGCAGCCTTAGAGGATAACCAGAAAATTTGTCCAGATATTTGTTTTGGAATTGATCTGTGTAGCCCTATTTTATATTTGGATTTATAGTACTGATTTTTAACCATAGTAAGGTGATAATGACTGAGAGAAAACATCTATCTATCTATCTATCTATCTATCTATCTATCTATCTAATTTATTTATCATCTATCTCTATCTCAATCTCTATGTCTATCTGTTTGTGTGCACGTGTGTGTGTAATTGCGTTTCAAGGAGCTATCGGTAGTGATAGATGAAAGAAAATTTCTGTGTATAAAATGTGTTCATCCGTTGGTTGATATTTAGAAGACAAAATCAAGGAGATTCTTTTACTACTTAAGAACTTGTACCCGAGTTTCCCTAATCCTTAGAACTTCTGGTTATCCTACAAATATAATTGTATTCTCAGAATCTGGCATTTAACCTTTGGAATGGATTAGATGACACATGGTAATACACTGGCTGCATTTAAAACAAGTGCATGGAGGACATTATGCTGAGTGAAATAAGCCAGACACAGAAGGGCAAATATTGCATGATCTCACTTA
Source organism: Chlorocebus sabaeus (assembly GCF_047675955.1). Taxonomy (NCBI): domain Eukaryota; kingdom Metazoa; phylum Chordata; class Mammalia; order Primates; family Cercopithecidae; genus Chlorocebus; species Chlorocebus sabaeus. The sequence goes on from NC_132915.1 coordinate 16,808,470, forward strand.
CATGGGAAATCAAGAAAAGCTGAACTCATAAAAGCAGATAGTAGAATGGTGGTTGTCAGGGGTTGGAGGTGAAAGCAAAATGGGAGATGTTGGTTAAAGGGTACCAGGTTTCAGTTAGATACAATATGTTCTAGAGAGTTATTGTACAGAATGGTGATTATGGTTAATAATAATATACTATTATATACTCGAAAATCAGTAAGGGTACATTTTAAACGTTCTCACCACAAAAAAGTAACTATGTGAGGTGATGGAGATGTTCATTAGCTTGATTGTGATAATCATTTCACAAGGTCTTGCACCATAAATCTATACAATGTTACTTGTCAATTATACCTCAATAAAGAAAAAATTAAATGTGTTTGATAATATAATGCCCTGGACTCAGCACTGTACTTCACTAAAATTATTAAGTCAACTTTTGGATTTGGATACCAAATCCAAACAGGTTGCAGCAATATAATGTCATTGATTGAATGTTGGGAAAATTCTGTCTTTGTGGCACTTGACATATGGAAAATGATAGTCATTATGAGCTGTGCAAATCCTATGGTTCATAATAGGTACGTAGTGTAAATGTATTGCATGTTATCATATCATGTCTACTAGAAAGAATGTTTAAATTATTTGCCACTACAGTAGTCCCCCTTTATCCAGAAGGGATACATTCCAAGACTCCCTGTGGATGCCTGAAGCCGTGAATAGTGCCGACCGGTATATAATATGATTTTCCTATATGGACATTCCTATGATAAAGTTTAATTTATCAATTAGGCACAGTAAGAGATTAATAACTATTAAAATAAACCAAGGCTAAGTGAAAGTGGTCTTTCTCTCTCTCTCATATGTACTCTCTCACACGCACAGTATTTTAGTATACTGTACCAACTTACTTTCAGACTGTGGTGGGCCGTAGGTAGTCGAAATCATGGAAAACAAAACTGTGGATAAGGGGGAACTACTGTATATTTATTGGTGAATATGATTTTTTTCCGTCGAGTTAGAGAATTTTTGTTTTACTTGGCTCTAATAGCTTTTCTTCTCTTTAGAAATTTTTGTTGGTTACCATCATAATGCCATATGTGATGATAAAAGATTAAAAACAGAAAAGGAGTGATTTAAAATATTTATTAAATATTTTTAAATACACTCATTTTTTACTGTTAAAATTCCTAATAAACTGAAGATAGTACAGAAACATTCCCTATAAAATCAAGAATAAAATACTTGTTTATTTTTACCATTCTTGTTGGTTTTTCTGGAGGTACTAAAAATACAATAAAATAGGAAACAAAAATATTAGCTAGTAGGTGAATATACAAAAAAGATAAGCAAGTTGCCTTTTGCATACGAAATAACATTTTCTGTAGGAAATCTTAGAAAGCAAACTAAAAATACTAGCAATTTTGGCCCAGTGCGGTGGCTCACGCCTGTTATTTCAGCATTTTGGGAGACTGAGGCAGGTGGATCACCAGGTCAGGAGGTGGAGACCATCCTGACCAACATGGTGAAAACACATCTCTACTAAAAATACAAAAATTAGCTGGGCGTGGTGGTGTGTGCCTGTAGTCCCAGCTACTCAAGAGGCTGAGGCAGGAGAATCACTTAAAAGCAGTGGGCCGAGATCGTGCCACTGCACTCCATCCTGGCCACAGAGCAAGACTCCGTCTCAAAAAAAAAAAAAAAAAAAAAACTAACAATCTTTGCAATTTAATAAATTTAGCATATGCCAGCAACTGTAAAATATTTATTGAGATTGCAAATGCTGGAATTAGACTGGCTGTTTCATAATACCACAAAGATATATAACTGGATAAGTCACTTATATTCCTTATGCTTCACTTCCTTGAGCTATTAAATGAAAGTAATAACAGTATGTACCTTATAGAGGTCTGTATATTAAATGGTATGATTCATGTAAATTAGCAAAGCATGTGGCACTTAATAAATATTAATAAATGCGAATTTGTAAGTTAATTATCATTGTTGCTGCTTCGTAAATATAACAAGGGAAAATTATTTCACTAGCTGTAACAAAATAAAAAAAAATGAAAGTGTGATAGTATTAATTCAAAAGATAGTGGCAATAAATTGGGAATTTTAAGGCTCATTTTTTTTTTTTTTATAAGACCTGAAAAAAGGCTATAGATTATAGAATGAAGTATATTGGAAACCATTTAGTAAGAAGTTTTTAAAAGAGGTATAAATAATGTGCCAAGCATAAATATAAAATGGAATAATAAAAAATACTAAAAAAAGGCAGATAAAGAGGAGTAAAAGGAACATAGGATGGTTGGACACAATAAAACAATTTTAAAAGGGTAGATTTAAATGTAACATTATCAATAATTACTTTAAATGCAAATTAACTAGGTAATTAAAAGGCTGAACTTGCCAACCTGTATAAAATGCAAGACCTAACTATGAGATGTCAAAAAGAAAACCACTTTAAATATAAAGATGTAGGCAGGTTAAAAGTAAATATATGATGATTATAATTTGTATTTTATTTGTATTTAATTTGTATTTAGTAATCATCACATAATATATTATGTGATGATTACTAAAAATGAAGCTATAATGGCTATATTAATAAGATATGAATTAAAATTTAGAACATAAAATATTAACAGAAATAAGAAAGGACATCAAATACCAAAAATGTGGTCAAAATAGCAAAGAAAACATGAAGATGCTAAACATGTTTCTACCTAGGAGGGTTTCCCTACAAGAACACACAAAAAATAAACTGGTCGACTGAAAACAGAAATACACAAATTCACAAGTATACTTAGAGACTTCAAAATTTCTCTGTTAATAATCAATAGAATAGGAAGCAAAACATACCAATCAGGATAATTCTAACATCCCTGCCATATTTAAGTCTGATTCTAATGTTTGCTTGCTTGCTTCCAACTGTGGATTTCTTTTTTTTTTTTTTTTTGCCTTTTAGTTTACCTTATAATTTTTGTTGTTGTGTTTGAAAGCTTGACATGATGTACTGCACAAAAGGAACTGGGTTACTTAGGTCTCTAAGTAATATGTTGATAAGATGTGGGTGAGGAGAAACATTCTGTAGTTCTAGGATTTAGTCTCAGTCTTTCAGTGAGCCTGTGCCCTGGGCTGTGATCTTCACAGGTGGTTCACCTTAGGTGAGACAAGAAGGATTAGATGGGGGTGGAGTTTAGTATTTTCCTGTCTCACATGGAAGGCTAGATGGGGCTGAAGTTGACCACCTTCCCCCATGCAGAAGTTGCTCCTTCTTACTTTTTTAAACCAAAGTGAAATCTACAGCTTTGTTCAGGCATTACTATGTTTATTCTCAGGTTTTCTAACACTAAGGTGAGGGGTGTGATTTGATGGGGTGATCAGAGTGATAAGAAAGGAGCTGGAGAATAGAATTCTTGTTATATTTTGTAATTTAGTGCCTTTGCATAATTCAAAGATGCAAACTCTCAGCAAAGAGTTCATGGCACAACTTTTATATTCTCATAACCTAAATATTGGCCATGAGTTTGAACGATGTCTAGTTATTGACTTTCTTTTATATATTAGCATGCCATTTGGGATATTTTATAATTGTTTGTAATTATGTGCCACAGTTATATAGGCAAATAATTTTCTCATTTTTTTTAAAGTGCTTGATTTGCTGTAAAAAAAAGTTGTTTTGCTATATACTACGTAAGTCAATAAACTGATCTAGAGCAAGAAGAAATTCTAAGATAAACTGGGGGTGATGAATGATTTCTAGTTTAGTTATTCAATAAGAAAAGCAACTTACACTTACTACATACAAAGCATTGTGCCATGTGAGAAAGATACATACAGTAATTTGTTTCAGCATATCGCATTTTGGAAGTATATTATTTGCCAGGTAGTAAGTGCTGGAGATTCAGGGTAAGTACGATGTAGATTCAGCTTTGGGAGCTTCTAGTACATTCAGAGAAATAGATACACAAAAAGTTCCTTAAATTGTCATAAGTGAAAGAAAAGATTTGAATAAAGGCATTAAGGAAGCACAGAGGAGGGTTATTTATTCCAGAATATTGTTCCAAAAGTGATAATGATCTAGATAGAAAATAGCTAAAGCACTAAAAATGCAACATTGATGATAATGACAATAAATTCTATTTGTTCCTAACTTAATTTGCAGATCTAACGTTTCTTCTAAAAATAAAAGAATTTTTTTTTTTTTCATTTTATCAACAAGGAGAGTAAAGAACAGAAATGGTATGTGACTTGCTTAATAGAATAGAAATATTACATGGCAAACTAGAGACTGGACATGCAATAATAAGACTTATCACTCAAACATACCTGGCATAATTTATTCATGTTACGCTTGATAAACTAGATGTCCTGGTGAAGTCATCTGTGGCAAGAGAAACATCTCTGTTCATTTGGATTGGTTTAGTATCATTTGGTCTTTCTGGGACGACTTGCTTTATGAATAAGTACTCCCACATTGAAGTAGAGTGTACCTGTTCTGCAACCACCTGCACAAAAGCAGACATATTTGTTTTCATTTCATTCCAGGAAGACTGCCTTTATCTAGAGAAACATTTTTTTCCATCTCTGATAGGCGGATCATGAGGTCAAGAAATCAAGACCATCCTGGCCAACATGGTGAAACCCCGTCTCTACTAAAAATACAAAAATTAGCTGAATGTGGTGGTGCACACGTGTAGTCCTAGCTACTGAGGAGGCTGAGGCAGGAGAATCGCTTGAACCCAGGAGGCAGAGTTTGCAGTGAGCCTAGATCATGCCACTGCACTCCAGCCTGGTGACAGAGTGAGACTCCGTCAAAAACAAACAAACAAACAACAAACCGATGTAACAGAGAAAGTCCAGCTGTCAAAAATGCACCAATGAAGTCTTCCATTTCTGTAGCCTCTTTGTAGTCAGCTTCACCAATAAATGGTTTCTATGCCTCTATACTGGTTTCCCTTATTCCTTGTTTTGTGTGAGGCATCCCTTGGTCAAAGAATAGGAAAACCTATGATTTCTAGCTGCTGTTTTTGTTTCTCCCCTACTCCTGAGATTGACCATAAACATTAGCAATCATTATTCTATCTATTGATGTCTATGGTTCAACCATTGATTTCATAGTCAAGAAACATTGGCTCGCGTGTTGTTCAGCCAGTAACAAATTTCAGCAATTGAAATAGGGCATTTTTTCTTTATTATACTTTAGGTTCTAGGGTACATGTGCACAACATGCAGGGTTGTTACATATGTATACATGTGCCATGTTGGTGTGCTGCACCCATTAACTCGTCATTTACATTAAGTATATCTCCTAATGCTATCCCTCCCCTCTCCCCGAAATAGGCCCCAGTGTGTGATGTTCCCCTTCCCGTGTCCAAGTGATCTCATTGTTCAGTTCCCACCTATGAGTGAGAACATGCAGTGTTTGGTTTTCTGTTCTTGTGATAGTTTGCTGAGAATGATGGTTTCCAGCTGCATCCATGTCCCTACAAAGGACACGAATTCATCCTTTTTATGGCTGCATAGTATTCCATGATGTATATGTGCCACATTTTCTTAATCCAGTCTGTCATTGATGGACATTTGGGTTGATTCCAAGTCTACTATTGTGAATAGTGCTGCAATAAACATATGTGTGCATGTGTCTTTATAGTAGCATGATTTATAATCCTTTGTGTATACCCCAGTAATGGGATGGCTGGGTCAAATGGTATTTCTAGTTCTAGATCCTTGAGGAATCACCACGCTGTTTTCCACAATGGATGAACTACTTTACAGTCCCACCAACAGTGTAAAAGTATTCCTATTTCTCCACATGTCATGGCATGGCTTTTAATAATATTCAAGATGAATCAAAAATTTTCTGTAAAGTCTATGTAAAGATTATCAAACAGATTGTTTTATTGAGTTGCTTGAATGACTCAGTCCAAACACTCAGTTTGAATGTTTTGTATTGATACAACCCCATTTGAGGAGATATGAAGATTTCATATAAAGGCTGCACTGTTTTATTTCTATTGGAGCAATAGTAAATGTACTCAACTTAGAGCCAAATCCAAATTACCTGTAAGTGCACATGAAAATCAATATTTAAACTGCTTTTGACTTTTATTTTTTAGCATTAAAATAAATGCAAATATAGAGTATGGCATTTCTACTCTGAAAATTAGATAAAATATATTTAATATTATGTTCTGAATTAGAGAGTGTGTGTGTGTGTGTGTGTGTGTGTGTGTTTAAATTTCCAAAAAGGTAAAATAGAAAAGAAAGAAAATTGGGCTGTATTTTCATGAGTAAAAAACAGCTGATTTGATGTTACACATATGTGGGGAAAAATATTGCCTCCTGTTTTGAACAATTTTCATATAAAACATGAAGTTTTCATTATTTACTGAAAGTTATAAATCAGGAATGATAATCCAAATACATTTAACTGCTTTTGTTATGTGAATTCTGTGATGCAATAAAACTAAATGTCAAGGCATGTGGAAGTTAAGAATTTAAGTTCCTCATCATCTAACTTGTTTCCTGCAAAGTTATTTACAAGCTACATTAATTTAATCTGACTACTAGCATACCATTTGAAAACATTGGCTGAACTTTAAATTTATTATGGAAATAAATATAATCTTTTTAAATAGAAATCTAGTACATAAATGGGTTAGTCAAATAAGGTAATATTTATCTTGTGTCATGACTATTTTTGATAATCTGATCCTCTTCGCAAGGGGAGAAAAACATACATATATGTCATTTTGCGTCTAATTTCAATATGTTGAAAGGTCCCTGAAACTCTTGGCTCCAGGTTAAGAGCTCTTAATCAAATGAATAGAACATTTGATTATAAACAGCAATCTTAGATTCTTACCTGACTTTAATGTGGATGAACTGGTGACCTTGAGTAAATTATGTATTTTTGTGCATTAAAATCTTCATCTATAAACATGATTGCTACTAATAGTAATACTTTACTGTTTAATATAAAGGAGAATTTTTGGCTATCTGGAGGCACATCACCATATAACTCCAAGATACTATTGCTATTGAAGGTGACATATACGATGCATGGCCCAGATGCTGTGTACAATAATAATACCAATTTCATGTATCTACATGTATATTTGTTTTCCTTTTTTCTATATTAGAAGGATAAGACTCAAACTAATTTGGTTTTCAGGGCTTTCCAGTTTTACTGAGGACTCCCTATGACAACCTAATTTTAAAAACACACAGTTTTGAAATATAATTGAAATATACAGGTTTAATGGCACCCACACTTGATCATCATTAATTGCTTCCTAATTCTTGGTTTTAGACCAAAAAAATACTGTAGGGCTTTCACTAAATTGCCCTATGGAATTGGAATCCAAGGTTTCATTTGGATCATTAAAGTGATAGACCTTGTTTAAAACTGAAATCATGTGGTTGTATTGAAGGAATTTCACGCTGATGCCAGATATTGGCATGGCTTGATATCATTTAGTTTGAAATGCAGCCCTACTGATTTTGTCTCAATTTTCCTATCGATATGAATCTCAGACGATGAACAACCATGGCTTTTCATGGTTTTGTATATAATTTAACACATTCTTTAAATCTTCTCATGTTGTCCAGATTCTACAAGGGAGGTGCTCTTTTGCCAAGTTCACCACCTCAGCTAAGTATCTGTATTGACTGAATCAAAGCAAGTAAAAATGAAAATTGGACCTGTTAATGCAATAGTCAGTCACTAAGAATAATGCAAACCAGCGAAAGTGAGTGGAAATAGATACCTTTTGTGGTAGGATGTGAATCAAGATTTGGCTAGACTAACTGGCCATTTTGGAATAACGAAGTATCAACAATTGAAAATGGGAGGTTTGAATGCCGAAATGATTTCAATGAGCTATTAACAAATCCCAAGTGCTGTAAAAGTTATTGGTAGATACGAAACTGTGGTTTGAGGGTATATAGGAGTGATTCATTTTTCCTTTGTGATTCTTGAAATGCTACAGGCTCAGTGGCAAACTGCCTGATTATTGTTGGACCTTTCTACATTTCATTTCAAAGAAGGATTAAAAAAAAAAAAAAACCACAAAATAAAGACTATATTCTATAAACTTATTGTAAGTGAAAAAGTGCCAACATATACTTTTCCGTGCTGTTACTACCTTGAAATATATTTATAGTTATGATTCTTTTTTTTTTTTGTTGGGGGAAACAAAAAGTCAAATATATTCTCTTATGATTTTTTTCCCTGATTTTTAATGTTTCTCAAACTTCAAAGTATGTACTTTTGAAACACAGCATCTTCAGAAATAAAGGATGGTGCACCTATCTAATAATATCATTATTTGGAATCACAGGATTTATTAAAGAGATTATTTTGTTAAAAAGTTCAAAATACAGGAAATGGGCTTATAGCCCTAAATAATGTGCAGCACGCTCACAATTTTAAGTTAGATGAAGTAGACTGTGATTTTTTCATCGATTATACTTATAATAGTTACCTGTGTTATTGTTTGTTAAATGTCTATTTTTGTCTCTGGCCAGTAAGATAACTGAAAACATGATCATGTCAATTTTTTTCTTATATTTTCTAGACCTTAACTCAATGTCCATCAAGGAAGAAATCAACAAACTTTGTTGACTGTTACATGGATGGATGTTTAAATTTTCAAGCTTTTGAGGCAAAATTCCATAGTACTAAAAATAAAGATAGTCTTCTTAAAAAGTATATTAAAAATTAGTTAATAATATGGATTAAATTTGCCCTTCTCAACAATTCTGACGCTATAATCTTAACATAGAATTAAGATGTATTCAATCTATGAGATTTTTTTAAAGAGGGCTTTGGCCCTTTTTAAACTATGCTCCTGGTCTACAGGAAAGTATGTAAGTGACCCATTGAAAAGTAGGCCTTTGCAGAAAATCAGTATTCATTAGACATTCCTTCGTTCCTTATGAAGACTCCACTTTTACAGATAACCAGCTTGCTTTTGAAAGAACTGTTTCTGATGTTCTGCTTCAAGATTTTCATCATTCAGTATTCTTTAATGTCATTTTTTTTTTTTTTTTTTTTTTTTTTTTTACCCATAGATACCTATTTCACTAGATACTGTCTTCTGTTTCTTGGGCTTTCTTTTCCCTTCCATGAATTTTTTTTGAACTGCCCATTGGCTTAGTTTATAAAGGCTCCTTGTAAGTATATATATATATTTTTGGTCCCTTAATTTTTCTCACATAGCAAGCATAATACAGGACCACTCCACGCCACCTGGGTATAGACCCTAGGTGGTACCAACCTTTAGTTCACACACATTTTGTCTTATTTTATTATTTATTTATTTATATACTTTAAGTTCTAGAGTACATGTGCACAACGTGCAGGTTTGTTACGTAGGTATACATGTGCCATGTTGGTTTGCTGCACCCATCAACTTGTCATTTACATTAGGTATTTCTCCTAATGCTATCCCTCCCCCAGCCCTCCACCCCATGACAGGCCCCATGTGGTGTGTGATGTCCCCCGCCCTGTGTCCAAGTGTTCCCATTGTTCAATTCCCACCTATGAGTGAGAACATGTGGTGTTTGATTTTCTGTCCTTGCGATAGTTTGCTCCGAATGATGGTTTCAGTTTCATCCATGTCCGTACTAAGGACATGAACTCATCTTTTTTTATGACTGTACACTTTTTAAACTTCATTTTGCAAGCTAGGCAGTGACCTCCATTTTCTTGAAACCCCTTTAAATGTACTTTCCCCATTTAGTCCAGTGAGAACCATTTCTTGATTTCTTCTCTTTTTTCCAAAGAGAGCATGCAAATCCATCTTAATTTTAAAACATGTTACAGTATAATAAGCATAATGAACATAAAAATGTTCACAAGTGGGCCTGATAAAGACAGGGAATTTTTCTTTTCCTGTGGTTTTTACACAATTATAAGAACAATGTTATTTTATGAGTTAAAATTCTTAAGAGCATAAAGACCAAAGATGAAGTAGTAATTGCCAACTGGTAAGTGATAGATTAAAAGCATGTGAGTATTTCTAAAGTGCCTCAATGTGTAAAATAATGAACTATGGTATTCGTGTAAAAAAGAAAATTGCCGAAATTATGCTATTTTAATTCTGCCTCAGAAACAACTAGCACGGTTGAATTAGGTTCAATGCTATGTTTCTTTTTCTGTCTTCAGATGAAATGACGCTTTCTTCAAAACTTTTCAGAAGGAATAACAAAGAAGTTCATCCAACAGAAATAATTTGTGGCATTTTATTTGCAAAAGCATCCGAAAATTATGGTCTGTGGTGGTAAATAAATGCATCAGAAATGCCACTGATATATAGAAGTGTAAGTCTGTCTACAAAGAGAATAATCAGAAGAGGGAGGTTCAGAAGAGTAGGGAAACCATGTCTGTATGTAAGTGCATCTTTATTCTTAACTACCTTTTAGACTAATTTTTGTTTTTTTCTCTTTTTATTATAAATTGACAATGTATAATCATATACATTTATGGGGTACTGAGTGATGTTATGATTTATGAATACAATGTGGAATAATTAAATCAATCTAGTTAACATATTCATCATCTCACCTACTTAACATTTTTTGTGGTGAGAACATTTGAAATTTAATCTCAGTGATTTTGAAATTTATAATACTCTTACTATATTCATTATACTGTGAAGTTGAACTAAAAAATTATTTCTTGTCTAACTAAGACTTTGTACACTTTGACCATCATCTCTTTATTCCTCCCACCTCTAACCTCAGCAACCAACATTCTACACTCTGCTCCTATGAGTTTGATTGTTTTAAAGGCCACATATAAATGAGAACATATGATATATTTCTTTTTCTACAACTGGCTGATTTCACTTGAAGTTCTCCAATTCCATCCATGTTGTGGCAATTAAGAGAATTTCCTTCTTTTTAAAGGCTGGTTAGTAGTCCCTCATATATATATATATATATATATATATATATATATATATATATATATATATGTACTACATTTTCTTCCTTCCTTTATTGGTTCAGGGACACAGGTTGATTCAACAACTTGGCTACTGTGAATAGTGCTTCAATGAACGTAGGAGAGCTTACATCTCTTTGACGAACTAATTTCAAACCCTTTTGGTAAATACCTAGAAGTGGGATTGCTGGGTCATATAGTAATTATATTTTTAGTTTTTTGAGAAACCTCCATATAGTTTTCCATAATCACTGTACTAATTTACATTCCCATCAACAGTGTACAGAGTTCCCATTCCTCCAAATCCTTGCCAACATTTTTCATCTTTTTGATAACACCTATTGTGACAGGTATGATATCTAATTGTGTATCTAATTTGTGTTTCCCTTATGATTAGCAATGTTGAGCATTTTTCATATCCGTTGTCCATTTGTATGTATTTCTTGAGAAATTTCTAATCTTGTCTCTTACCCATTTTTTAATTGAGTTTTTTTTGTTTTGTTTTCTTGCTATTGGGTTGTTCGAGTTTTTTGTATAGTTTGGATATTAATCCCTTAGTGAATGTATGGCTTGCAAAAATTTTCTCCCAGTCTGTAGATTGTCTCTGCACACTGTTGTTTCCTTTGCTGTATAGAATCTTTTTAGTTTGATGTAGTTTCATCTATTTTTGCTTTTGTTGCTTGCATTTGTGGGATCAGATCCAAAAATTAATTACCTAGACCAATGTGGTATAGTTTTTCTCCTATGTTTACTTCTAATGGTTCTATAGTTTCTGGTCATACACTTAAGTCTTTAATCCATTTTAAGCTGACTTGTTAATATGTTGTGTGATAAGGGTCCAATTTCATTCTTCTGCATATGACTATTCAGCTTTCCCAATGCTATTTATTGAAGAGACTTATGTATTCTTGACTCTGTTGTTGCAAATAAATTGACCAAACATGCATGGGTTCATTTCTGGACTCCCTATTCTGTTTTATTGGTCAATGTGTCTATTTGCCAGTATCATGCTGTTTTAATTACTATAGCTCTATAGTCTAGTTTGAAATCAGGTAGTGTGACATCTCTAGCTTTGCTCTTTTTGTTCATGATTTCTATTGCTATTTGGGTTTTTTCTGTGGCTCCATGTGAATTATAAAATAGTTTATTCTATTTTTATGAAAAATGACTTTGGAATTTTGATAGAGGTTACATTGAATCTGTATATTGTTTTCAGTAGTATGGACATTTTAACAATATTAATTCTTCTGATCCATGAACACAGGACATTTATTTGTGTCTCCTTCAATTTCTTTCATCAATACTTTATACCTTCCAGTGTACAGGCCTTCCATTTCCTAGGTTAAATTTATTCCCAGGCATTTCATGTTTCATAGCTATTGTAAATGGAATTGTTTCTTAATTTTAGGATAGATCACATGTTAGGGCACAAAAGAGGCCTCAGCAAATTTAAGAAGGTTGAAGTTATGTTACGAATACTTTCTGAGCACAGTGATATGAAGCTAGAAATCAATACCAGGAGGAATTTTAGAAAATTCACAAATACATGGAAATTAGACTGATTTTTGAAGGTCTAACATGTCATTTCATCTAAAGAATCCCTTTTGATTATCAGGGTAAGCCTAAAATTGGATGAAAACACTTTATGCCCTTTGGCAATTCTTTTAACAATTATCTCAACTTTTTGTATTAAAATTAATGGAAGAGCTATAATTTAAAGTAACACCCTGTTTCTGATATTTTATGTAGCCAATGCAAGCAATATGCTTAAATTACTTCATACCATAGTTTATTCTTTTTTAAAGTTGGATCATGGGCAATCATAATTATATGTACTTTAAGTTTATTGTCTTCCCTATTATAATAGAAAGATAAATTTTGAAATCCTGAGGTATTAGAGTCCTGATGTATTATTCCCTCTCTGAAGCAGAGATGAAAAGAAATTTCTGAGGTCTTAATTTCCTACAATTTAAAGTGTCATTGTCTCAGAATATTTGTAGGAACTTTCATAAGCACCAATTTTGCAAGCTATTCAGTCTCATTCTATACCTTTCCTTCATTCTAGGATCATGTCTATACTACAGACTGACACTAGCTTTTCATTTGATTAACTCTTAGAGGAAAGAATGTTCCCAATAAATCATTGCCTACAATAATCTAGAGTTCTTCAAAAATATGTCTATTATTAAAATGCAATGTGTGATAATAAGGCAATTGGCTCAATTTTTTTCATGTACTCATCTCATAGCTTGACCTTAAGTGTCCATAATTAACCTGTTCTAATAAGCATTTATTATGCATTAACTACATATCTAGTAATGTGCAAAGGAAAAAAATACAAAGGTGACCAGACACACTCTAGTTCAGAATTTAGTGTATTGACTCTGTCTAGTCATACTTAATTATAATTGATACTAATGTTGCTTTAAGATATATGGAACTTTATTCTCATAATTTTAATATTTAATTTTTAGTCTTCTTTTTATAGGAAGTAACATCCCATTAATTAGTGCAGAATAAGTTTCACTTATATAATTTATATACATATTATTTTAAAATTTTGCACAAAAAAGCAGATGTATAAATTCATGTAGCATTACAAAGAAAGGGATAAGGAAGACTTCTAAATGAATTATTTATTTCAACAAAACAATTTTTGTTAATACACTTGCTTATGGCAAAAAAAATAAACACATGAACTAAAAAATGTAAACCTACACTGCCTTGACACGGATTAAAATCCCTTCCTTTCTTAGCTTAATATAGCCTTAGTTGGCAATTATGCACCACTTATAAAGTATGTGTTTATGTAATTTTAGTAAGCATAAGGATAGCAAGTGATCCCATATTGCCAGTTGTGTTGGACATTAAAGAGCTATTGTAATTATCATATTGTCATTCAGATAAATCCCCTGAGATATTACTGAATACTCGTACCCAGTTGGCTTCATAAAAAGTGCATCTAAATGTTCCGTAGTTGTCACATCACCCTGAAGGGCCTCTTCACCATCTATGAGACTGAAGATATCATATCACCTCTCCACACTCTAGCCATTGTATGTAACTCTTTAGTTATTAGCAAACTAAATATTTTGGTTTGCAATGATTGCCTTAAGAGACAAAAATTTGACACAAAAATTTGGTTTGCAATGATTGCCTTAAGAGACAAAAATTTGTATGTGACACATAAACACACAGAAGATGAGGCAGATTAAGTTTGAATTAGAAATATTTGGTTTGATTTGAAGTTATTCCATTAACTCTAGATAGTATGTTAGAGGGTAGAACTAGACTCTTATTTTTTAGAATGTTTAACTGCTGAGATATTTGGCAAATCTAGGAAGTTACAATTACCAGTTTCAGAACATTATCAAACTATAGCACTGTCTTTTCATCCTGGCCTTCATAAGGGTTATAGATTAGAAGATGTACATCTTATAAACTTCTTAAAAGAAAGGGAAATTTAGATTTATTGTCACAAATAATAATATCTAGAAATCAGTGTGATGCTTTTTAGAGGGGTTGCTCACAAGTGGATTTATTTTTCTGGATGTAAAATAAATTCTAAGAAATGTATTAACTTTTGGTTGCACTAACGGTATATCTAAAATTATATCTGGTAAATACTTTTAGCAGTAGAAAATAAGGTCTCTAAGAAACAAATGTCTTATGATGAATGATGATTATTTGGGGTTCTTTAGTGTTGTTATGGGCATTCTCCTATTGATAAGCCTGGTCCAGATCAAGTTTGGCAAACACATTTTCCTCTCAGAAGTAGTAAGGAGTAGATAGATTCTAAGCACTAAATATGATTTTGGTGTCATGTTGGGGTTTATTTACCTCCCGTGAGTTTAAGGAATTTGTAGTCAGGGACTACATTTAAAAACAACAACAACAAAAAAATCAAAGAATCATCTTTCAATCACTGAAGATACTATCTGGTTTCAACAATTTAGATACATAGCAACTGTATTTATTCACCTATTGATCATATTCTCCACAACAATTTTCACAAATTCCTGTAATCCCTGTTAGTATTATAACTGATTCAAGTTAATCTTGTATAGATAGTTGCAGAAGCTCTTTATACTTCCTTTTTTATTTTAGAGCAAAACATACATTGTTTATTTTAGGGTAAAATGAGGCAATGACTGGATCCAAAATAATAATTATAAATGCAGCAACTATTCAGATTTCAGCTGATGGGCTGTGAGGAAACTACACACCAATATTTCACTGTTTCCTTCCTTTTAAAAGTATTTTATTCTCATGTTTACTAATTTTTATTCTTATCATAGACAAATATTTATTTCAGAAAGTATAGAAAAGTGCCACCCAGTGAAAAATCACGATTTTTCTTCTCCTTTAGACAATATTTTAAGTATATTTTACAATTTCCTTTACATTTTTTTCTATAGATGAACTATGTGTTATTTATGTTGACTTTATATATAAAAATAGTTTTGCTGCCTCACAATCTTTCCTCCAAGACCTTATTCACTAAAGATTTTATCACTTATACTGATATCCTTCTCACTCTCCCTAGCCTAGCCATTATTCTGAGTGACAAACTATCCTTGAATTACTCATCTCTAGTGATTTTCACCTCCACTCTGCTTCAGCCATTCATTTCTATTTGTTGTCATTCCAGACTGCTCCAACTCTGAAATGTTATGTAATGAAACACTAACAATGATAAACCACTCTCAGACCATGACCTTATCCTCTCCCTCTCATTCACATCCCCTCTCTCACTGTCTTTCTCTCTCCCTCTCTCCTTTCCCCTCTCTCCCTCCCTCTCTCTACTTGATATAATTATGCCCTTTACTACACAAGGCATTCTGTACCTCGATTCTCTCATTTCTCCCTGTAAGCTCCCTTCTACCTCTCCACGATTCCCAAACCAATTTAGATTTTTTTAACCCAGAAAAATCCTTTTCTTGTGAGGGGTTGTTCTCTGTAGTATAAGATGTTTAGAAGCATTCCTGACCTTTACCCCCTAGATTCCATTAGTACCTCCCTCCCAAGCTGTGACAACCAAAAAGGTCTCCAGACATTGTCAAATATCCTCTGGGGTTTAGGGGACAAAATTGCTCCTTATGAAAACCTGCAACATTAACTCTTGTTTTTTTTTGTTTTTTTTCCTTACAGTGTCCTCTTACTGATTTATGCATTGTCCACCTGTCACAATAGCCTGGAGGCATACCAATCCCGAATAGCCCTACAGTCTATCTTCTTCATTCCTATTCCTGGGTTTTTAAGCAATGCTTAGGGAAATGACACAATGGTTTCCAATTTCATTACCACCTAGCAGTCTGTTACCGTTTCAGTCCTCCATTCTCTATAATATCTATTTTAATAGTTATCCACATTATTTAGGATTCCCATGTGTCCCTCTTGGCCCCCTCTTCTGATGCATGGAGAAAATAAGTCTTATATTTCTGTTCCTGAACCTGAAAACATACCTGGCCCATCCTTTCTTCTTTTTCTTATGGTGGAAGAAGGATTCCTCCTCCTGCCCAGTGATAATTTCTCCATATGCCAGCTCCAATCCTGACCTTTTCAGGATTTTTACTCTACTAATTATCCTGTCAACATTTATCTGTACAACAAGATTTCTCTTTCTGATTACTTACCTATTTCTGCCTGTTTTATTTTGTAGTTTTTTTTTAGTAGCTTAGTAACCTCTGAAAAGTTAAATTTTATTGTCACTACTTGAATCCCATTTTTTATTCCTCATCCTGTAATGTATGTAAACTTCACTAGCCAGTATCTTTCTATTTATTATACTCGACGTCTTAACATTTCCTACTGTTTAATTGCCTAAAAGACTGTTTTGTATTGCTGTTGCTTTTAAAACACCATTTTCCACTTTTGTTGACACACAAATTCCATGTCTTTCTTCCAATTTTCAGACATTCTTTCTTAGAATCCTTTCAAGGCTTTTCTTCCTTTACCTGCCCATGTTCTTCAGGGTTCTATGCCCAACCCACTATCTTCTCACTGCATATTATCTCCTTGATAACCACACTCACTCCAACAGCTAAAATTTTCATATACAACCCCTGTACAGACTGCTGTCTTACACTACAAAATCATACTCACATTTATAATTCCAGAGCCAAATTTATCATCTTACCACACAAACAAAATACTCAACATATTAAAACATGTCTATTGTTTTTTACGCACTATAATACAATGATGAAAATGCTAGGCACAGTGGTGCACACCAGTAATTCCAGTCTTTTGGGAGGCTGAGGTGGACGTATTGCTAGAGGCCAGGAATTTGAGACTAATCTGAGCAAGATAGCAAGTCTATAAAAGTAATTTTTAAAAAATTAGCTAAGAGTGGTGGTGTGCTCCTGTAATCCCAGCTACTTGGGACGCTGAGATGGGGGGATCACTGGAGCCCAGGAGTTCAAGGCTGCAGTGAGTTATAGTGCCACTGTAGTCCAGTCTGGGTGACAGACAAGACCCTATCTAAAACAAAACAAAACAAAACAAAACAAAACAAAAAAAACCCCAGACACCTAATGGATCTGATAGGGAAAGACAAAGTCAATCAATCAGTTAATTAGGAAACAATCAAAGTCATCATCAAATGTTTAATTATTGAATTACAGTTCTCAATGCTCTAAAGTACAGGGTGCAATAACTCAATCCTTATATTCGTTTAATCATTCTGTCTATGGCTTCTTCCTTCTAAGTATAGCTTGTATGTGTCTATTTCTGTGTGCCTTGCCAATACTCTGTCTCAAAGGATCTTCTTCTCTTTTCTGGATTCTTGTGTAACAGCTTCTTAACTGTTCTGTCTACATGCAGTTTTACACCTTTGAATCTGCCTCCACAATGCAGCCAGAAAGACTTCTGTAAATTCCAATCGTATTATTCTTCTGTTTAAAATCCCTTAATAATAATAGCTATTTGTAGAAAATTTACTATGTGTCAGGTACTTGCCAAATAATTCTTTAATCCTTACAACAACTGTATTGTTTAAGTGTTATTATCTCTATTCTACAGAGAAGGAAACTGAGACATGGAGGAAATATCTATTAGGCCAAAGGTCAAATGGTAGACAGAGGATTTGAACCCTAAAGGACTACAGTGAAAAATTCTCACAGATCACTCTTCTGCTTAAAATCCTTCAAAAGCAATTCTTTCTATAAGGATAAAATACAAATTTCTGACCTGTCATATAAGCATTTGCATGATCTTAACTACACATATGTCTCCAGCTTTACATCTTGACCCTGGTCTTGATTAAACCCTACAATGCTTATATTTAAGCAATTCAACCACAATTCAATTAAGCAATTCAACCACAGTGAACTTATTTTACACTGCAGTATGCCATAATTTGTTTTATCCACAGCATTCTGCCTTCATTTGCGTAACACACCCTCCCATCAAACCATACACCTGTTTCCATCCCCTTCTGGAACATTCTTTCCTGGTCTTTATACTGACTCACTCATCATTCCAGAATCAGCCATCTCAGACCATTTTCCAAACCCTTACTGAGATTGCTGCCCCTGTTTAATTTTCCCCTTCCTAGAACTTACTCACTGTCTTGTCATTTTCTGTCTAAATCCTACATCTGAATAAGTTCCTGAAGGCAAACATTGGGTACTTCATATCAAAAGTCTTGAAACATTGTAACCACTCTGAAAACACTGGCTGTAGCAATGGCTAACTTGTTCTAACCTTTGTTTTGTCCCTTATGCCTATGAGATTTCGTGTTTGCCATGACAATTTAATTTCATGCATATGCCAATTTATGACTAGGATAAAATTTCTTTTTCTATTTTAGATTTTCTAATGCAGAAAAATTCTGTTTTTGTATGTATATGGAAGTCTTATTTCAGCCTTTCAAATTTTACCTGATGACGTCCTTGTTTATTTGAACATGTTTGTACATTTATATTCTAAGGGGCATGAAACTAGGATCCTTGCATAATTTCCAGGAGATATAAACCTGAAAGCACAAATTATGGCGTACTGCAGTGTAAAATAAGTTCACTGTGGTTGAATTGCAGGGTTTAATCAAGACAGGGTCAGGATATAAAGCTGGAGACATATGTGTAGTTAAGATCGTGCAAATGCTTATATGACAGGTCAGAAATTTGTATTTTATTCTTATAGAACACCTAGAGACATTTATTTGTATGCCAAAGGTAAGAACCTGGGAATCTTCCCCTTCTCTACCCAATAATTTGTTTACGTTGGAGAGATTATTTCCTCTTCTCACAGGAGGTAAGGATGTCAGTTGGACAGCATGAATATTAACTCCCAGATTCCTAATTATAGGGCTCTTCTCTTGTTGTATGACACACATACATGCCAGCCTATCCACATGGCTCTTCTTTCCAGAGCGGGGAACGAAATTGAAGTATAGGTAACAGATATAGCTACTACTATGGTTACAATCTGCCTTGATCCAGAAACCTTATGTTTGCATTTAGAATAATATAAACAAATGCAGATATTCAAAACTTATCAACTTCCTGCTTTTTTTTTTTTTTTTTATAGAAGTCATGTCAACTGGGATACTAATGAGAATGATAATTTTTTAAACTTTTTTTTTTGGCACCATTCTTTACACATGTAGAAAAAGGGTAACGTTTGATGATGTCCCAGGGCAAACTGATTGGACTGCTGCACGGGTCCCAGCTACCCCAAGTTCTCTCTGGTTACTTTGAGAGCTGAGAAGGTTAAATTTCAGTCATCTGTGGCCTATCTGCAGCCTTTAGGTGTGCCACAGTACACTGGTTAGTAACCTTGGCTCTAGAAAATCATTTCAGGTATTTTTTTTCTATTTTGCAGACATTTTATAGCCTGCCTTATAGTTGTTACTGCTGTGTTTTGTTTTGTTTTGTTTTAATGATAATAGATTCTTGAATGCAGAAATCCATCCAGATCAGGTGCTGGTCCATAGACAGAATTATGTGTTCCCTTTGGCTTCATCTGTTGTCCACTGTCCCCAGCTATAGTGCTGTCCTTGTGGATACATCTCCCAAAACATGTTATGCTGCTAGTGGTTACAAATTTTCCCCTTGAGTTTCTTCCTTCTGCTATTTGTGCTATTCTTTTATTACAGCAAAATTACCTTTCTATTGGTAATTGCTCTATTTATGGTTGTATAACCATAATAGGTTCATTGCCCTACATGCAGGGCAAGTCAATATGCTGAGACACTGGGTGGCAGCAGAGAAAGAGGTTTAATCATAGGGCTGCTGAACGAGGACATGGGAGGAAACCTCATATTCATCTCCCCAAGGAGTCTGGGGCTAGGGATTTTAAGGGTTTTGGAGTGGACTAAAGTGTGGAGATCGTTGAATGGTTGAAAAGTACAGGGTGAAGTCTTGGGAAAGGGAGATGAAGAAACTACATTTTCAATACTGATTCGGTTCTTCTGTGAGGGTCTTCAAACTGGTTGGTGTCAGCTCTTTCTCTGAAATTCAGAATCTGCTTAAGCAATTCTTGAAAACCTTATGATTCTATAATCAGGAATCCTACTTATAAGAATAGTTGGGATGCAAATGGTCAGTATCTAGGGATATGTGACTTTTGATTACAAAAAAGTGGGTCAGAGTACAGCCTGGTTAATGCTTAATTATAACTATATTTTTGCCTAGAATTCTTGTTAACCCTGTGAAGGTGATTTTAGAGACTTTTTTTTTTTTTTTTTTAAGAGATGAGGTCTTGCTGTGTTACCTAGGCTGGTCTCAAACTCCTGGGCTCAAGCAATCCTCCTACCTCAGCCTTCCAAAGTGCTGGGATTGCAGGTATGAGCCACCATGCTTGGTTCCTTCCTTCCTTCCTTCCTTCCTTCTTTCCTTCCCTCCTTCCCTCCTTCCTTTCTTTCTTGCTTTCTTTCCTTCCTTACTTTCTTTTCTTCCTTTTTCTTTCTCTCTCTCTCTCTCTTTTTCCCTCCCTCCCTCCCTCCCTCCCTCCCTTCCTCCCTTCCTCCCTCCCTCCCTCCCTCCCTCCCTCCCTTCCTCCCTTCCTCCCTTCCTCCCTTCCTCCCTTCCTCCCTTCCTCCCTTCCTCCCTTCCTTCCTTCCTTCCTTCCTTCCTTCCTTCCTTCCTTCCTTCCTTCCTTCCTTCCTTCCTTCCGCTATCTTGGCTCACTGCAAGCTCTGCCTCCCGGGTTCACGCCATTCTCCTGCCTCAGCATCCTGAGTAGCTGGGACCACAGGCGCCCGCCACCACGCCCGGCTAATTTTTTGTATTTTTAGTAGAGACGGGGTTTCACCGTGTTAGCCAGGGTGGTCTCGATTTCCTGACCTCGTCGTCTGCCTGCCTCGGCCTCCCACAGTGCTGGGATTATAGGAGTGAGCCACTGTGCCTGGCCTCGGTACTTTCTATTCAAAATCATTTGTACCAGAAGAAAGCACGTGGACCAAAGTCCCATTGACATCGAGCTACAGGTTCTTAAAGTCTCAACGTAGTAATTTAAATTTTAGATATACTTAGTCCAACTTGGCAGTCCAAGTTCTTTTATACATAAATATTTCTAATTGAACCTGCTACTTTCCCTAAAATTAAATAAAAACTGCCCTTATCTAATGCTCTATGTAGGAAAGTTCTTAAAGAGTTTTAAATAATTTCAAATTTGTCACAATTTATTTTAAAATAATCCAAAATTGCACTTGAATCATATCATAATTTTAAAAGTATTAAATGGAGTATTTTAAAATCAAAATGCTGTCTCATTACTTTCAAAATCTGTCATTATCACCTTAATAGCTAAGAATTAAATGATTCTGCTTTGTGTTCCATTTAAATTTTATGAAGGTTTTAAATAGCTGATTAGAATTGGGGAGGATAGTCTGTTAACAGAGAAAAAGAAGTTGTAATTATTTTATGGTGGGCATTCATTCAAACATATTTATTAAACTACTCCTCTGAGTAAGGCAATGTGCTAGGTATTTTGAAATATCAAAATAAATATGTAAAGTCAGAAGAGGAATATATACACACACATATATACTTCTATGTTTATTAAAAAATGACTTTGTACATACAAGTTATTTTTCTTTTTTTTTTTTTTTTTTTTTTTTTTTTTTGAGACGGAGTCTCGCTTTGTCACCCAGGCTGGAGTGCAGTGGCGCAATCTCGGCTCACTGCAAGCTCCGCCTCCCGGGTTTACGCCATTCTCCTGCCTCAGCCTCCCGAGTAGCCGAGACTACAGGCGCCCGCCACTGCGCCCGGCTAATTTTTTTCTATTTTTTAGTAGAGACGGGGTTTCACCATGGTCTCGATCTCCTGACCTTGTGATCCGCCCGCCTCGGCCTCCCAAAGTGCTGGGATTACAGGCGTGAGCCACCGTGCCCGGCCACATACAAGTTATTTTTCTTAATCTTAAAATCTGGAGAAACTAGAGAAAGACTCCTGAAAATTTCGTAGTCATATAAAATCAAATAGGAAATTCCAAGTCAGGGATTTGGCTGCTTTCTAATTCCTAATGAGCGGGAGTCAATTATTGTTAGGGGAAGAGGAGATCGCTACGGACCAAAAGTGTCAATGAAAGCTTTATAGGGAGGAAATAGAGACAAATTAGATTTGAGCAGGCCAGGAGAGGGGAGGCAATGTAAACAGAGAACGAGACATATGTAAGAAGAGGATTTTGAAAACTCATTTGAAAATCAGCTGTGGGTATAGGAACGGGAATAGGAATTGAAGGACAAATAGATTACGAACAAATGAGTCTTGTTGGAAGTAAATAAGGGATAACTTTAGCTTCATGAAGCTGATATTTTTAGAGAGGATGAGACTGGTTTCCAAAAGAAAGGGAATTGCGAACTGGATGCCTCTACCATCTTTAGGGATCATGAGTTGTGAAATAAGTAAATTATTTGTTTAAACAAATACGTTTGCATTTGAATTTTTCTCTCATTTTTTACTTTAATATGATGTTTATAAATCTCTCGCTTTCTGTTTGATTCCTCCGCCAAAGTGTTTGGCTACTGAGTATGTACTTTTAACTTTTTTCCCTTTTGCCCCAAGAATACCTGCCGACAGTGCTTGTGGCTGCAGCATTTACCCTGAGAACTTTGCCACAACGTATCTGGCTTTTATTATTATTTTCACATCGCTCTGGTGTGCCGACTTTTGAAACAAAAGAAATAACTGTATTTACAGTATTCTGTTTTTAGTAGTTGTATTTCCATTTACAAAATATAGTAATTCTCGAGGGATGATAACGTCAAATCCTAGAAAATGTAGCATTCCTATGTGTGATATTAACATCATTCTCAAACAATTGTTGGATGAATTTGATGAACTCGATATTTCCAAACTAGACAATTCCGATGATTTTGATGTTTGTTCTATTTAGAAATAACTCCAAGAACAGTTTTTATATTTTAGTTTTACGATGAAACTCAGTCAGATTTGCTTCAGCGTCAAAGAGTGTGTTTATGTCAAATTAAATGATCACTGGCAATGAGCTGTACTTTTTTATTCCCCCTAAATGGGAAAAGAGTTAATAATGAATATTAGCCATCCTCAAAACCAATTAAAAGTTAAAAAAACAGATAGATGAGAAGGAATGATTGATTGAAGGCAGAATTAATGAGAGAATCTGTTACATAATCCCAGAAAATAATAATGATTGTAGAGATGGAAAATATCTGAATAGCCTGAAATTCACAAGAACTAATTATTTCAGCATTTTTATTTTTATTTTTTGTTTGTCACTTTGAAAAGTCTTTTATAGATATTAGTCTTTATTTTTATTATTAAATCTTCTTTCCTTTTTCAGGCCATAGATATTTCTTCCTACTTTTTGAAATCTTTCATTTCATTAATCTCTCAATGCTTTAGTCTCTGTCACCATAGCCTTTGTTAGTTTCTGAATTAGAAAAAAGTGTTATCCACTTCTGTAATTTCCTTTTATTTCTCATTTGAGTTCTTTATATATAAAGTTTTTATTAAACATTGTCTCTCATCATTTTATTTCATTTGCAGTTTTTAAATGTTTATTACCAGTGACTATTTTTTCACATAGGAGAGTAAATAAGTGAGTGTCTTTCTGTTAAAGGAAAGGCTTTTATTTAATGTTAAAAAAAAAGTACTTAAAAATATACAAATACATTTTAAAAAGTATTCCGCACATTCTCTTGCTGTTAAGAACATGTGCATTATAATAAGAAGAGTTACATAGAATCCTATTATTTTATATCTTATACTATTTTTTAAAATGCGTAAGTTTTTGACTAAGCTATTCTGCTCTTAAGCTGGTAGTCGTAAGATTCTCTACTGAGGGCAAGGCCTGTTTCAAATAAGTATCCTGTTTTTAATAAATTAGTGCTAAGCCTGCTTAGCTCTTGGGGATGTAGTTTTAGCAGAAAGAAAATTGGCCTTGCTTATACCCTTTCTTTTGCGGCCCTGAGTGGATTTTCATGCTTGTGAAAATGAGATACTGGCAGCAACCGGAATTAAAACAAGGAAGATATTGGGCCCATTTCCTCTTCTAACTCTGCTAAACCAATTTCACTCTCATAAGTAACTTTCCTTCTCTTGCAGACTTGAGCCTCTCCTGTGTAGAAAATTAGGACAACATCTGAGGAGGTCTAGGACAAGGACAACTGTCCACCAGGGACCGAGCTAAGATTGGTAAACCAATTTTCACTTGTGAACAATGCCAGAATTCAACCCATATGTCTCCCATGGTGAGGCACTGTAGTGCGTCATTAACCCACTGTGCCATTTAGCAGCTTCTCTCTGCTTGCTGTCTTGTGAATTAACATCTCCACCACCACCGCACTAGACCCTGGGTTTATTTCTGCTAGCAGTGCTGCTGAATGAATAGCAGTTCTCTATAACGAGGGATCAGGGCACAGCTCTTTCAAATTTTCAACTGAAAGCAATAGCAATTTGCCATTCAGTCCTATCTTATCATCATCATTAGGATGGGAAATCACAATCTGAAGGCTCGTTGCAATGTGCTGTCAACCTGATATCTTGTAATTTTAATATGTAATACTGTGGTTAATAATTAATGGCTTTAACTCTGTAGGTGGGATCTGAATTTGGCTCCAAGAAAGAAATCCCTCTGAGCTGAAATATTCTTTGAGACTTCAACATCTTATGAAGTTTCCCCTCAATCAGCCTCGCTGCCTTCTTATTTAAATGATCTGCCATCTAATGAATCTGGATCAAAAGCTCCAAGCTTAAAATATACAACAAAAAGCTGCTTCTGGGTGAAGAGTTTGGATCCAAATCAATACGTTTCTGTGCTCTGGCCATTATCACATGCAGTTAACTGCTGGGAAATACTGATGTTCAAAAGATATGGTGGAAAAAGGCACCTGCTTTCTCACGCTGGTTTATGTTTGTCGTCTTGATAAAAATGCAAGGCAGCATATGCAGAAATTGTGCGGAAACACCATTCACATGGTAATTCCTTTGTATTTGAATAACTTCTTTTCAGGTGGTGGACTGAAAGCCAGAATTGGGAGGATTTGAGCATCTCCCTGCCTTCAGTTCTTCCGTGACAATATTTTAGTGTCTGGCTCACTTTTTTGATCAAAGAAGATCATTTATTGGGACTTCAGAATGAGGGTACTGCCCCTTGATTTTCCTGGATCACAAGCCGTAATGTAGAAAGGTTTCTCACATTTTGTCTGATGCATATTACTGACAATATAGCCAGGGAAAAAGCTCCTTAATTCTAGCAGCCCAAATCTTCTTTAGTTTCAGTGCTATTTAACAAGCAGAAAAATAATTGGGTAGACTCAACATAACACCTCATAAATCAAATCTCTGATAAATTTTGGTAATACTTCCTTTTGCAGGCTTCAGTTAAACTCTGCCTTTCCAAAATGTTAGGTTGACAGTCTGTACCTGCCTGGTGTTTAAATTCAGGAACTTTGAGTATTATTCGACTTGAAGAAATAAAAGCTTAAGATATTTTAAAAGTTATTCTGGAAGTACACTGAAGCATATTGAAAATAAGAATATATATATTATATATATATCTGTGAAATGTTAAAAATGACTTTGGGGCTTAATCTCATGTTTAATTATAATCAGTCACTAGTGACTTGCTTGGAACTCCATGTTGAGAGGGATGGTGAGGTTGTGGCCAACCTCTAAAGGTAGAAATTATTTGATAAATCATTATTGTTTGTCATTTTGGTCA
The DNA here is from genome assembly GCF_047675955.1 of Chlorocebus sabaeus. Classification (NCBI taxonomy): domain Eukaryota; kingdom Metazoa; phylum Chordata; class Mammalia; order Primates; family Cercopithecidae; genus Chlorocebus; species Chlorocebus sabaeus. The sequence goes on from NC_132915.1 coordinate 16,834,562, forward strand.
AAGGTGGGAATAACACACTCATGTCCTATAGTGTCCACTCTGACCCTAGGAAGTCACTTATGATTGGACTTGAAGTGCATATGGTAAGCAGCTGATAAAGACAGCATTTCGAAGGTCAAATACATGTTGTTTTTGTCTTAAATTTACTAGTGCCTCCTATTCAAATAGTGTTCTCCATTCCCAAACACTCTTTAGATTTAGCTAAATTGATTTTCTTCTACAAGAGGCACTTTTATGATTATATTTAGTTTTAACATTTCATCATACCAAGGTATTTAGGTTTTAAAGTCTTTCTATTAATTCATAGCTAACTTGCCAGCCAACACTACCAATAGGATAATGGATGTGTGTGTCTACTAAGGCCTCAAAATCAAAACTAATGAGGCTGGGTGCTGTGGCTCACGCCTGTAATCCCAGCACTTTGGGAGGCTGAGGCAGGTGGGTCACTTGAGGCCAGGAGATCAAGACCAGCCTGGCCAACATGGCAAAACCCCATCTCTACTAAAAATACAAAAATTAGCTGGACGCGGTGGTGTGCACCTGTGATCCCAGCTACTTGGAAGGCTGAGGCACGAGAATCACTTGAACCCGGGAGGCGCAGATTGCAGTGAGCTGAGAGTGCACCACTGTACTCCAGCCCGGGCGAGAGAGTGAGAGTCAGTCTCAAAAAAAATAAAATAAAATCTGGTAAGCTCCAACTAGTGGGAATATAAGAAGTGGTTCATTGGAACCAGCTTGCATTAACTTGTGAGAACTGATTGTTAAATTATCAGCACTATTGTGAGCAGGTCATTAAACACAGCTTTTATTAACCATCAAATGTAGAAACTCGTAACAGTAAATCGTCTTTAAAATAATACATTCTTTTTGTTTTTCTGGGTTTTTTGTTTTTTGTTTTTTTTTTGAGATGAAGTCTCACTCTGTTGCCCAGGCTGGAGTGCAGTGGGGCAAGCTTGGCTCACTGCAACCTCTGCCTCCCAGGCTCAAGCAATTCTCCTGCCTCAGCCTCCCAAGCAGCTGGGATTACAGGCACCTGCCACCACACCCAACTAATTTTTTGTATTTTTTAGTAGAGATGGGGTTTCATCATGTTGGCCAGGCTGGTCTCGAACTCCTGACCTCAGGTGATCCATCTGCCTTGACCTCTCAAAATGCTGAGATATTATAGTCCTGAGCCACCTCGCCCAGTTGTTGTTGTTTGTTTTGTTTTGTTTGAGACAGTCTCCCTCTGTCATACAGGCTGAAGTGCAGTAGCACAATCACAGCTCATTGCAGCTTCGACCTCTTAGACTCAGGCAATCCTCCCACCTCAGCCTCCGAGGTAGTAGAGACTATAGGCAGACACCACTAATTAGACCCAACTAATTTTTGTATTTTTAGTACAGACAGGGTTTTGCAATTTGCTCATGCTAGTCACAAACTTCTAGGCTCAAGCCTGTCTTAGCCTCCAAAAGTGCTGGGATTACAGGCATGAGCCACTGAGCCTGACCAAAAATACATTTTTAAAATTCACAAATTCTTAATTATTTCACTAAATTTGCTTTTATCTATGTTCTTGTAGTTATTTATGCCATTTGTATCTATATATTGAAAACAGTATATGATGATACGTGGATGTGCGTTTCTTCCCAACTCTGCCTTCAGTGATATGTTAGTGATTTGAAATTGGCATAATGTGTTCACATCACAGAAACTGGAAAGAGTAAATAAAGGCATGATTTATTATGTTGATTGTCTAGATTGAGTTACCAAACTTTTACTGTAAAGGACCAGATAGTAAATATTTAAGGCTTGATGACTATGTAGTTGGTCTTTATTACAACTACTGTATTGCTGTTGAGTGAAAACAGTCAGAGGCAATACATAAATAAGTAGGTATGACTTTGTTCCAATAAATTGCATTTTCTTTTTTTTTATTATTATACTGTAAGTTCTAGGGTACATGTGCACAACGTGCAGGTTTGTTACATATGTATACATGTGCCATGTTAGTGTGCTGCACCCATTAACTCGTGATTTACATTAGGTATACATTAGGTATATCTCCTAATGCTATCCCCACAATAGGACCCGGTGTGAGATGTTCCCCTTCCTGTGTCCAAGTGATCTCATTGTTCAATTCCCACCTATGAGTGAGAACACATGGTATTTGGTTTTCTGTTCTTGTGATAGTCTGCTGAGAATGATGGTTTCCAGCTGCATCCATGTCCCTAGAAAGGACACGAACTCATCCTTTTTTATGGCTGCATAGTATTCCATGGTGCCTATGTGCCACATTTTCTTAATCCAGTCTGTCACTGATGGACATTTGGGTTGATTCCAAGTCTTTGCTATTGTGAATAGTGCCGCAATAAACATAAGTGTGCAAGAGTCTTTATAGCAGCATGACTTATAATCTTTGGGTATATCCCCAGTAATGGGATGGCTGGGTCAAATGGTATTTCTAGTTCTAGATCCTTGAGGAATCGCCACACTGTTTTCCACAATGGTTGAACTAGTTTACAGTCCCACCAACAGTGTAAAAGTGTTCCTATTTCTCCACATCCTCTCCAGCACCTGTTGTTTCCTGACTTTTCAATGATTGCCATTCTAACTGGTGTGAGATGGTATCTCATTGTGGTTTTGATTTGCATTTCTCTGATGGTGAGTGATGATGAGGATTTTTTCATGTGTCTGTTGGCTGTATGAATGTCTTCTTTTGAGAAGTGTCTGTTCCTATCCTTTGCCCACTTTTTGATGGGGTTGTTTGTTTTTTTCTTGTAGATTTGTTTGAGTTCTTTGTCGGTTCTGGATATTAGCCCTTTGTCAGATGAGTAGATTGCAAAAATTTTCTCCCATTCTGTAGGTTGTCTGTTCACTCTGATGGTAGTTTCTTTTTGCTGTGCAGAAGCTCTTTAGTTTAATGAGATCCCATTTGTCAATTTTGGCTTTTGTTGCTATTGCTTTTGGTGTTTTAGACATGAAGTCCTTGCCCATGCCTATGTCCTGAATGGTATTACCTAGGTTTTCTTCTAGGGCTTTTATGGTTTTAGGTCTAACATTTAAGTCTCTAATCCATCTTGAATTAATTTTCATATAAGGAGTAAGGAAAGGATCCAGTTTCAGCTTTCTACTTATGGCTAGCCAATTTTCCCAGCATCATTTATTAAATACGGAATCCTTTCCCGTTTCTTGTTTTTGTCAGGTTTGTGAAAGATCAGATGGCTGTAGATGTGTGGTATTATTTCTGAGGACTCTGTTCTGTTCCATTGGTCTATATCTCTGTTTTGGTACCAGTACCATGCTGTTTTGGTTACTGTAGCCTTGTAGCACATTTTGAAGTCAGGTAGCGTGAGGCCTCTAGCTGTGTTCTTTTGGCTTAGGATTGTCTTGGCAATGCAGGCTCTTTTATGGTTCCATATGAACTTTAAAGCAGCTTTTTCCAATTCTGTGAAGAAAGTCATTGGTAGCTTAATGGGGATGGCATTGAATCTATAAATTACCTTGGACAGTATGGCCATTTTCACAATATTGATTCTTCCTATCCATGGGCATGGTATGTTCTTCCATTTGTTTGTGTCCTGTTTGATTTCACTGAGCAGTGGTTTGTAGTTCTCCTTGAAGAGGTCCTTTACATCCCTTGTAAGTTGGATTCCTAGGTATTTTATTCTCTTTGAAGCTATTGTGAATGGGAGTTCATTCATGATTTGGCTCTCTGTTTCTCTGTTACTGGTTTATAAGAATGCTTGTGATTTTTGCACATTTATTTTGTATCCTGAGATTTGCTAAAGTTGCTTATCAGCCTAAGGAGATTTTGGGCTGAGACAATGGGGTTTTCTAAATATACAATCATGTCATCTGCAAACAGGGACAATTTGACTTATTCTTTTCCTAACTGAATACTCTTGATTTATTTCTCTTGCCTGATTGCCCTAGCCAGAACTTCCAACACTATGTTGAATAGGAGTGGTGAGAGAGGGCATCCCTGTCTTGTGCCAGTTTTCAAAGGGAATGCTTCCAGTTTTTGCCCATTCAGTATGATATTGGCTGTGGGTTTTTCCTAAATAGCTCTTATTATTTTGAGATATGTTCCATCAATACCGAATTTATTGCGAGTTTTTGTCATGAAGGGGTGTTGAATTTTGTCAAAGGCCTTTTCTGCATCTATTGAAATAATCCTGTGGTTCTGCCAAGAGATCCGCTGTTAGTCTGATGGACTTCCCTTTGTGTGTAACCCGACCTTTCTCTCTGGCTGCCCTTAACATTTTTTCCTTCAACTTTGGTGAATCTGACAATTATGTTTCTTGGAGTTGCTCTTCTCAAGAAGTATCTCTGTGGTGTTCTCTGTATATCCTGAATTTGAATGTTGGCCTGCCTTACTAGGTTGGGGAAGTTCTCCTGGATGATATCCTGCAGAGTGTTTTCCAACTTGGTTCCATTTTCCCCGTCACTTTCAGGCACTCCAATCAGACGTAGATTTGGTCTTTTCACGTAATCCCATATTTCCTGGAGGCTTTGTTCATTTCTTTTTACTTTTTTTTCTCTACACTTCTTTTCTTGCTTCATTTCATCAATTTGATCTTCAATCACTGATACTCTTTCTTCCAGTTGATCAAGTCGGTTACTGAAGCTTGTGCATTTGTCACATAGTTCTCGTGTTATGGTTTTCATCTCCATCAGTTCTTTTACGGACTTCTCTACATTGGTTATTCTAGTTAGCCATTCATCAAATCTTTTTTTAAGGTTTTTAGTTTCTTGTCGCTGGTTACGTAGTTCCTCCTTTAGCTCTGAGAAGTTTGATCAGCTGAAGCCATCTTCTCTCAACTCGTCAAAATCATTCTCCATCCAGCTTTGTTCTGTTGCTGGTGATGAGCTGCGTTCCTTTGGAGGGGAGATGTGCTCTGATTTTTTGAATTTCCAGCTTTTCTGGACTGCTTTTTCCCCATCTTTGTGGTTTTATCTGCCTTTGGTCTTTGATGATGGTGATGTACTGATGGGGTTTTGGTGTGGGTGTCCTTTCTGTTTGTTAGTTTTCCTTCTAAGTGTCAGGACCCTCAGCTGTAGGTCTGTTGGAGTTTGCTTGAGGTCCACTCCAGACCCTGTTTGCCTGGGTATCAGCAGCAGAGGCTGCAGAAGATAGAATATTGCTGAACAGTGAGTGTTGCTATCTGATTCTCGCTCTGGAAGCTTTGTCTCAGGGGTGTACCCCACTGTGTGAGGTGTCTGTCTGCACGTAGTTGGGGATGTCTCCCAGTTAGGCTACTCAGGGGTCAGGGACCCACTTGAGCAGGCAGTCTGTCTGTTCTCAGATCTCAACCTCCCTGCTGGGAGATCCACTACTTTCTTCAAAGCTGTCAGACAGGGGCATTTACCTCTGCTGAGGTTTCTACTGCTTTTTGTTTAGCTATGACCTGTCCCCAGAGGAGGCGTCTACAGAGGCAGGCTGGCCTCCTTGAACTGTGGTGGGCTCCACCCAATTCGAGATTCCCAGTGGCTTTGTTTGCCTACCTAAGTCTCAGCAATGGTGGGTGCCCCTCTCCCAGCCTCACTGCCACCTTGCAGTTAGATCTCAGAGTACTGTGCTAGCAATGAGGGAGGCTCCATGGGCGTGGGACCCTCTGGGCCAGGTGTGGGATATAATCTCCTGGTGTGCCATTTGCTAAGACCCTTGGTAAAGCACAGTATTATGGTGGGAGTTACCTGGTTTTCCAGGTGTTGTGTGTCTCAATTTCCTTTGGCTAGGAAAAGGAATTCCCTTCCCCCTTGAGCTTCCCAGGTGAGGGGGTGCCTTGCTCTGCTTAAGCTCTCGCTGGTTGGGCTGCAGCCGCGGACCAGCGCCAACTGTCTGACATGACATTCCCCAGTGAGATGAACCCAGTACCTCAGTTGAAAATGCAGAAATCACCCATCTTCTCTGTCGCTCACACTGGGAGCTGGAGGCTGGAGCTGTTCCTATTCGGCATCTATAAACTGCATTTTCAAACCAAGAGGTCAGCCCAGTGGCCATAGTTTGCCTATGACTGGTCTAAACTAAAGAAAGCAATAGAAAAGTGTTAATTATGCTGATTAAACTAAAAGTGTGCCATATTTGTAGCTATTGCAAAGTGAACAGCACAAAATTTTGAGAAGTTATTTTCAATGTTTGAAAATTATTGTGATTCAGTAAAAAATTAGGTTAATAAGACTCAGAATCAATTTGAACTGCCTTATACTAGTCACAGGGGAAATTTGAGAATCATTAAAAATAATGCAATGAGTTGAAATCCATCATATTTATGTACATCCATTTGTTTATAACAGTATTAAAATAAACATTGGTAGGTGACCTTTGAGGATACTAATGAACCAAGTTATTATTTTGAAAACTCCCATATAATAATAAATAGTCAAGATTTTTTTCAACTTTTTCTCAATGAGCTGTACTTCAGGATGAGAAACTAGTCTATGGTTACATTTTGCTCTGTGATTATTTCAGTTAATACATGAGAAATAAGTAGTAGAATCTCAAGATTTAAAACTCCTATTAACAGATCTAGATAATTATCATAAATTGCTGAAAAAAAATAACAAAATGAGAGACCACTGATGTGCAAATCCTGATTTGGTTATACAACACCACCTATGAAAACAAATTACTCAGATAAACCAAAATATGATCGAACCACCAGATCTACCTATCAATTTATAAAAAGTAAAGGAAACAGAAGGAGATATGAAACTCACCAGGAACATGCAGTGAGCAGGAAATTTCAGAGTGTGACAAATTGTTTAAGATGAATAATCAATAATAGAAATAAATTGCAAAGAAAAAAATAAGATGGATGGCAAACTATAGAATTAAAGATATATTAAAAAATCATTCAATGGCAAAGCTGTGATCTTAATTGGATTTCAGCTGAAGCAAATTGGTACAATGGGAACAATGAGCAGTTAATCAATGATAAAGAGTCATTGTTATTATATTTTAGGTATCGTAGTGGCATATTTATAAGAATGAGTGCCTGTCATCTAGAGATACATCTTGAAGTGTTTGCAGATTAAATAAAATATGTAGGTTATAAGATTATATATATTGATTGTTTTAAAATAGTCAATGAAAAAAAGAGGGTATAGTTGTATAATGAACCATAACTAGCCTTGAGTTGATACTTATTAAAGCTGAGTGATCAATGCATAACCATTCATTATATTAGTTACTCTACTTTTTGTATTTTTGATATATTCTATAATAAAACTGAAATAAAAAATAATACAGTCTCTAATTTTAGAATAGAGTTAGGCTCCTTATAAGTCTCTAAACTTGAGGCTTGATTTTCTTAAACTGGAGGCACTTTTTCAGTTTTGTTCAGACCAGTTTGCCAGGCACTAAGACAAATCTCTCATTCATTTATGTTTTTTAGAGACAGGATCTCACTCTGTCCCCCAGTCTGGAGTGCAGCAGTGCGATCACGGATGGTTCATTGTAACCTTGAACTTCTAAGCTCAAGCAGTTCTCCTGCCTCAGCTTCCTAAGTAACTGGTACTACAGGTGCATGCCACCATGCCCAGCTATCTTTTTTTAACTTTTAATTTTGTAGAGATAAGATCTTGCTATATTGCCCAGGCTGATCTCAAACTCTTGGCTTCAAGTGATCCTCCCATCTCAGCCTCCCAAGTGTTGGAATTATAGGCATGAGCCATTGCACCCAGTCTCTTCAAAAACTATTTAATACCTTATGCTTTTGTCTCAAAATCTCCCTTTTCACCTTTACTCTCAAGCTTACAGCATTTAAATCAATTCTAAGAGAATTTCTATAAGCTTCTACTACCATGTTACCATCTACCAGTGTGCTTTTTCTTCCATCTTCCTATCCAAATGCAGTTCAACTTGTGCACTAGATGTCAGTCACCTTATGTCCACTCAGACGTGTGTTCATAAATTGTCCACTCTTCTCTATTATTTTCATGTTATCATTGCTCTCATCTTAAATAAGAATATCTCTTAACCACCTCTCCCCTAATGGCTGCCATCACTTTTCTTTGCTCTCCATCACTGTAAAGCTCTTCAGAAGAGATATGCAAATGTTTTGTCTCCAAGTTCTCTTTTCCTTTTACTCCTACTACTCCACCAAAAAATGATACTGTTGAGCTTACTTATAACCTTCAGATCACTAGTCTAAATGGTCAATTTTTGGTTCTCATGTTAGTTGACCTCACACTACCATTTCACAGGCTTGCTTACTCTATCTTCCTTAATCTGATGGCCTCATCTGTGCCCTCCAAACTGAGCATAGGCTTATCCAATTTAGCTAATGGCAACTACATTCTGATTGTTCAATTCAAGACCTTTGCATCATCTCCCACCCCATGCCTAATTCATTACAAAATTCTGTTGGGTCTTTCTTTAAAATATGTCCTGGATTTGATCACTTCTCACCAACTCCTTGGCTATCACTCTGTTTTAAGCCATTATTATTTCTCACCTGGGTTACTGCAATATTCGCTCAACTAGGCTTCCTGGTTCTACACTTACTTTCCCAGCAGTCTCTTCTCAAGAGCTCAAGTACTCTTCTGAAGATGTGAGTCATGTCATAGCATGCCTCTGCTCTAGACTCTGAAATGGCTTCCTGTTGTACTTGGAGAAAAAGGGAGAGTCTTTGAATATGCCCAAAGACCCTGCGTGGATGTTATGTTTGCTCTGCAAACCCCACCAATACCACTCTGATCTCGCCTATGGGTCTCTCACTTACTCCTCCATCGCCAGAAATCCCCAACCTCCTCATCATCCCTATTTTATTCACCTTTCTTCATCTATTGCTTTAGGTATTTCCTCCCCCTGAAAAGTTCTTTCCTCAAATATGCTCATTTAGGTAACTCCAAAATCTCTTTCAAGTCTTTGCTTAAATTTCACTTTTTCAATAAAGCCTGGCCAGCTCACTCTATTTCATATGGCAACATGCATCTTATTTTTCCAACCACCCGACTGTTGATTCCCCGTTCTCTATTTTCCTTTCCTTGTATGTAGGACTTTTCATTTTCTCGCCTATTTTATATTTTTCTTATCCTGTTTATTGTTTGTTTTCTGTCTCCTCACTTGAATATGGCAAGAAATTCCTATTTGTGTCTTCACTTATTTATCCAAAATACTTATAAAAACTTCCAACAGATAGTAGGTAACCAAGCATGATGTGTTGAATTAAATTTTAAAGGTTTAATAAAAATAGCCAATCAAAAGTCCACAGTTGTGTCCCTTTTCATGTAATCATCTTTATAGCAGTCACCCAAATAAGAAGATATATCAAATAATAATTTAAATTTGACTGATTAATTATGATTTATTTTCCCAGCAAAGTTAAGTTTCTAAAGTGAGAATTTGTCATTTATTACAAGTTTCCTATATTTTCTGTGTACACAGTGGTTGGGAGTCATGAAAAAGATATCAGGAGAAAACTAAGTTGTTGGGAAATATCTGGCTACAGAAAAAATGTTTGCCCCAGGCATTTGGCAAGCAATAATGTATGGAAGATATCTTTATAATTCCCTTAAAATAGGAGTTAGAGACTGAATTCGAGAAGTAATGACAAAATAAATCTTTGACGTCACATTATCTATCATCTCCATAATTTTTCTTAAGAAACTGCTGATTGCAATCGTCTTTGCTGACTCAAGGATTAAAAGTTCTAACATTTTTCTTGTGAAATTGTGTCAGCTACGTAAAATTATTAACTTAATTGTAAAGCTATCTTCACATTCTTTACATTAATCAGGAGAGTCCTATTTATCTCAAAATTACCTGATGCAAAAAGAACAAGATCTCGCTGGGAAATTTTTTTTTCAACTCTAAATAGGATGGTATTAAATTCAGGAGTTATTTGATATTCTAAATGAGGAGTGAAGTAGATTGTTTTAAGGTACTATCTCTCCATAGCTCAAACAGGGGCTTATAATAGTATTTTAGCAATTTTAATGAAAGTTCAATTTATATTTCCTTAGTATGAGGTTTTTCCTTACCCTGCTGGTAAAATATGGGATTATCATTCAACATTTGTTATCTCTTTGTAATACTGGTTAGACTAGCTCTAAATAGGACAACCACATTTAACCACATATACTGGGATGTTATGCACTGTAAAAGATTTGATGGATACCAAGCAAGTCAGCAAGCATGTGGTTAGCCAAGTTGAGTCATCAATGAAGATAATGTTTCGTAACTGCTTTGGTATTGTGGTGTGAGGATGGTTTTTCTGACTTTGTCTCTTCATTCCTAGTCTCTTGGAGAATAAAAAAAAGTGTTTATATCCTATGATTATAGTCCAAACTCTACACCAAGTTGTGGCTACATTTAAGATTTTAATCTCTTCTGGAGTACTGTTGGTTTATCTTTTTCAAGATTTACCTTGAGAGCTCTGCATTTGAATGCCAATTAGAGTGATTCCTTAATTCATAGTCTGAAGGGAAAGAAAAAATTCTGAAACCATTAACCATAACAAATAGGTTTTATAAAAGTTTAAATTCCACTATAGTTAATCAGTTTGAACAAGACATTTAGGCTGTAAATAGCATTTTAAAGTAAACAAAGCTTTACATGAAGTGACAGCTAGAATCACATTTTCTGCTTCTGAGTGTGAGGAAACTAATGTACCAAAAAAGTGCCTACTATTTAAAGACGTCTCGCTCCAGACATATTTAACAACTGAGATTTGCAGTAGGTAGACCACTGAAGTGTCTCGTCATTAAATTGTGCACTGTACATTAGAAACAGATGCACTCCTGGAAGTCTTGCATGACAACATTGTTTTGCCATTTTCCAATTAAGACATTGCTAAAACTGAAATCAGAACTAAACTAACAAGTCAGCCATCTTATCTTGATCCTGGAGAAATGGTGTACATTTTGAGAAGACCTAGTGGTTTTTATTCATATCCTGATATAAATTAGAAAGCTAATCCTTCTCCTTGTTTTTCTCTAATACCTAGAAAATTTACAAAATGATTCATTTTAAATATTGCTCAAATTTTGTTCAAATATTTAGATTTTAACCGGCCAATATTATACACTACTTTGGCATATTTGGTCATAATAAAAATCTTACAAAGCAAATAAAACATAGCAGTGGAAAAAAAGTTATACCTATTCTTTCTAATCAGTGGCAAAAAATAGCTATATAACTCTCTGGAAATGATCTGTAGAAAACAATATTTGAAGGAAAGTAGAATTGCAATGAGGCATATTTATTGGGATGGTATAGAACAAAATAAGTGTACAAAAAAGGAGAAGGGTTATTGCCCTGGATACAGCTGCTATGGTTCACATTAGACATGTGATATCACCATTACTATAAATCCTATTTTATTAACCATAACAATTTTCTGTTGATCTTTTGCAAAAGAAAAAATGTTGAAAATAAAATTCCAATGCACTATTGAGCTATTCTCTGCAACTCCCTTACAGGGAAAATGTATATTCTGATTACTTCAGCCAAACAAACATTTTACTCAAACAAAGGGAAAAGGAAAGCTGCTAATTGTCCTCATTTATGGTTACTATTCCAATATGAATCAAGAAAAATATTTTTTCCCAATTTTTAAAATTATGGGCCACATGTTCTTTTGCCTTCCATCTGTTTACTTTTATATAAATTTCTACACTAGGAATTTTATACTTTAAAAAACAAGCTCTAAAATTGTTCTACACCCACAAGTAGGCTTCTTGGGTCTATACATATGCACTAGATATATACAATCGAAAGAGATAAACACTCTAAAACATCATTTTCCACTGAAAAGATTGTTAATTTTCAAAATGGCTTCCGATGACTGATTCTTTTTTTGCCACTGCCCAGTTGAAAATCTTTGAGAGAGAAAAAATTCTTCCTTCATTTCTCATTCCTTACAAACATAGAGTGGAACAGTCTGAGCCTAAGAAAATTAGTCCCAGGTGATATTTTGTTAACCTTAATTTTGAAGTAATGTCAAATGAAAAAATGTATCTATTTAGTTAGTTTATACTTGTCTAAATTTACTTGGATGACTGCAATTTTATTAGTTAAAAATACTGTTATACATGAGTTGAGGTTTTATGGGGAAGGAAAACATGCATCATATTATGAAAGACAGACACATATTTAAAGCGTTGCCATTTGTTATACATGAATTAGAAAAGGATGACACAGCTATGTTTTGAAGTCATGTCTTCATAAATTATTTTATAAATAATACAGTTAAAATAAAACCTCAACTTTATTTTTTCAATACTTTTTTTCCCCTGTGATTTTAAATCCAGGCATTTATTAAAGAAAACTAGATCCTTAAATTTCTAGGTTATGTATCCTTGTGCAACCAAAAGAGATTTATACGGCTTTCTTATTTTTTGGTCCTACAAGTCTTTTTAATATTTATGTGTTTGTTTATTTGCTTAGAAAGTATTTAAGTCCATATTTTTTGTTGAAACTGGCAATTGTGCTTTGCTAAGTGTAAACAACATAAAAAACTAAAGTATTTCCTAAGTTTGGAATTAATCTCCCAACCTATGAAAATTGAGAAACTTCTCACATTGGCAAAATGTGTTCCTACCCTGGCTACCAAGGAAGAAGAATGGGTCAACAAGGAGCTTTAGCATTTTTTTGCTAGCAATTTACATATTAATGTGATCTTTCTTTAAATTGCACTTAATACAGGAAGTACAGCCATGTTTGATTTCAAGCTGAATTGATATGTGAGCAGTTATTGGCTGTCCATAATTAAAATCTTACAGAAAGCCCACCTATGGTGAGCGATTTAATATTTATGGTCTCAGTTGGTAAACTATGCCAATTCCATGAAAATCACATTCTCATAGTTAGATCCAGGCTAACCACATAGAGCTCTTTATTTCTCTATCCATAATTATATAATTAGATTATTTTTATCTTAAACATACTTTAAAAACATTTTCTTTCTTTATGGTAGATTATTAAAGAATCATGCCTTCTGAAGGTCTCTTCATAAGCCAAGAAATCCACATGTTACGTATTATGCAGAAGAGATTTTCATGAGTAAATTTCTTTAAAGCTTTGAACCAAGGTCCAGAAATTCTATTACAGTTTGCCAGTGATATTTAACAAGTGAAAGGAATATAGTTGCAAAGCAAACTTGAATAAGATAATTGATGAGAAATGATACTGAATGTTAGAAAATATGTTGTTATTACTCTTAATGCCAAATCTGTCTCTCTCATGAGTTAGACTTAAACATTTAGGATAAGATAACTGTACCATCTATATAAGAACTACATTTACTAAGGAGGGATGAGAGGAGGAGGCAGTTATAATCTGTAATAAGTGTATTCTGTCTCCATATTTGCAAATGAATGTATATGTCATCTTTCATTTTCAGGTCTCTATTTTTCTTATTTTATTTTTCAAACTATTTATTAATTTATTTATTTTGAGACAGGATCCCACTGTGTCACCCAAGCTGAAGTGCAATGGCACCATTATGGCTCACTGCAGCCTTGAACTCCTGGGCTCAAGCGATCCTCCTACCTCAGCCTCCTGAGTAGCTGGGACTACAGGTGCATGCCACCATACCTGTGTGTGTGTATATATATATATATATAACACATATACATATATGGTTTTTTGTTTGGTTGGTTTTTTGTTGTTTTTTTTTTTAGAGACAGTGTCCTGCTATGTTACCCAGGCCGGACAGAAACTCCTGGCCTCAAGCAATTGTCCTGCCTCAGCCTCCCAAAGTGGAAAGTGCTAGGATTAAAGGTGTGAGCCACGGTGCCTGGCCCATGTCTCTATTTTATATATGCCCAGGAGATAGTGCAAATATGTGAAAAAATAAACTAGGAATACAGGGTTTGGTAGCTATGATTATAAACTCTGGTAACTTGCTTATTTTTATTGTGTCTCTATTTTCTCTTTCATTACACTAGAAATGTCAATTGCCTACCTGATGGTTGGGAATAAGAGAAAGAAGAAACAAATACCTGTGTAAGGACAGAATACCAATGGAAAGAGAAACATGTGATATGATAATACTACTCAACTAAACAGACAATATTAGTGAATGGCAACTTGTAAATGGTTTTGATTACATTTATTTTATTTTCTGTCAATCTAGATGTAAAGATTGAACTGAGAGTGAGATATTAAATTCGTCCTTAGATATTTCATGCAATGTTACAGCTCTTTGGAATTCCTCACAAAGCTCCTCCTCTCCACAGTGGAATTTTTCTCCGAGGAGAGATAGGCTGAAATGTTTCAGTCCCCTATATGGTAAGTCCAAAACCACTGTTTCACATATATGCCGACCTGATATATTGAGTCATTGACACGTGTCTTTCTACCTTCAGTATATTTTCTTTGACTAGCCTTATTGCTTCCCTGTGATGCTGAATTTTGAATGTGGACATGTATATCCATAACAAAAGCATCCTAGGCAAACTGGATTTGGTTATTTGAATTTCATAATTACTCTTTACTCCAAGTGTTGTGGATTCATGATGCAAATTTGCCCATTCCTATTCCAATGACTTAGAGCACATATCAATTGTTTTAAAGATTGGTTCTCACCACTGAAGTAACAATGTTGAAAAAGACACTATGCCTATATTTAATAGTTTGCTATTAAACTTTACTTTGGGTTACATCAAACTTGTAAAAAGTAGTGACTGGTTTGGGAAGGTGAGGTGTGCTGATCTAAGGATGCCCCTCCTTCATCTATTTTAGCTACTAGAAAATAGGTAGCAAAAAATAAATCTTGCAGTACTCTGAGTCTTTTAATTAATTACACATTTTCCATTTTGGAGTAAAAAGTAATTATGAAATTCAACTCTAATTGTATAGTTTTTCTGTGTAAAATAACTGATAAAAATAGAATAATTTAGATGCTTTTTCTTTTATTTTTTATAGTATTGAATAGCAGAGCATAACAAATAAATAGTACCTTCAGTTTGCTTTCTCTGGAAAAAATGATTTGGTAAGATTTTACATGTCCCACAAATGCTCTTAAACAAAAGATATATCCCCAAGTGGACAACAGATAAGTTTATATTTTAAAAAGGAAAGGAAGAAATGTATATTTCTAGAATTTTCTAGCTTATAAGAAAAATAAGGAGAAATCTTCTAATTGCTGGTTGGCAGCTAACCCTCCAGTTCCTCTACAGTGTACAAATTATATTAAATGAATTCATTGCATTAATAAAGACAAACATCATTGATATTTGAACAATGAATGTAAATGGTTTGGAATCAAGAATTACCTTTATTCATTATTAACAATTATCAGACAATACCAGTTTCCAAATAACATGTTTCCTAAATTAACAAGGTGACCACACATCTAGATGGTTGCTATGTGTGAGGACAGATACATCGCCAAAGGTTTGTGAAGGACTAACTGCTGTAGGAATAAGCCATAACTAGAGACCAGGAAGAAAACAAATTTACAAGGGTGTTCAGAGTTCTAAGAGCATGAGATTGTGATACTTGATAGAAGAAAACATATGAATTGACCATTACCATTAACCTTGCTTGATTACTGAAGCATAGGCCAAGGGTAGAAACTCAAGCAGAGCCATGTAGTCTCACAGAGTTAGAGAGACAGGGATCAAGGTGCTGGAAAGCTGGAGTGTCAATAACTTACGGGGAAGAATATGAGAGCAGAAGCTGCATAGTGAGAAGGGTTCAGAGACCTGCAGAAGGGTTAAAAAAAGCCACAAGTTTTTAGCTGAGCATTGATCTGCATAAATGTTGGATAAAATGTCATGAAGTTGTAGAAAGAACAATAGGAAAAGCCAGGGGGTAAAGAATTTTAGGAATTCACACATAAAGATGGAAATAATTTGTATTCTCAAGAGCAGACAGGAGAGACCTAATTCATAGGGGAATTGTGTAGAGTACTCAGAAACATTGGGCCTTGGTAATAAAGGAGAATTTGCCTTAAAACCAAGGTTCCTCTGAACACATTAGCAAAGGTTAAAACAGTGGGTACACATGGATATAAAGATGGATCTAATAGGCATTGGAAACTACAAAATGGGGGAGAGTGAGAGTGGATAAATTACTGGTTGGGTACAAAGTTCAATAAGAAAAAAAAAAAACAAAGGTCAAAAAGAAGGCTTGAAAGGTAATCGACATCATTAATCATCAGAGAAATGCAAATCAAAACCACTATGAGATATCATCTCATACCTGTTAGGAGATGACTTAACTTACTATCAAAAAGTCAAAGGATAACAAATGTTGGCAAGTATGAGGAGAAAAGAGAACTCTTATACATTGTTGGTGGAATGTAAATTGGTACAGTCATTATGGGAAAGAGCATAGAGTTTTCTAAAGAAATTTAAAATAAAACTACCATATGACTCAGTAATCTCTCTTCTGGGAATATACCCAAAGGAAATGAAATAATCACCTCATAAAAATGTCTGCACTCCCATGTTCATTGCAGCATTATTCATAATGGCCAAGATATGGAAAAGCCAAACTGTACATCAAGGGATGAATGGATAAAGAAACTGTGGTGTATTTCTTTATATCCCATGTAATAATAATGAAATATTATTCAGCCCTAAAAAAGAATGAGATCTTCTCATTTGACACAACATAGATGAGCCTGGAGGACAATGAAATAAACCAAAGACAGAAAAGTATTACATGGTTTCACTTAAATGAGGTTTTTTTTAAAACTCAAATATACAAAGATAGAGAAGAAAACAGTGGTTCTGGGGCAGAGGAGGAAGGAAGAAAATTGGGAGATGTCACAAGACACAAAGTATAAGATATATATTAGACTTCTAGGCTAGTTCATGATGTATAACATGAGGACTATAGGCAATAAAATTTTACCACACATGGAATTCATGCTAAATGAATAGATTTTAACTGTTATTCCCATAAAAACAAACAATGGGTAACTATATAAGAGGATAGAAATGTTCATTCGTTTCACTACAGTAACATTTTACAATCTACATGTATTTCATAACAGCACATTGTATATCTTAATATATGTAATAAAATTTATTTTAAAATAAACAATTTTTTAAAAATTAAATCAAGTGCGCTTCATCCCTGGGATGCAAGGCTGGTTCAACATATGCAAAACAATAAACATAATAATCCAGCATATAAACAGAACCAAACAAAAACCACATGATTCTCTCAATAGATGCAGAAAAGGCCTTTGACAAAATTCAATAGCCCTTCATGCTAGACACTCTCAATAAATTCGGCATTGATGGAATATATCTCAAAATAATAAGAGCTATTTAGGAAAAACCCACAGCCAATATCATACTGAATGGGCAAAAACTAGAAGCACTCCCTTTGAAAACTGGCACAAGACAGGGATGCCCTCTCTCACCACTCCTATTCAACATAGTGTTGGAAGTTCTGGCTAGGGCAATCAGGCAAGAGAAAGAAATCAAGGGTATTCAGTTAGGAAAAGAATAAGTCAAATTGTCCCTGTTTGCAGATGACATGATTGTACATTTAGAAAACGCCATCATCTCAGCCCAAAATCTCCTTCAGCTGATAAGCAACTTCAGCAAAGTCTCAGGATACAAAATAAATGTGCAAAAATCACAAGCATTCTTATATACCAGTATCAGACAGAGGGCCAAATCATGAATGAACTTCTATTCACAATTGCTTCAAAGAGAATAAAATACCTAGGAATCCAACTTACAAGGGATGTAAAGGACCTCTTCAAGGAGAACTACAAAACACTGCTCAGTGAAATCAAACAGGACAGAAATAAATGGAAGAACATACAATGCTCATGGATAGGAAGAATCAATATTGTGAAAATGGCCATACTGCCCAAGGTAATTTATAGATTCAATGCCATCCCCATCAAGCTACCAATGAGTTTCTTCACAGAATTGGAAAAAACTGCTTTAAAGTTCACATGGAACCAAAAAAGAGCCTGCATTGCCAAGACAATCCTAAGCCAAAAGAACAAAGCTGGAGGCCTCACGCTACCTGACTTCAAAGTACACTACAAGGCTATAGTAACCAAAACAGCACGATACTGGTGCCAAAACAGAGATATAGACCAATGGAACAGAACAGAGCGCTCAGAAATAATACCACACATCTACAGCCATCTGATCTTTGACAAACCTGACAAAAACAAGAAATGGGGAAAGGATTCCCTATTTAATAAATGGTGCTGGGAAAATTAGCTAGCCATAAGTAGAAAGCTGAAACTGGATCCTTTCCTTACTCCTTATACGAAAATTAATTCAAGATGGATTAGAGACTTAAATGTTAGACTTAAAACCGTAAAAGCCCTAGAAGAAAACCTAGGTAATACCATTCAGGACATAGGCATGGACAAGGACTTCATGTCTAAAACACCAAAAGCAATGGCAACAAAAGCCAAAATTGACAAATGGGATCTCATTAAACTAAAGAGCTTCTGCACAGCAAAAGAAACTACCATCAGAGTCAACAGGCAACCTACAGAATGGGAGAAAATTTTTGCAATCTACTCATCTGACAAAGGGCTAATATCCAGAACCTATAAAGAACTCAATCAAATCTACAAGACAAAAACAACCCCATCAAAAAGTGGGTAAAGGATAGGAACAGACACTTCTCAAAAGAAGACATTCATACAGCCAACAGACACATGAAAAAAATGCTCATCATCACTGACCAGAGAAATGCAAATCAAAACCACAATGAGATACCATTTCACACCAGTTAGAATGGCAATCATTAAAATGTCAGGAAACAACAGGTGCTGGAGAGGATGTGGAGAAATAGGAACACTTTTACACAGTTGGTGGTACTGTAAACTAGTTCAACCATTGTGGAAAACAGTGTGGCGTTTCCTCAAGGATCTAGAACTAGAAATACCATTTGACCCAGCCATCCCATTACTGGGTATATACCCAAAGGATTATAAATCATGCTGCTATAAAGACACATGCACACGTATGTTTATTGCAGCACTATTCACAATAGCAAAGACTTGGAATCGACCCAAATGTCCATCAGTGATAGACTGGATTAAGAAAATGTGGCACATATACACCATGGAATACTATGCAGCCACAAAAAAGGATGAGTTTGTGTCCTTTCTAGGGACATGGATGCAGCTGGAAACCATCATTCTCAGCAAACTATCACAAGAACAGAAAACCACTTACCGTGTGTTGTCAGTCATAGGTGGGAATTCAACAATGAGATCACTTGGACACAGGAAGGGGAACATCACACCCCAGGTCCTATTGTGGGGAGTGGGGAGAGGGGAAGGATAGCATTAGGAGATACACCTAACGTAAATGACATGTTAATGGGTGTGGCACACCAACATGGCCCATGTATACATATGTAACAAACCTGCACATTGTGCACATGTACCCTAGAACTTAAAGTATAATTTAAAAAAATTAAAATGCTCAAAAAAAGAAAAAAAAAAACTTGAGAAGATAAATATCACCTACATGTAACTGCCTGATCAAAGAACAAGGATCTTTTTTTTTTTTTTTTTTTTTTTGAGACGGAGTCTTGCTTTGTGCCCCAGGCTGGAGTGCAGTGGCGCGATCTCGGCTCACTGCAAGCTCCGCCTCCCGGGTTCACGCCATTCTCCTGCCTCAGCCTCCCGAGTAGTTGGGACTACAGGCGCCCGCCACCACGCCGGGCTAATTTTCTTGTATTTTTAGTAGAGACGGGGTTTCACCGTGTTAGCCAGGATGGTCTCAATCTCCTGACCTCGTGATCCGCCCGCCTCGGCCTCCCAAAGTGCTGGGATTACAGGCTTGAGCCACCGTGCCCGGCCTAAAGAACAAGGATCTTTAAAAGAATGCAAGAAGTCTATCATTGAACAATAAGTAATTAACAATGTCCACAATTCAGTTAAAAATTACTAGGCTATCAAAGAAGCAGAAAAAAAAAACTTGGATTAGGAGAAATATAATTCAACTGAAAGAAATGCAGAAATAAGAAACATAACACAATTAACATACAAAGGCCTTAAAATACTATGATCTAGTTTCCAGTCCAATGTGTAGAGAGTTTGGATTGTCACTTTATACACTCAAAAAGAGAAAAGATGAACAAGCTAAAAATCAACAATCTTTATAGATTCATCAGAGAATTGAGATCAGGATAAACCACAATGTAACTCGAAAACTGGAGAAAGAGTCATATCCTATGAATCACAGTTCACTAGGATCAGACATTCTAGAGCAGAAGCCCATTGCAACCCAGTTCTGGTAGGAATGCTTAAACCGTAATTGATGAATTGTCAGAGGCTCAGTGAGGACTAGTTTGAAAGTTAGAAACTGCATGAGAAGCAGCTTTGTAGGATCCCCCACTTTGATTAGCGTTTTTACCTTTAGTAGTCCCATCAGCTTCTCAGGGTGAACACAGGGGAAAACTTATTTTATGCTTCCAGTAGTGGAAGAGGAAAGTTATTATTCTGAAATAAGTCCAGAACGTTCTGATCTACCTAACAAAGGACTACCCTCAAAATAAACTATTTTAACAGAGCTAGTTGACTTGGGTTTTGCCAGAGCTTAACCAATTTAGAGAAAGGAATATCTAATTCTAGCTCCCTCTGGCCTTTGACATGGGAGAAGGGAAATACCCAAATCCCAAGTCCCTTAGCCATTTTGTCTCCCCTGAGGCATAGGGGAAACTTATAGGCCAGAAACATAGGCTCAGTAAAAGACTGGAACCGAATCATAGGATTGAATTGTAACTTCCCTACCCCCATAGTTTAGTGACATTTCAACCAGGCTCCTGTATAGTAACAGTGGGTTACAGATAAAAGAAATCCGAGGCTCACATGCTCTTTTAAGAAGGAATCGCCAGTAAAACCCAAAGGTAACATTCGAGACAAAAACAAGGACACCAAAGGGAATTATAGCCGCTGACCTCTATATGTATAGCAAACAACAAACACAGCCTAACTCAGCCAGATAACCATAAAACTTCACACCAAAGGCCTCTTTATCCCAGTTCATTTTACTCAGTTCATCATGTATGGCTTTCAACAAAAAATTACAAGGGATACTAAAAGATAAAAAAACAGATATAGCGAAAAGCATGAGAAATAGACCCAGATGTGGCAGAAACACTGGAATTATCAGGCCAGGAATTTAAAAAATTATAATTACTATGTTAAGAAATCTAATGAAAAAAATGACATCATACAAGAAAAGATGGATAATATAAGCAGAGACATGGACACTCTAAGAATGAATAAGAAAAAATGTTAGAAATCAAAACACTATGATAGAAAGGAAGAATGCTTTGATAGGCTCATCTGTAGACAAGATATGGAAAGGAAAAAATTTGAGAGCTTGAACATACATAAATAGAAACTTTCAGAACTGAAATGAAATGAGAATAAAGAATAAAAACGGTGGAGCAGAATATCAAAAGAACCGTGGGACAACTACAGGAGAGCTAACATGTACATAATGTGAACACCCAACAAACAAAAACTGAGGACATTTGCTACTAGTAGACTGGCCTTGCAAGAAATATTAAAGTAAGTTTTTCAGACTGAGTGAAGATAATGCAGGTAAGAATAATATAGGTTGGAAAATTTATTTTTAGGGAAAATGAAAATAATAAGGTTGGAAACAGAACTATGGGAAGGAAGGGAGGAAGGAAGGGAGGGAGGGAAAGAAACAGACAGACACTAGAGAATAAAAATAAAATAAAATACATTTTTTTCTTGTTCTTAGTTTATCTAACAGATAATGCTTTGTGCCAAATACTAATAGCAACAATATATATGGTGATTATTGGTTAAGGATAAGTGAAATTAGTGAGGTCCATATTATAAGGAAGGGAGAAAAATAGGAATGTATTGTTATACGATTTGTGTACTATACATGAAGTGATAGTTATTTGAAAATGTATTTAGTTATAAGTGTATATTGCAAAATCTAGGAAAAGCGCTACATTATTTTTTAGAAAAGCAATATAATTGATGTGCTAAGAGAGGAAAGGAAATGAAATCATATAAAATGCTCAATTAAAACTAGAGAAAAGACAAAAAGATAAAAAAAGAAGAAAGAGAAAGAAAAAGAAAAACAGGAGGAGTGAATAGAAAATAGTTATAAGTATGGTAGATATTAAATCAACCATATTAATAATCACTTTATTATAAATGGTTAATACAATAATTAAAAACAAGTATTATCAGAGTGAATTAAAGAACACTACATGTTTTCTACAAGAAAGCACTTTAAATGTCAAAACATAAATAGATTAAAAGTAATGGAATGGAGATGGATGTATTATGCCAAAACAAATGAAAAAAAAGCTGGAGGTGCTATACTAATTTCATACAAAGATGATATCAGAATAAGGGAAATTATCCATGATAAAGAAGGCCATTACCTAATGACCAAGTGGTCCATTCTCCAAGAATACATAAAATCTTTAATGTGTATGTGCCTAACAATGGACTGTCTAAATATGCATGGGAAAAAAACGATAAAACTACAAGAAGAAATGTGCAAACCTACTATGATAGTTGGAGACTGTTTATTATTCTATAGGTAAGTAACAGATGCAGCAAGCAGTATTATTACTTTTTTTCACTTTGTATTTAATTTTCTCAGATAAATGCTAGAATTATTGATTTGAGATTTTCCTTGTTTTCTAGTACATGCCTTCACTTCTGTAAATTTCTCTTGAAACAGTACTATTGCTACATCTCACAAATTTTGACGAGTTGTATCTTCATTTTTATTTGGAAGACAGTTTGGTGGTTTCTTAGAGTCCTAAAGATAGTGTTACCATTTAATCTAGTAAATGTGGCCCTACGTATTTACCGGATTAAATTCAAAATTGATTTTCACACAGTATCCTGAACATAAATGTTTAAAATAGCTTTCTTATTGCAAAAATTTGGGAGCAACCATAGGTGGACAGATAAACAAACTGTGGTATACACTTAAAATGGGACATTATTCAGCCATAATAATAAAAAAAAACTATCAAGCCACAAAAATACATGAAGGTTCCTAAATACATATTTGTAAGTTAAGCCAATTGAAGGCAACATATTGGATAATTCAACCTATATCACATTCTGGAAAAAGCAAAACTAAAGACAAAGTCGAAAGAGCAGTGCTTACCAGGGATTCAAGGAGGGAGGGAGGGATGAATAAGTGGAGCAAAGAGGATTTTTAAAGACATTGTAACTGTTGTATGAAACAGTAATGGTGTATACATAATACATTTGTCAAAAACCATAAAACGTACAAGAGGGAACTCAAATTTAAACTATAAACTTTAGTTTATAATAATGTATCAATATGGGTTCATCAATTATAGCAAGTTAACCACACGGATCTAATCTAATACCACACTGTTAAGAACAGGGGAAACTGTTAAAATCTTGGGGGAGAGGGTATATAGGAACTTTGTACTTTCTGCCTATTTTTTTTCTATAAACCTCAAGCAGCTCTAAAAGATAGTCTGTGAACTTAATAGGTGTGATTAATATAGAAATATGGGAAAGGGCATAAAACAAAACGTGAGTATAATGAGGTCTTAAACAGAAAGATCATAATGAATTTGTAAACAAAATTCAAATTGGATGTCTAGAGATAAAAATTCCATATGTGGAATGAAAAAATATACATTGAGAGGGATTAAAAGCAAACTAGGCACTAGAGTAGGAAAAGTCATTGAACTTAAAGGCAAGAGGAAAAAATATGTAATGACATTATTAAGCATGCTATCAGATTTGTAATAAGAGTTCCAGAAGAGAAGGAAATGAACAAAGCTGGAAAAAAGTTATACAATTATGGTAAAAAAAAATTACAAATGTGATGACCATCATAGACATAAAACTTCAATAAATCTGAAAAAACAAACATAATAATGATATAGAAAGCAATACCAATGAAATAATTTCAGTAATAAAATCACTGAAAAATCAGTGATAAGGAATAAATCCTAAAAGAAACAAGAGACAAAAGGACACACATGCCGAAGGGAGAAACATGAAGCAAAATTACAGGAGACCTGTTGTCAGAAACTATGAAAGCCAAAAGACATTGGAATAATATTTTAAGATACTAAAAAAAAAAAAAAAGAATGCCACACCCATGACAATGTCTTTCAAAATTAGACCAACAAAATTTGAGAAAATTTAAGAAGACCTGCACTGAAAGGAATGCTAAAGGGAAAATTTCAGACAGACAAAAATTAATACCAAATATATAGTTCAATCTGCAAAAGGGATAAGAGTGCAGGGAATGGTGAATATACAAAAAGACACTTTTTTTTTTTTTTTTTTTTTTTTTACTTTAAAAAACTTCTGTAGAGGAGAATTTTCTGTTTAAAGCAAAAATAATAGCAATGCATGATGAGCTGTATAGCATTAGTAGAATATATGACAAACAATAGCACAAATAGGAAAAGTGGAAATGAAGATACACTCCTATAAGGTTATAACACTCTATGTAAGTGATAATTGTATCTTAACATAGACTCTAACAAGCTAAGCATGTATATGATAAACCATAGAGTAATCACTGAAAATAAAACATATGTAATAGATAACAGCAGAGGTACAATATAATCATTAAATTAATTTCCTAAGCTCACTAATTGGAATATTGGGGGAAAAACAGAGAATATGTGGAACAACTATGAAATATAGAGCAAGATGAAAGAATTAACCTCCGTATCATTGATATCCACATTATATACGATGTGCTATCCGATACTAAAGTCACATTTGGTTATTAGGTGTATAATTTGTGGCTAGGCCAAACTGAAATATGATATAAGTGTAAAACACTCACTGAATTTCAAAGATTTAGTATAAGTTAAAATATTGTTACATATCTCATTGATATATTTTTTCCATTAATAACATGCTTAAATGATAATATTCTGAATATGTGTGGATAAATAAAATAATATATTAAAGTAATTTTTCACTCGATTTTTGTGTATCTACTAAAGTTTTTTAAAATTACATATGTGACTTATATTTGTGATTCACATTTTTATTGGCTAGCACTGTTCCAAACACTCCAATAAAAGTAAAGATTGTCAGATTGGATGGAAACTATGACCTACATATGTATGCTGTCTAAAGGAAACCAATTTTAAGTATAAAGACATAAATTAAAAATTAAAGAATGGAAAAAGTTGTGCCCTGAAAACCCTACTTGAAAGAATCCTGGAATGGTCCTATTAAATCAGACAAAGTGGACTTCAGAACAAGGAAACATTTCAGGGACAAAGAGAGGCATTTATAATAAAACTAGGTCAACTCATCAAGAAGCTATGATAATTCTAAATACATGAATAAAAATTAATGGCAGACTGGCATCATAAGAAATGCTAAAGAAACAAATCAGTTTATTGAGGCTGAAGAAAAATGGTAGTAGATACAAACTGGATCCTTAGGAAGAAATGAAGAATGTTTAAAATGGTAAATATCCAGATGAATACAAAATGCTCTCCTTTTTTTCCAATTGTATATGTAAATATATCTGTTTCAAGCAAAAATTATAACATATGATTGTATTTGTAACCTGAGTACATATAGTATATATAAACACTTTAACATAAGTAGTGGGCCCTTGGTAATAGGGCCTATATACTTGCACTGCTTCTACAGTTTATGTAAAGTGGTGCAATATTTACTTTACATTGGCTATAAAAGGTAAATATGTGTACCGTAATCCCTAGAGTGTAAACAGATAATGAGATAAAAGATAAAATAAAATAAAATTTGAATGTAAACAGCTAATGAGATAAAAGATAAAATAAAATGTGAAAAATATTCAAATAAACCAAAGAAAGAGAGGAAAAGAGGAATGGAGGAAGACAAAAAACAGTAAAAGGGATAAATGGAAAACATACAATAAAATGGGAGATCTAAATTGAACCATATTGATGATTACATTAAATATAAAGAACATAAACTCCCAATTAAAACACTCTGGACAAAAGTTAGACACAGGACCCAACCATGTGCTGTCTGAGATGTACTTATAGTAAAAATACTTACAAAAATGTAGAGATTCTAAGACAAAGCATGGGAATTGTATGTTGTTAATGAGAGATGTACTTTAAACTTAAAGACACAAATAAATAAATTCAAATTAAATGAAGAAATTTATGTCCTGCAAATGCTAACCAAAAGAAGGTTTCATTGGCTATATCAATAATACCTAAAGCAAACTTCAAGACAAAGAATATTACCAAAGATAAAGAAAGTTTTGAATATAATAAAAGTTCTCCCAGTGGGAAGACATAATCATAATTCTGTATGTGTTTATGAAGAGGAGTTCAAAATAGATAAAGCAAAAACTGACAGAATTAAACCAAGAAACAGACACAAAATTAAGAGAGATTTTAATATGGAAAGATTTTCTTCTCTTTCAGAAACAATAGAAAAACTAAATTTTAGAAGTCAGTAAAGGGCTGGTTGTGGTGGCTCATGCCTGTAATCCTCCCAGCTCTTTGGAAGGATGTGGTAGGAGGATCACTTGAGGCCAGGAGTTCAAGACCAGCCTGGGCAACACAGAGAGACCCCTAGCTCTGCCAAGAAAAATTAGTAATGGTAGAGATAATTTGAACAACACTATTAACCACCTTTTTCTAACTGACATTGGTAGAATACTCCATCCAACAGCAAACACAAATATTGTCTTTCAAGTATATATAATATATCCACTAAGATAGATCATGTTCTGGGCCATAAAATAAGTCAATGATTTTTTTTTTTAAATGGAAACAATACCAACAAGCATATCACATATTAAACTTCTTTTAAACTAAGGCAACATTGTTTTTGTTTGCTATGTTATGTACCAACAATAAAATTAAATTAGAAATCAGTAACAATCAAATGTATAGGAAAACTCCAAACATTTGGAAATTAAACCATTTCAAATAATTCATGAATCAAATAAGGTATTTATTATAGAAAGAATAAATAAATGCATTTTGATATTGGCTTCATTTTTCTTTCTGCAACTCAAACTCACTGGGCATGCTGTCATCATGGGGCCTTTGGCATAGCTGTTCCTTCTGCCTAGAAAACCCTTCCAGCAGACATCCCTATAGCTTTGCTCCCTTGCTTCCTTTAGGGGTTTGCTCAGCTCTCACACCAATGAAACATTCTCTGGCGACTCTATTTAAAACAGAATCTCCAGCATTTCCTATCTCCCTTACCAGCCTTATTTTACTCCTTAGCACTTATCACCCTCTAACATACTGTATATTGTTTTTGTTTTACTTTTGTTTGGCTTGACCAGCTAAGCTTTATAGGGGCAGGAAATTTTGTCAGTTTCCTTCTCTGATGTGTCCTTTGAATCCTAGTAGACACTTACTGAATGAGTGAAATACATATACATAAACATATACATGTCTATACATATACAAGATATGCATCAATACATTAAGAGAAAATATTTTTGTGTTTGGGGAGTATATGCAATGTAAAATTTGTATTTTCCACTTATTTGCATTTTCTAATTCTTCTATAATGAACATGAATCTCTTGTGTAATTGTTTAAAAATAAAAATCTTGTACAGAAATACCGAGAGCTGAACTCTGAAATATTTTTTGTTTCTTGGCACTTAACATGCAGAAGGAAGGGAAGCAGGAGGCATACATTTCCAGAAAACCTTTTCAGAAATGATTTCATCATTTTCGTGCCCCCCCAAAAAATTTTCTACACATTGAGAGATATTTACATCTCCTAATGTGTGTGTGTGTGTGTGCGCGCGCGCATGTGTGTGGAGAAAGAGCTTATAAATATATAAATATAAGAATCCACCATTTGTTAATCAGTGGTACACAAATATTTTAATTTTTATTTACACCATCAAATTCATTTGCCTTACAAATGAATTTACTTCACAGTGTCTAAGCAGGTATGACTGTTACTTTGTCTCCAACTTTCTTTTGTTCAAGCCACCTTATTATTAGGTAGTTGAAAGTGACTGGACAATATCCATAGCATCATAATTTCCTTGTCATGCAATAACTTTGTTAACATTTTGTGTCCTTGTATTATGTGGAATCATTGATGCATCTGCTTATCTACTCCGAACTTCAGTATTTAACTCCCAAACTAATTCAGCTTCAAAGAAGCTGAACTATAAAATAATTCAACACAAGCATGTGAAGACATACATAGAAAACTAAAAATTAAATTAATCCTCAAAAATTTTGTTTCTCAATTCTTTATGCTGGATATCAGAAGATAAAACAATATCTCTTTCACATAGAATTTCAAGAATTTAAATAAAATTCTTTTTATTTTGAGCTCTTTGCCAAAGGCCGTTTTCTGTTTTATCTTTGAAAGCAAACATTCAGAATAACGGCAAAATCACTAGCAAAATGTGACATTTTATTAAGTCTGTTTGTAAACTAAGTCAATACCACCTTTGCTTCACCACCTTATTTAAAAGGCAGTGGCATAAGATAAAAATCAATGGCTAACCTGACAGAAATTTTTTGAAAATTAAAATTACCGAAAAGCATCTTAAACTTAAAATCTGTGGGGCATGGAAAATGTGTCTTTGTTTTATGTTTTCTCCAGCTGAAGTGTTTGCTTTTCACTGCTTAAGTCTGGGATGTGTCTGGTTGTTGCTATGCACCATGAACATTTTATATGAAAAAAACTGGAAAAGTTGGTTTCATACAATGGTTAGTATTCTATGACATTTTAGTGGACAGAAGGTAATAAAATATATTTGTCAAAAAATCATTACTCCATAACACCACCAAAGATTGACATAATGGGGCAGGCAATCTGGATTGGTAACTAGGCTCAACACTTCTACAATTTTCTTGTAATCTGATTTCTTTCTTCTCTTATCTATGCGATTGACATGAACGTGCTCCTCTTTCATCCTCTTCCGACCACTTCTCCCTCTTTTGCTCTTTGAGAAGTGGCATTCCTTGTTGGAGATTTTTGTAGGAATGTTCTGTCACGTCTAAAATCTGGCATTATTTCTGACAGTCATTTAAACTGGATTCAACACAAACATGTTAGAGGACTCAAGTAAATTAATCATGTTGTCTATTTCAATAAAAGAGCCAACATAGCCAAGGCAACATAAACAGGCTATAACAGTAATGGCCAATTTAAAGGTTCATTAACAAATACCAGTGGTAGCACTGTAATTCTCAAGCTCTCATCACTGAAATGTTAAACAACAGGCATTGAAGATACCAGAAAGATACTACACAATACTAAACAGATTGAAGTGGATCCGATTATTTCCTTATCATTATAAACATCCAACTCCAAATTAAGTTCCAGCTTTTAAGTTCCAACTCTTGCATATTTTCAGATTTAATCATGTCTTCCAAATGATGACAGTATTATGGATTTTCTTTACTTTTTGTCAGTTTCTTCTCTCCTTTCATCTTCTCCAGCAATATTCTCCTTTCTGACGATTTTCCCATTTTCCCTTCACTACTTCTTCTTAACTGTTTAAGAGGTTTCATTTAATTTGAAATGAATTTGGAGCATCAATTTTACTTCATTTGTTCACACAGTGTTAACAGAAAGATACAGAAGAAGCAAAAATGACAGGCATATCCTAGGACTAGTACATTGTTTCTGCCCACTGTCCTGGGCAGAAAAGACACAACTCCTGTGATAGACTGGTTGTAACTAGTGTCCAAAGAGCAAAAAGAGTAAACATTAAAATGACAAATTGGGAAAAGTTCTTTATAAAGCTCTATTACCAGAATTATTAATTTTATTAATATATGGAGTTTTAACCATTTGGGTGATAAAACTAATATCCTTAAGAAAAATGTGAGTAAAGATTATTAAAAATATGTAGATGAAGAGATACAAATAACCTATAAGCATAGAAACAAATGTTCACCTATATCCACCCACACCTTCATTTGCAATTTATAAAAAATATTATTTTACTCCTCCTTTTAGAAATGAATTTTGAGTGATGCCCTTTGTGCCACTGAGGGTGAAATGAAACAGAGGAAAAGTCGGGATGATGGCACCCAAGACCAGCGGAATCTTTTTGTTTGCAAACACTGTTCCTGAAATGAGATAATCACGTTTATTAACAATTGTTTGAAGTGTGGATAGGTACAATATTTTGGAAATCAGTTGGCAATGTGCTGTGACAGTCAATACAATAAAAACTTCTGAAGAAACACTGCTGACAGAAATCAGAGACAACACAAACAAACATTCCATACTCATGGATTCGAAGAATCAATAGTCTTAAAATGGTCATACTGCCTGAAGCAATTTACAGATTCAACGTTATTCCTATCAAACTACCAATGACACTTTTCACCAAATTAGAAAAAAAACTTTTAAAATTCATATGAAACCATAAAAGAGCCCAAACAGTCAAAGCAATTCTAAGCAAAAAGAAGCAAGCTGGAGGCATTATACTACCCAACTTTAAAATGTATTACAAGGCTATAGTAATCAAAACAGCATGGCACTGGTACAAAAGCAGACACATGGACCAATGGAACAGGTTAGAGAATCCAGAAATAGAGCCACACACCTACAACTATCTGATCTTCAACAAAGTTGACAATAACAAGAATGAGGAAAAGACTCCCTAATCAATAAATTGTGCTGGGATAACTGATTAGCCATATGCAGAAGATGGAATTTGGACCCCTTCGTTTCACCATATACAAAAACCAACTCAAGATGGATGAAGGACTTAAATATAAGACCCAAAACTATAAAAACCCTAGAAGAAAACCTAGGAAATATCGTTCTGGACATAGATGCTGGCAAAGATTTCATGAGGAAGATTCCAAAAGCAATTGTAACCAGAATTGACAAACAGGACCTAATTAAACTAAAGAGATTCAGCACAGCAAAATAAACTATCAACAGAGTAAACAAACAACCTACAGAATGGGAGAAAATATTTTCAAATTACACATCTGACAAAGGTCTAATATTCATCATCTATAAGGAACTTAAATCAATAAGCAGAAAACAAACCCATTAAAAATGGGCAAAGAACATGACCAGACACTTTTCAAAAGAAGATGTACATGTGGCAAACAAGCATATGAAAAAACTCTCAGCATCACTAATCATTAGAAAAATGCAAATCAGAACCATGAGATGCCATACCACACTGGTCAGAATGGCTATTATTAAAAAGTCAAAACATAACAGATGGTGGTGAGCTTCTGGAGAAAAAGGAATGCTTATACACTGCTGGTGGTGATACAGACAGGAGACAGGGAAATACTGGGTAGAAGAGGGTGGTTCCCTGGCAAAGTCCCTGCCTTCAAGCCTGGAAACCCATGGCCCTAAACAGGAACAGGCATTTCTGCTTTTGCACCCAAATGTTGCCTTTCAGCCCACCATGCCCCCCTATCCTGTACCCATATAAACCCCAGACCCCAGGTTCCAGAAGCAGACAAGGAGATGAGGAGATGAACAGAAGAGCAGAAGAATGGCAGAATGATGTGGCAGAAAGAAGAGAAGGAGCATCTGAATGCCAAGAGGAGTTTGGCTGGCAGTGGTTGGAGAGGAGATCAGCCTCTGGACAGCAAAGCTACAGGGGAAGATCATCTTCCCATTCTGATCTTCCCATTCCATCCCCTTTCCAGCTCCCCATCCATCCTGCTGGGGGCCACCTCCACCATTCAATAAAACCCCCACATTCACCATCCTCAAGTCTGTGTGCAACTTGATTCTTTCTGATGCTGGACAAGGACCTGGGTACCAAGAGGGCACTGAGCTGGTTAACACTTAAGCTGTCTGTGGATGGCAAAGCTAAAAGAGTGCACTGTAACACACACCCACTTGGGCTGTGGGAGTCAAGGCACCCACCCCAAACACTACCATGGCCATTTGCCCTGGCTTTTGCACCTTCCTGTCTGCATGCTCCCCCGCCCAGTAAGGGATTTGACACCATACGTGATGACCAAACAGAGAAGCCACACTCCTGTTGCACATCCTGCACATCCCCTGTCAGGGAACTCTCCAGTTTCATCAGGAATGTAAATTAGTTCAGCCACTGTGCAAAGCAGTTTGGAGATTTCTCAAATAACTTAAAATGGAACTACCATTCAACCCAGCAACCCCATTACTGGGTATATACCCAAAGGAATATAAATCATTCTGTCATAGACGTATGCACACACATGTTCATTATAGCACTATTCACAATAGCAAAGACATAGAATCAACCTAGATGCCTGTTAACAGTAGATTGGATTTAAAGAAATGCAGCGCACATACACCATGGAATACTACACAGCTATAAAATACGATGAAATAATGTCTTTTGCAGCAACATGAATGGAGCTGGAGACCATTATTCTAAGTAAATTAATGCAGGAAGAGAAAACCAAGTAAACACTGCACGTTCTCACTTATAAGTGGGGACTAAACATTGAGTCCACATGGACACAAAGAAAGGAAAAATAGACACAAAGTCTACTGTGGGTGGAGGGTCGGGGAGAGTGAGGATCAAAAAACTCCCAATTAGATACTATGCTCACTACCTGGATGACTACATAATCTGTACACCAAACCCCATTGACACACATTTTACCCATGTAACAAACCTGCACATGTACCCCCTGAACCTAAAATAAAAATTGGAAGGAAATAAAGTTACAACCAACTCTTGTACTCTGTTGTGAGAAAACAATCATATGTGTTGACAAAAAGTCAGCTTCTAATAGATGTATAATAATAGTGTATATGTAGAAGGAAAATATCAGATATAACTTATATACCCAAAAGTATGGCTTAAAAAGGGAATGACAGTCTTTATGATGGGATATTGTGCAACTACTACAAGCATATTTTAAGAGATTATTTATTAACATATGATAATGACTACACTGAGTGATGGTTTTTAGAAGCATGAATTGAAACTGTGTATAAGCATGACTTTATTGTTATATATAACATTATATAGACATTTATATAATTATACAATAAACATGCTTATGTTCATATATTTATTTTTGCTTATTCATATTCATAAGTAAGGCCAATAGGAGGTAACAATCTGTATATCTGAGTGATAATTTCATAGATAATTTGTTTGTTCGTTTTATAGCCCAATTATATTTTTCCTAATGTATTGCAACCGAAACTTGGAAAAAAATAACAGAAGCAAATAGAGAAAACAAATCGTATCAGCCATATCTCATAATCCACAAATTCATCCTATTAGAGGAGGAACTATGTAAAATAAATTTTATTGGTTGAATGTCCTATTTAGTTCATTGCAAAACTGCATGAGAACATGCTTGTGACTTATTTAGCAGCTTGTTGGCTTTCTACTGGGTTCATGAGTGTCCTTTGGAAAGAGAATACATTTGGAACGCTTATACCTTTTCTTTGTCCAGTACCCTCTTCTCACTTCTATCGCTAAGGTGTTAGAAGCAACTATAACGTAAGCACTGATGTTTACTGTTCCCTGCCCTCCACTTTGATCACTTTGGGAAATACTTTTTTAAAATATCAATTGTATTGAACTATAATTTACCTAAAATAAATACTCCTATTTTAAGTGCACAGTTTGCTGAGTTTTGCTGATATAATGGCCCAGATGAATAAAATTAATTGATTTTTCAAATAATAAATTAACCTTGCAATCTTCTTAGAAATTTCATTTGCTCGTGGTTTATTATCTGTTCTACGTACTGCTACATTCAATTTGTTATTTTGTTTTAGGGACTTTTGAGTCTGTTTATGAGGACTAAACATAGAAGTTGTATTACTTATAATGCCCTTGTCTCGATTTGGAATCAGGGCAATACTGGGTTCATAAAATAAGATAGGAAGGGTCCCTTTAAATTCCTTTTTTTTTTTTTTTTTTTTTTTTTTTTGAGACGGAGTTTCGCTCTTGTTGCCCAGCCTGGAGTGCAATGGCGCAATGTCAGCTCACAGCAACCTCCGCCTCCCGGGTTCAAGCGATTCTCCTGCCTCAGCCTCCTGAGTAGCTGAGATTTCAGGCATGCACCACCACACCCAACTTTTTTTTTTTTTTTTTTTTTTGGTAGAGAAGGGATTTCTCCATGTTGATTAAGCTGGTCTCGAACTCCCAACCTCAGGTGATCCACCCACCTCGGCCTCCCAAAGTGCTGGGATTACAAGCATGAGCCACCGTGCCTGGCCTGCATTAATTGAATTTTTTCTTCTGTAGATTGTAATCTGTCACTATTGTTATTTATTTTATTGCCCAAATTTTCTCAAATTTGGCTATGAAAGTTTACTCAAATTGGATTCTGTTTCCTTTTCACATTTTCTCATTGTTTTGTGAGCATTTCCTTACTTTATGGCATGACAAAATATTTCAAACTAATCTTGTATTTTCCCTGCCCAGCCCTGATGTCAAAAATGTCTCCAAGGAGCCTTGGTTCGTTTAATTGGAGAATGGGGTTCTCATTGTTACTGAGGTGGTGGTGTTTCTAGGCCCTTTTGTTAGAAGAGCTAGAAAATGTATGTATGTATACTCACACATTTATACACATCTATATTTATTTCTACAATTATCCATCTGTATGTATACTAAAAACAATGATTTCATAGAATACTTTTGATTCCAATCCAACACTACAGGATGCATTATAGCCTTTCTCTTTCCCTTCTTTGTAACTCCATGCTCTGATGGTGGAAAACCTAGCTCTCATTATCCACAGTATATTTACATTTTGTTCAATCCTAGCATACACATAAAGTAATTTCATATTTGCAAACTCATACCCTTGTGAAAACACATTTGTAAACTACAGTAAAATATTTGTGCATAGTTCTTTTTGTCTTTAGCCTTGAGGATACAGTCAAAAACTGTTGCTTTTTTTGTTTTAAGTTGCTTTGTTTAGCTCTTTTCTGCCCCAATTCTATCTGTGTGGTTGTAACTATCATTTGTAAAAGAGTTGAGTTCATTTGTTACTGTTTGTATTCCATTCCCCCACATCCTGGTAAATTTTAATTACTTATTTGTTTGAAGGCATGTGAAATATTATTATAGCTCTAAGAATTAGAGTTCAAAAAATGCTTGGCAAGTGTCATTCTTCCCTCTTTTGTGGTATTAGGTTTCTGTTATCCCATTCTTTCCATCCCATTCACACCTGCCCTCTGTAGGTAAACAATCCCTTGTTTCTGGATTTCATTTCCCTGTATTTATTTTGCACAGATCACACATGCATATTTCCTTAAATCCTATCGTTTTCTATGTGAAGCATAGTATACTATGGAGACTCTTTTGCACTTTGCTGTTGCTTTTAATTGGAGAATGGTGTTCTCATTGTATTCTCATTGGTGTTCTCTTTTGCACTTTGCTGTTGCTTTTAACACTAAATCGTTTATGATACTCACTTTTAAAATAGTTAAACATAGTTTTATGAACTCTAATCACATTTTTATCTTCTAGTTTCAAGCTTCACCGTTCTGATTTTGTTCCTATTGTCTACTTTACTCCTGATTATGCTTCCCATTTTCATGCATCTTGGCATGTCTAGTAATTTTTTTTAATGCTGGGAATGTGAGCAGTTGTATTGTTGTTGTTTTCCTTTAAAAAGTGCTGTACTTTCCTGTCGCAAGCAGTTTGAGTTACTTGTAGATCAGTTTGATCTTTTAAGGCCCCCTTTTAAGCGTTATTATGGTTGGCATATGATAGCCTTCATTCCTGGTGTACTTTAGCTTGACTACTAAGGCACGGCCCCATGAGCTATCACCAGGGACTCTCAGTAGCCAGAATGCATATATCTTTCCTCTTTGTTTCAACTCTGCGTATTGTTCAGGTTGCATATTCCTAGTTATCCTCTGCCAGTCTCATGGACTTGAACTGTATGCATGCACTGATTAGTTCTCTGCACAAATGCAAAGGGTACCCCAAGCATATTTCAGGAGCTTTTTCTCTTCATACCTTCCTCCTTTCTGGAGCTCTGCCATGCACCCACTGTCTCTCCACTCTCTGGTTTCTATATCCTCAACTCAGAAAGTCTTTGAAGTTTTATTTGGGCTCCTTTCTGTGCCTGTGATTCAGAAATTTTAACTACACAGAAAACTGTAGTGAACATGTAGCTGGCCTTGTTTTTCTTTCACTGTTCTGTTCTGTTGTTCAATGCCTGAAACTAATTGATAAATATATTTAGTCCAGTTGTCTAGTTATTTACTTCAGAAAAGTAAGCTTGATCCTTGCTATTCCATCAGATCTAAGGGCAAAAATTTGGTCATTCTTATCAAATTATAAGTTTTTGATATCAAATTTTAAGTAGCACTCACTGGCCAGAATGCCACCTTTGTGCAATATAGGAACAGTTGACCGTTCTTAAGGTACTTAGTTACCACCTTCAAATTGCAGCAATCAGTAATATGCCAATCTATTATATGATGACTCTGAGGTAAACAGTGCCCCTGGAGCTGTGCGAAGTACAACTTATATGATCATGAACTGCAACTCTGGGAGAATTCTAGAAATATGGAGAAAAAATGCTGCTGCATATCTGTTTGCAGAAGAAAATGAGGTAATGATTATACTTTTTCATTTGAGGCTAGAATGGCTTGAAGGGATTCTTAAGATAAATTAGAAACATGTTGACTACTGAAGGAAACAAATATAATTCAAGAAGTATGACAAGTTGGTGAATGTATACGCTGAGAAGAACATTATGAAAGACCAGTCAAATGATTGGATGCTTGACACTAAACCACAGCGTGTGATGCAATCAACAAATTAGAAATCAGAATGTATGGAATGACACAGTATTTGTACACACATATGTATATTTAGGGTATGTATTTACAAAATAACACGTAATAGTTCCTCCTTTATCCGGAAAAAAAAAACCACTTAAGTAAGCAACAGGAAAACTGCTTAACAGGAAAGAGAAAACAAAACCTGTGTATGAGAGAGTATGGAGGATCTATTCTCTTGACAGTCACAGGGATGATAGATAAGACCTTTTTTAGACTCAGTAGCAGAGTTAAATAATTATCTCTAGGGGACAGTCAAGTTCCATGCCTTTCCATCTGCTAAAGCCTGCCCATATTCCATGGCTCACAGCCTCCTTCCAGCTTCCAAGCCAGAAATCACATCGCTCTGACTTCTGCTTCCGTCATCACATCTCCGTCTCTGACTCTATTTCATACCTACCTCTTTCTCTTACAAATATTCTTGCAATTACCCACCTAGGTAATCTTCCTATCTCAATCACACACGCAAAAATCTCGTTTACCAAGTAAAACAACATAAACGTAATTTTAAAAATGTTTGGGATACAATTGCATGCTCAAGTGTTCTGACTGTGAGGAGTATTGTGTGCCTCTACATCATATGCTAAATTAAATGAGTATCTTCCAAGGATTTCTCCAAAAGTGCAGAGCAAAGTGTAGTCCCTGAAACCTGTGAATATGTTACCTGACATGGAAAAGGAGATCATGTGGATGTGATTATCTTAAGGACCTTGAAATGAGATTACCTTGGATTCTTCAGAAGGGCCCACTCTAATCACAAAGGTCCTTTGAAGAGAAGGAAGGACGTGAAGGAGAGTCAGAAGGAAATATGACTAGGAGGAGGTTTAAACTGATGTGATCTAAGAAGGACTCAACCTGGTGTTGTCTCATTTGAAGCTGTAGGAAACGGAGGCCATGAGCTAAGGAAGGTAATCAGTTCCTACAAACTGGAAAAGGCATGAAAACAGATAATTCTCTAGAGCTTCCATAGGAAGCCCAGCCTTGCTGACACTTTGATTTTAGTCTCATAGAACCAATTAGACTTATGACCTCCAGAACCAAAAGATTAAAAATTTACGTTATTTGAATCTACTAAGTTTGTGGTGATGTGTTACATCAGCAATAGAAAACTAATACACATGAACAAGAATATATAAGAACGATTAGCATTTAGTTTAAGTATTAGGAGTGGTAAAATCAGTTGAAAGCAATTTATAGAACCATCAGTTTGTTCCAAGGGAAAAGAAACCTCTGAAATTTACTTGCTTTACATTCTTTTTTAGTTTTCAAAGAATTAGGAGACTCACACAAGCCAAGTTTTAAAACTAACTTAAATTTAGAGAGTTATGAATTTCTAACAGCATGCAAATATTTTGAAATTTCAAGTCATTTCTTTCCTACAAATGTGGTTTACTGCTCAGAAGACATTCATGTTACCAAATCTTCACATACAATTTTACAAACTTACGTTTTCCAGTTTTTAAATAAATCTAAGTTGATCGATATATATATACATATTTTTACTCTAAACCATTAATGCATACTTTTTAAAGTCTCAGCCAACAAAGCTTATTCTTCACCTGTCCCTTTAAATTTTGTTGATTCTAGAAGCACACTTGAAGATATTTGTGAGAATGAAACCACAAGTACCCTTTTCTGGTTCATTGGTTTGTTTGCACATATATGTTTTTATTTACTGGAATCATGATTGTTATGAGAAGATAGGATTTTTCTTTGAAAGCATTGTTTCCTTATTTTGGAGAAAAGAAGTGAAGAATTGCTAGGAAATTTTATTCTAAGCATAGTACTAGAGTTATAGGCACATTCTGAGAAGATGAAAAATGTATCCTTTCAAATGAATAGAGAGTATTATCGGAGTTTCAATCTCATTTTATCCCCTGCCTTGTAAGAAACACTTGGCTTTTAAGTCCCTATCATCAGAACTCTCTAATTTTATTACCTACCTATGGATTAGGAGTAAAGGATGATGCATGCATACTATAGGGGGAGACAGTGAGGAAGTTATCATAAATCTTTATCACATTCATGACTTTGCAGGTGTCCCGAAAGTCAAACTGAATGTAGACTTTATGTTTTCATTGATTTCTTTATCTTTGTTACGCCTTCAAGTTGTTCAGACACATAGAGGGGTCATTGGCATAGGAAAGATAATATTGTTAAATAATTGATTCACTCAAGGGATTAGTCATGAGATGATTAAGTTTTTTTTTTTTTCATGCTGAGTTTGTTAATTTCAGGATCAGGTGATTCCCGCTCTGTCGTTATTGTTATCTGCACATATTTCAAAGTGACTAGCCATTTCTGGATTCATTAGTTGTTCTAAGGCAATAACTTACGTCATCCACTGAGTTTATCATCATAACGACGGAGAATGGAAAAGCAAAGAGATTGACTCCTCATTTCACAAATTTAATTTCTGTGCCAGTGTATTGGGAATTTTTCAGCTTGCACATACTATTGATTTCATGAATAAAACAATGCAAGATCAAACATTTCTATTTTTCTACTTAAAAATCTAGTTGTTTCATTAGGATTGTGCTTACTTCTTTACACATGTCTTAATACATCTATGGAGGGGTAGTTAGGTATAGGGCGAAGAAAGAAAAAGTATGGCGTATTGTCCCTAGCATTATTTCAAAGGTTAGTTCTCTTCACTGAGTCTGTAATTAGAAAAGATCTTAAAACTTTTATTTTAACCATCTACATTGATAAATTTCAAGAAATATACTATGTATGTACTTATTTTGGCATTTCAGTCTTGCCTTCAGAAAAAAATAGAAGTCTCAGATGATGTATCCCATTATAAAAATATTAAAGGTTGGCAAATCAGACAGCAAATATTTATGTCAGGTTCCCTAGGCAGTCACAAGTCATGATAAAAAACATTCTATGCAATAAAGTTAGGATATTTTAACTATGTGCGCTGACAAAATTTCTAGTTTGAGAACAATTAATTACTATATTGCAAGAAGCTATAATAGGTATCTCTCATGAATTCCTATTCATGAATTCCTATTCATGAGAGATAGTCTCATAAACTTGGAGAAAGTTTTCTCAACTGAGTTTTGGTAGATTTAGGTGTGAAATAAAATGCATATTGCATGAATAATGATGTGGGCATGATTATAACTTTTGAATAATATCAGATAATATTAGAAGGGGATGAGAAAATAAAGAATATTCACTTTGATATTAAAGACAGTAAGGGCTGATTATGCATAAAAATGGCTTACTAATTCTTACTGAAAATAGATGATTAAGGAGAAGAACTGGAAGATCTTTTGATGACACATCATGGTCCTGTCATGTGGCTACTGAGACTGAGCAACAAGGCTTTTTATTCCAATATGCAAAGATAACTCTAGTGGTATAATTTCACAAACACTAAAATAATAATAATTTTTTAAAAGTGCATCAGGGAGCTTGTGGTTAAAAATTTCTTCTATGATTCCATACCTTATTGAAAGTAGCTGAGAGTTAGAAAGCCAGGGTTCTTCTCTCAATTCAAATACTTTATATCTAAGGCCACAACTTGCAGAAACTTAATATATTGGCAGAGGGGAATTGTGCCAATGAGATTAGCTTTTACAAATGGAGAGAGGAGTTTTGATAGGTTTAAGTGTAAAATAAAAATGGATATGGCATGAATAATGATATGGGTATGATGATAACTTTTGAATAATATGAGATAATGTTACAAGAGGATGAGATATATAATTTATTTTATATGTCAAACCTTGTAACAGGCATTTGACATACCGTATCTCATTTAATCCACATAAAAGATTAACTAAGTAGTTCTATCTTATATTGTATCTGTCAGGAACCAGTCAGGGAAATGGAAACCACACTGGGTAATCGAATGGAAAGAATTTAGTATAGGCGGTTGGTACACAGGTGTTGGTTTGCTGAATAAGGAAAAAGGAAGATGGAAGTAATCAAGAAAGTCACTACAAACCCTAATACTGGAGCAATAAAGGAAAGTCATTAAAAATATCAGAATGTAGAATGTCAATCAATGGGTGCCAAGAAGTTGGAACTTAGGCTTCTTAAGAGGAGTCACTGCCTGTCTGCTGCTTATACCTCTATGAGACTGTGAGCCTCATTTTGTGAGTGCTAATAGGACAGTAAAACCTGGGGCTGCTGGGCATGGTGTCTCATGCCTGTGATCCCAGCATTTTGGGAGGCTGAGGTGGGTGGATCACAAGGTCAGGAGTTCAAGACCAGCCTGGCCAACATGGTGAAACGCTGTCTCTACTAAAAATACAAAAATTAGCTGAGCATGGTGGCATGTTACCTGTAATCCCAGCTACTCAGGAGGCTGAGGCAGGAGAATTGCTTGAACCAGGACCCGGGAGGTAGAGGTAGCAGTGAGCTGAGATTGCGCCACTGCACTCCAGCCTGGGCAACAGAGGGAGACTATGTCTCAAAAACAAACAAACAACAACAACAACAACAACAACAACAAATTGGGTCCAACATTTCCCCTGCCATGGGAAGACTCATGGCAGGTGAGTCACTGAGAACTGAAAGGAAAAGAGAAGAAGGAAGGCCTCCCCATTCCCTTCTTCTGAATAACCTAACAAGAAGCCAGCGAGCACCAAAGAAATGTAGTTGATAGAGTCCCAGCTTCAGTCACACAAAGCAGAATGTAGTGAGGTGAATTAGGATCTGAGACATAGCAGATTGACCAGAACAATCATTTTACTCAAAATGTGTGATACTTAGAAAAATTTAGCAGCACCCTAGAGTCATACAATCAACACATAGCACAGTCAGAATTGAAATTCGAGGTTGTCTCACACAGCCTAACCCGCCCATGCTTCTTTCCCTTATAACAGTTGGTATTATTTGGGTGAATGGCTCATTAAATGCCATTGTTACAGGGCACTCAAACCTGATTGCAGGCCCCCATCAGGGAACCTAGCAGCATCAGGCTATAGGAGGTACCAGTGTTGGCAGAAACTTACATTCACACACCTTACAGACTCCTGGCAGCTAATAGGTGCCACTGGGATTTGAAAAACCCTTTGAGGCTCTGCTTGAATAGAAAACAGTTTGACGTGGACTCTGCTCCTGAATCGGAGACAGAGATTTGCTCACCTCCTCTGGGATTCATCTTCCGCATCTGGCGTGAGACTTATTCATAAAACACCTTATGTCCCACATAAAGTGTTCTAAATACCATATAAAATGATTTTTTAGAATGATGTCTTACTTCTAAGGAAGTGTTCTAGCCACATTACATCTATAACACTAGGAGAATAGGCTGGTGTATTTTTATTCCATTTGGGTGAATCCCCAAGTCCAGCTAAATGAGGAATGCATGTTGCCAATGGTTTTAAAAATACAAGATCAGACAAGTTTTACCTAAGTTGCTTTTTTGTATGAAAGACAACTTCAGACAACTTGAAACAACCTTATTGGAGAAATGGTAAGGAGAGACCTTGGCATCTAAGAATGATTCTTAAAATTTTCTCATTCTTAAGGATTCTTTTCTTACTACATGGTATTCCCAAATAGAAAATAGAAAATGCATCATATCTGAAAGGTTGGATCACTTACTTTATCACCTTATTATGGTAACTCTAAGAGAAATAGCTAGTGGTTTAACAATTGCCCATTTATAAATGTGAATGTTCAAAAGAAAACACAGAGTTAGGATTTTAAGTTATAAGGAAAATTTTCATAAGCAATAACATTAGTCAAAATGTGTTTGCCTTCACAGTTGGTGGAAATGTGTGTGGTAGAATATTTGAGACAAGAACATGTATTCAGGCCACATACATTGCACATTTTCAGTCAAAAGAAAAAACAGCTATAAATCAGATTGAATATTTACTGTTTTAATGTCACTAGAAAGTAATTTCTCAGAAGTTATCCCAGTTGCTGCTGTACAGAATTTTTGTTAACTTTTTTTGTTGTTGTTAGAGTCAATACCTTGATTTGTTCCAAGGAATAATATTTACTCCAGGAAAATGCTTCTTCTTGTCATTTTTCCAAAACCTCTAAGTACCAAAAGCCCTTTTAGAAGCTGTTTTCTTTTGGGATTCTCACTGAGCCACCTACTCATTGGAGGAAAACTACTTCAACACCGAAACCAAATAAAGTCAATTAAGAAACACTGCGGCTGAATGATTGGTCTCAATGTCTAGAAGCTGGTGATTCGTCCAGTACAGCCACTGACTTGTGCAGAGGTCTGAATAAAGATACTTTTCTTTACAACACATCATTGCTATGACTGATCCTACAGTCCAAGTACTCATCTTTAAATTTCATGAACTGCCTGGATCACTACACGCTTTTCTTTTTAACCACCCAGGGAGGGTAGTATGAATTTGTTAATTAATATTTACAATGTACTTCAAGATTCCACTAGGAACTAGATTCTGGTTACAAACTACAGAAAATAAGGGTGTTTACATAAGAAGTTTATAACATTGTTTCATTTCAAGTGGTTTTCTTATTTCTTTTCTTTTTTCTTTTTTGCCATTTGTTTTATTTCTTGAAGTTTTTGTTTTTGTTTTTGTTTTTTCAGCTTTAACTGTGGACAAGTTTCCTTTGTACAGGCATTTTAAAACTGTCACTACTACTTTTATAATGTTACTCAACTAACATTTATTTTGTGTGGCTTGTAGTTGGACCTCATGCTGTTTTATGGGAATAAGTTCAACATTAATCTTCTGATTCTGTGTACATGTGGGTCAATTGCATGATGAGATGTGTGGAATGAAGAGCTTTTTATCCGTATCGTGAAAACTTAAGGAAACAGATGTTGTTTATTAAAAATGAAAAAAGCTAAATAGAATAAATAATTTAGCTGATATCCTTCATAGAAAAGTATTCTATCTTAAAACAAGATTTGTGATCTTCATGTATTAATGACCAAGGTCTGAAATAAATATGGGGATACTTGCATTATTATGTGACTGGAAAAAATGAGAGTATTTAATTACACACATAAAAAGTAAAAGCTTCTAATACACATATACACTCACACACACAAATACATACACACACACACACACACACAAAATAATCTCCATTTAGTTAGCGGTCATTATAAAATAAGAACACCTCAGTCATTAGAGGAGTTAACATAGTCTGGACTCTTGCAATGCCAGCATTTCAGCGTGCATAGCCATGCCAAGAGAAAGCTAAATACACACATGCACGTGCGTGCAGACACACACATGCACACAAACCCCCCTACCTCTGAGGTCATGGTTACCTTTTGATCAGAGGTTTTGCAAAATATCCAAAGCTCTAAAAGAAACCATGAAGTCTGAGAAACATTTGTAGGTTCTGACAAGCTTCCAAGCTTCCTGGTGGGAATACTTTGTGTTCTTTTCCATCCTACTAGAGGAGAGTGGTGGTTTATGGACAAACTCCTAGGCAATTAGAATTTCATAATTCAAATTAATAACCTCATAAAACACTGCAGATTATGTACTTGTTTTTTTTAACCTATAACCAAAGTACTATTGCGATAGCGATTTTGAAATTACTTGGAATTATCCTGGGCTTGCTAAAAATAATTTTTTTAAATCTTAAAGACATTTGAAATAAAAACAGATTTTATATAATGAAGAGGTTTTTAAAAAATTTACAATTAGATTTGCAGATTAGTAGGACATGGAATATATTTGCTTTCACTGGTTTCGTTTTATGGGAAGTAGATTTTAAGGTCAAGTTTTTCTCATGCTGACCTTTTCTAAGTAGAAAAGGGGAAATGGCAGGAGGAGACGGGGAACACAACTTCATTTTCTCATGTTACTGTTATGCTTCATCACATTGTCTAGTGAAATGAATGAATAAATTAGGTTTTTGGTTTCATGTGCTGGATTATGTGTTTTATATATTTCCGTACTTTTAATTTAGTAGGGCAGTCCTTTCCATTAGAAGACGGGTCTCATTAAAAGAAATGTTATTATGGAACTGTATGCATTAGTTTTAATTTTCACTCAATTTAAAAAGAATACTTGGGAGAGCAGTGCATTGAAGCACATGAAAATGATTAGTTGGGGGGTCCTTCTAAAGAGAGGAGCCAAATGTGTGAGAAGTAGTGCCTCTGGGCAAATAAAACAATCAAATAGTTGGAAATGAGGTTGCAGGCTTTGCACAAATGACAGCACTGCTCTATTTTCAGACCTCCTGCCTTTCATTAATGACCATTCCTCTCTTT
The DNA here is from genome assembly GCF_047675955.1 of Chlorocebus sabaeus. NCBI lineage: Eukaryota > Metazoa > Chordata > Mammalia > Primates > Cercopithecidae > Chlorocebus > Chlorocebus sabaeus. The sequence goes on from NC_132915.1 coordinate 16,879,401, forward strand.
CTTGAGGCAACTGATGAAGAAATGCTAGGAGTAGAGTGAAGAGGAGGGCTTTGGTCCAACTAGGACAAGACCCCTAAAGGGATGCCTTTAAGAATTTCTTATATTCTCTAGCCACGAGAAAAGTTGTTAGCTACTGAGGTGAGGGATCTCATTCCAGTCCAATACTTTAACCCAAAGATACTTAAATTTCAGTAAGCATCAGAAACATCTAGAGGGCTTGTTAAAGCACAGATTGCTGGTCCAGCCTGCAGAGTTTCTGATAGAGTAGGTCTGGGAGTGGTACCCAAGTATTTGCTTTTTAAACAAGTTCCCAAGTGACACTGATGCTGCTGGTCCTGGAACCACACTTTGAGAACTGTTGACCCAGAACTTGCTATGAAGGACCAACTGGCTCCAAATACATAAAAGGTACATTTACATACAAATATTAGTAAAGTAGGTTTTTCTCATAAATTAGTTGGCTATGTAATGACATCTGAGGACTGCAGTTGTAAATGTTCAGCTGATTCTCGGTTGCAGGAAGAGTATCCCTGCATAGTTAAATCCCCCTCATTTCTCCTAATGCCTCATTCGGGAAAATTCTTTTGCTTGGCAATGGTATTTCCACTCTCAGTTGGCATATGGATGATAGGGATTATTGAAAGAAGTAAGATAGCCATATACAGATGTTAATTGTCTGAAGTCTTATAAATTAGTGTAGTTGGTATTATTAGGATTTTTTTTTTTTCTCATTCGGGTAACAGAAACTAACTTGAGATAACTGAAGAAAAGGGAACTTCATTGTTAGGTCATGAGAGTGCTCCCAGATCTGAATGAAAGGATGAAAAAGCCAAGCTTAAGAATGATAGGCACCCAATCAAATGGTGTTCTTGATAGCAGGCAATAATTCTTTGGGTGAATGCATTCCAATGTGGTAAATTTTTTTTTTTTACTTTGGTTAAGATGCAGATTCCAGAAAGAGACTGTCCACTTAGCTCAGCATAGTTGAAGTGTCTGCCTCTTCAGAAGGGAGACCAAAATGTTTTTTTTTTCATAATTCACTGAACTATGCATGCTGGGGGAAAAATTCTCCACCAACGGGTAGAGTGTTTTTATGAAAAGTACGGGACTAGGCCCCTGGGTGGCCGTATATGTTTGCCACATCGTTTGTGAGCCTTCTACTAAGGGGGCCAGCTATTTTTCAAAGGCCAACTCTAAGTGTTATCATAAAACCACAAAGTTGGAAGACAGAAGAAAATAACCTCACCAGAGACTCACTTTTAGAAAGGTTAACAACCAGTGCAGTGGTTTCCACCCCAGCCTCTCCAAAGTGGAAATGGAAATCCATAAGAAATTTTCAGTATTTTGAAATCTAACCAAAATTATGCATTTGCTTTCAGAATTGAAAGGTCAAGTTTCTTCGTGTGGGATCAAATACACATCTATCCACCATAAAACACTTTTTTCCCCATGATGTTAAGCAATGCTCATATGTAGTTACAGCTGTCTTAATTTGAAATCTGGTAAACAAAGTAATTAGATTTTTAAACATATGGTTTGGTGGGTTAAAATTTTGAAAACACGGGCTATGTGCCTGTGTGTTGGGGATGGGACAGGGCAGGAATAATGCAAGAGGTCTTTGGTGACTCATGGTTACCATCACTAGTTAAGTCATCTGTTACAGGCTAAACTGTGTCCTCCCATTATTTATATGTTGAAGTCTTAACCCCCCTGTACCTCAGAATGGAATCTTATTTAGAGATGGTCTTTAAAGAGTTTGGTTAAATTAAAATGAAGCCATTAGGGTGGGCCTTCATCCAATTTGGCTGATGTCCTCATGAGAAGAAATTTGGACACAGAAATCAAGACCAGGGATGTACACACAGAGAAAAGGGCATGCAGGCACACAGCGAGAAGAGGAATATCTGTGCGCCAGGGAGAATTCTCAGGAGAAACCCAACCTGCCAACACCTTGATCTTAGACTTCTAGCCTCCAGAAATGTCAGGAAATACATCCTCCTTTTGTTTTAGCCCCCCAGCCAATGGTATTTTGTTATGAAAGCCCTAGCTAACTATTAATAATACACCATCTCAGGAAGATGATTGACCACTGTCTTGATATCAGAGTCAAGGTTCCCATAGTACATCTTTGCAGATCTTTACAAAGCTTTGTCAAATGGTTTTCTTTTTTTATAAACAGAAATATATCCAAGTGCATTCTGTCCTTTGAGTCTTCCATGAACATTAAAATCAGCTGTTTGTCAAATCTCTAATACTGTACTTTCATTGAAGTGCTTGAAGTAATAATTACTCCCCTTTTATTGATACATAACAGCCATTATACTTCTAATTGGTCTTCATAGGACTTATTTTATATTACCCGAATCACTTGTTTTGCTCTTTCTCTGGATTTCACAAGTTCCCCCAGGACACACCCCAAGTAGCCTGCTGTATTGTCGATCCTTTAAATAGACCCAAATTGCCCATGTGTCACATGGTAGAAAAGATGTGAAAAGCCAGAAGCAGGACTGCCCTTGCTTCTGCTGATTCCGAATTTTGCAGACTGTCATCTGCATAGGTACGTTTTCCTAATAATTTCTAATTTGAATGTTTATTCAGCCTTCATATTTCAGTTATTTCTTCTTTCTCAGGTTCTTTGTGGTTTGAAGGGTGCCCTGAAGCCCATTTCCATTGTACCAATCTCGGTCTTCCTTTAAAATCTCCAATTTCTCAAGCTCAGTTCAGTTTGGAGCATTTGTGACTCTGGAATGAACTTGCTCCTAGCTGTATTGATAACTGTAGGCTCCTCAGTACTGTGCTATTACCTCTTCTCCAGGCTTGACATCCATGAGCACACCTGTCTGTGAAGGGTCTTCCTGGTGTAGAGGAGAGGAACAATACATTTACTGTGCTGAAACCTCACATCGGCATTATTATATCCTGGGGTTCTTTAAAAAATACTAACTTTTATGGAATACTTAATCTGTGTTAGTCACTGGACTAACCACTTTGCATACATGATCTAAAATAATCACACAAAATCAACCATGTGGCAGTGATTACATTATGATCATCTGATACATGAGGAGGTAGACACACAGACAGGCTAAGTAAGTTGGTCAAACTCATACATTTAGCAGTTAACAAACTAGAATTTCCTCTCCAAACTGTATCCAATGTTTAGGCTTAAAGCAAAACTGGGATGCATCCACATTGTTCTTTTATTCATTAACTTTTAACTTCCAACTTTTTCATGCACATGTATGTTTATTGCAGCACTATTCACAATAGCAAAGACTTGGAACCAACTCAAATGCCTATCAATGGTAGACTGGAAAAAGAAAATGTGGCACATATACACCATAGAATACTATGCAGCTACCAAAAAGGGTGAGTTCATGTGCTTTGCAGGGACATGAATGAAGCTGAAAACCATCATTCTCAACAAACTAATGCAGGAACAGAAAACTAGATACTGTATGTTCTCACTCATAAGTGGGAGTTGAACAATGAGAACACATGGACACAGGGAGGGGAACATCACACACTGGGGCCTGTTAGGGGGTGGGGGGCTAGGAGAGGGATAGCATTGGGAGAAATACCTAATGCAGGTGATGGGTTGATGGGTGCAGCAAACCACCATGGCACGTCTATTCCTATGCAACAAACCTGCATGTTCTGCACATGTACCCCAGAACTTAAAGTATAATAATAATTTTAAAAAAACATAATTCACTGAAGAAAATAACTTTGCTATCTTAGACCAAGAGACTGAGTTTTCCCAATGCTTAGCGAGATTCCTTAAAGGATATATCTTCTTTCTAAATATATATTTAATAAATAGTTAAACCAGAGACATGAATACACTGAAATAAGTTTATGTTATTAGTTATATTTCATTTTATTTAAAAATGATGATCAATTCATTTATGAATTAAAAATGGTGTGTCTCATCTTGTGGAGAAAACCTAGTTGATTAAAAAGATTAAATCTTTCATTGGTTAAAAAACTGATACTGATTTTTCTAAACACCAACATCTCATTTGAAAACCACTTTTCACAGGGGAGAGTGACTGAGAATGTGTTGGTCACTTCTGTGGCTAGCTTACTAGAAATACGTGGAAAACACAAGCATCACAGTTGGTTAAATAATGCCAAACTTCTTAAGTTTTTCTTCCTAGTAGCCCTAAAATAAGAGGGAAATATGTCCTGGGTGTTTTGGTTGACTCTTCAAAGATAATAGCTACCATATTTTATCTTAATGATTCTTTCAAATTTTGCATTCTATTCAATAATATATTTGTGCTTGCTTTAATGTAAATTATTTATGGATTTAAATGCCATTGCTTACACTTAGATAATTTGTTTTCTGTATTTCTTGGTTGTTGGATAAGATATTGCACTGAGTTGATGAATTTTAAAACTTAAATGGACTGAAATGAGGAAGGTCCCATGACCGAGAAATCCATCCTGGCGTTACCTTCAGGAGTATAAGTATGGGTATGTATGCAAAGCCAGATCATAGCTCTTTTCTTTTACTGATGGATAGGTTGTATTGTAATAATCACTGAATAAAAATGCCAAGAATGTTGCCGAAGAGACAGTTCAAGATAATGTATATTCACGCTGTATTTGTCAGAAATTTTATAAATTGTTTGTGTATTTGAGTAATATGATGGGGTTGAAAATTCTCAGCTCCACAGGTGGGCGTTCCATTTTACTATCACTGGCATATACTCATCAAAGGACTCTTTTCAGTGAAGAAAGATGAATGATGGTGTTATTCTTATCTTTAACAAAGACATTGTAAACATCATTACTTTTAATTGAACTAAAATGCTCAAATACCTCATCATTCCCACAAGCAATTCTCCTGTTTCATCTCCCAGCATTTGTTTTAATTGCAATGATCTTGTCATAGGCAATAACAACCTTGAGAGTTCCTGCCATTATTGATGGACATTATTTAGCCTTGAAAAAGTATCGGCTGGATAAGCCAATTTTGTTAAACATTCTTTATCACGCAGGACAAAAAAAGGAATTAATTCATCTTATTCAAAGCCTGACCTTTTGCTGGATGTCTTAATTCCCCTTCTCTGTGAGGAAAATCATCATTGAAGCCACAGTTACAATGCTGTGGCACCCTGCTGCACAGGTGGGTTGCAATTTTCCAGATGAAGCTAGAGTTCATCTGTGAAGTAAGTTTTCAAAGTCACTTCCTATTGTTTTTCTAAAAAGTTATTCAAATCACCAGACTTTTTGTTAAATAAAAGTTTCCATTTTTGCCACCTCATTGAACACACTGAGGAAATCAGAAGGCATATTGTTTGAGGTGAGTATTCTTGGTAAGTGATGCAGAGGCTGCTGGGTCATTCAGAATGAACAATGTCCTTGATGCGGGTTACCACTCCCAAAGTTTGATAGGGGCACCTTTTTTTCAGGTTGGCTGCCTCTTTTTGATCCAAAATAGATTTAGCCATGCCTATAGCATGAGTGCCATCAAATAGTCTCCTGTTATATTAGCTTCATCTTTTATAGTAGTTTGAAAATGCCCTTGAAGTTAACTTTGAAAGATATTTTATTTCCCTGTTTATATTTTGATTGAATTCTCTCTAGCACAGTGTTCTACTTTTTTTTATTTGAAAAACGTCTCCAGTAATTATTCTTCAAAATTTGCTAATTGTGTTTTAAATGCTGCTGCAAAAGTGATAGTATCAGACTATTTTGTCCTAATGTTTTTTAGCAAAAGGTTTCACAGGTGTTAGGTTTGTTATCCCTCCATTGTAAAAACCTGTATTTTACGTAGACATCAAAATATATTTTATTTTGCAGATGCTTACTATTTATAAGGTAGCAGTTTAAATGTACTAAACATCATAGATACGACGAGTCTCTGGAACACTATTTCTGAGATCACTCTCAATACCTTCAGATTTTTCTAATTTTATTTTTCTAATTTTGTATAAATTAACAGTCACAGGTTTTGAAGCTTCTCATTAGGTCTTTCTGGTTTAAGCCAAAAAACAACTTTTTATTTATTTATTTATTTATTTATTTATTTATTTATTTATTTTGAGACGGAGTCTCGCTCTGTCGCCCAGGCTGGAGTGCAGTGGCGCGATCTTGGCTCACTGCAAGCTCCGCCTCCCGGGTTCACGCCATTCTCCTGCCTCAGCCTCCGAGTAGCTGGCACTACAGGCACCCAACACCACACCTGGCTAATTTTTTGTATTTTTAGTAGAGACAGGGTTACACTGTGTTAGCCAGAATGGTCTCAATCTCCTGACTTTGTGATCCACCCGCCTCGGCCTCCCAAAGTGCTGGGATTACAGATGTGAGCCACTGCGCCCGGTCTAAGCCAATATTTTATACATCCATTACAAAATGTAATTTAAAACAATAGTAGTGATACTATAATGAAAAGTAACATTTTTGGCTATTTTGTAATATTGTGGCAGTTACTGTGGTGGAAATTACAGCTAAATTTAGTTGCGTTCATATGAAGTTATTTGAATCATAGATTGAAATATTTATCTTTGTGCATTTTATATCCAACTTGAATGTGGCCTTCGCTGCCTAGTAAGAGATATCCCTATTGCCTTGAGATGTTTTTTTGGGCCTTTAAAAGACCTCTAGGTGTTCAGTTATTTTATTTATTTTATTTATTTTATTTATTTTATTTTATTTTATTTTATTTTTTTGACATCCAGAACAGGATTTTGAAAATCAGAAGGGGAGACTTGAGAAAGCAAGTGTTCAATCCATGTCAATGGAATTAGGAAAAGAGACAGATGTAAAAATTCCCTCTTTCTCTGAAGTTCATATGCCTGGGGGTGATTGAGCTGGAGGGAAAAATGAGAAGTCAAACGCGGGAAAGATTCAGCCCACAGAGAACTATGTGAACAGGTTCGGGAGCAGCATTAGGAGACTCACCAATGTTCATTTCCAAGAAGCTGCCAAGGTGGTCCACCAACTCCTGTGGATCATCCAAGGCCCTTTGAGAATGGGGTATGCCCTTTTTATCCTCAGCAGCGGGCATAATATACTAATGCATCATCCAGCAGAGAATGTATCTGCTCTGATACTTTGCAGACACCTGATCGATTTTCCCTGGTAGATATATTTTCAGCAGCCTCCATTTTTAGCAGCTCGGATAATTTATAAGCTCCCCAAAGATAGAGGATGAAAGTTTTATGCAATCTAGGAACAGAGATGAATATAAAATGGAAAGCGCATGGGAGAGACTTTTAAGATCATGAAATCCATCCTCAGTACGTAAAACATATTATTGAATGTGGTTGTGTCAGGAAGAACCAATGATTGTATATGAGTGTATATATTCAAAACAAAAATGCCAAACAGTGGTTTATCAGTTAACACACCAATCTATAAAATAAAAGGAAAGCCCAAATGGGTTACCAGTGAGAATTCTTTTCAAATTTGCGTGTTGTAACTTATTTGGACAGACAAGAATTAGCCTTGAGGACCAGTGACTAGTAACCAGTCTGGTCTTGTCACGGCAGTGTTCCCTGTTCATGATGTAAATGGCATGCTAGGTTTTCAGTTGTCACAAAAATAGATTTCTTGTTCAGCACACAAAAACCTTTTATTCTTTGGACTTTCATGAAAAAGCAAAAGATTAGCTGACACGGAATATACATTATGTCGATTCTTGTGTACCTATGTGACAAACCTCTCAAAGACATCAACAACACAAGACCAAAAAAGACTCTGCCCCAGTTTTGCAGTAAAATTAATTTTGTGGGTAGCTACACCATGATTATTCTATGGGTTGGGTGCCTAAGTGTGCAACACTAGGGGATATGCAGGCACTAATTTAAGAATGACTATTTGGTTTCATGTCATCAGTACAATTTATGGAGTATACCTAAAGATTAAATTGCAGCTATTTTTATCAGTCTCCTCAGCAAAACTATAAATTTCTGAGAGATTATGTACCAAGTCTAAAAATATTTAAAATAAATCTTAATTGAAACTGAATCTTATTGAAGCAGGGCTAATGACTGAGGATGAAAAAAAAAAAAAAATGAATCACATGATTTTCCAGTCCGTATGTTGTAAAATCAGTTTTCTTGTTTTGCAGTCGTAGGTATCCATTGCTTCTTTGATTTATTTAGTTCCCTGCATATATTAATTCTACCCATATTTTACTGTCCCATTAAAATGCCATCTCCAGCAAAGCAGTTTCCAGAATGCCTTTGCTGAAAGTATTTATTGCTGTCACTATTTATTTATTTAATGTTATTTGGTATTTTTCATAAGGTATGTGATTTTCTAATTCACGTTTTACTTATTTATATGTATGGCTGATTTGTTTGACCAGAGTGAAAGGGCCTCGAGGACAGGGACAATGTGTTACCCATCTTTGTATCCTCCAGACATAGGGAGTAGGAAAAATTTTCTATAAAGGGTGTAATAGTAAATATTTTTGTTTCTTTGGGCCACAGGTGGCCTCTGTCCCCAAACTCCATTTTTTTTTAACAACCATCAAGAAATGTGAAAAACATTCTTAGCTTGGAAGTTGTACAAAACCAAGTTGTGAACCAGATTTGGCCCATGGACCAAAAAAACAACCCCTGCTTCAGTGTGGCAGTGCATATATAAAAACAAAATGTTTGTAAAAATAATGAGTAATAATAAAAAATAATAATGACTAAGTAATATATTGGAGTAGTCAACAATATCCCTATTCTAATCAGCACATGTAAAAGTAAAAATAAATTATATTTCCATTAAACAAATTTACCAGGTCATCTTCTTTCCTCCAGAAGCTGTTTATTCAAAAAACAAATAGAATTGACATTTTTCTACTACTGAGTTTTGTTTAATTGTCATTCTCCCTGGGTGTGTGGGATGTCAGATATTTTAAAAGGCTATACTCACTGTATGTAAAATCCATATACAGCAAAACAATAAATAATATGAAATACACTATTGTAAAGGAACAAGGGTTAAAGTCTGTGAGTTCTCAAATAATGCATCTATCACTACATATTTATTGGGCCATTCCTCCCCAAAGAGTAAAGTACTATGAGGGCTTCTGCTTAGGATGTCAGTCATTCCTACCCTAAACATGAGAGAGTGCCAGAAAACTTAAGACACTATAACTAGTTTGAAACCCATCCAAGACTTGAGATTGTAACACAAAGAAGGAAACTGAATTCCAAAGAGGGAAAAGATTTCTTGAGGAGAGATGGGAAGCATGACCTGTTTCTCCTTTGGAAGAACTGAAGAGGGGAAGGTGGTTGCTTTAGAGGCGAGAGGATATTAGCTAAAAGATTAATGAATTTTTAAAGGCTAAAGTGCAAGCTAGTGCATCAGTTTAGAATACCTAGAAGGCCAAAGACACATTCACTCCAAGGCTCTGCTTCATGAACCCTGCTGAGTGCTGTCAAGAAAGAGGCAGAGCTGGAGGCTGCTGCAAACCCCTCAGTGGCTCAGGCATACAGAAAGCTAGTGCTTGCTTTGAGGTAGTTATTGTTACAGGACTGTCATCTTGTAAGTGAAAGACTTACACCTCTGGGAAAGGGGTGGAAAACCTTATTGTCCCCAGGGTTACTGTGGGATGGATAGATACAAAAGCCCTCTGCTTCTTGAAGAGGGATAGAAAGCTCTACTTCAGGCCATCAGAAATCAAGAGAACATCTATTGCTTCCAATGAAAGCATTCTGCTCAGGAGAGAAACAAGAAAACCTCTTGGGCCAATAATACTGCAACAATAGAAAGCAGACTCCCTGTGATGCTAAGGGAAGAAATGACAATTCCCTCCTGCTCTAGAACCTCAAGAGATGTAAGGTAGAATTTGGTTGCTTTGAGGACAAAGGGGCAAGAAAAATGAGAAAGCCCCACCCCCAAATGCCCACATTCAAGAACCTTCCTAATATTAAAACTAGAACAAAGAAACAGGGGACCTACCTAGCTCCACCATGAGGCTGGCACTGAAATAGTCTACCCAGGGAGATAGAGCAAGAGAAGCAGTTGGCAAACAACAGCCTGTGGGCAAATTCCACTCAGCAGACTGTTTCTGTAATGCTTGTGAACTAAGAAATGGTATTTACAGTCTTAAAGGATTGTAGAATAAAACTAAGGAAAAATATGGGTCGGAGACCATATGCAGCCTAAAAAGCCACATTATTTAGTATCTTACAGAAAAAGTTTTCTGACTCCTCTATTGCACAGTTGTATAAAAACATCTAAACATGAGGATGGAGTTGGAAGACAATGAAAAACCCCATAGCTTCAAGGCTCCACTCATTAAGCACTATAATGAGAGGCAACCCCTGAAGGAATTTGAAGTTTATGTGCAGCAAAGTTAATAGTAATGATACGAGGGGGGCACGCCCAAGATGGCTGAATAGGAACAGCTCCAGCCTCCAGCTCCCAGTGTGAGTGACACAGAAGATGGGTGATTTCTGCATTTTCAACTGAGGTACCGGGTTCATCTCACTGGGGCATGTCTGACATTTGGTGTTGGTCCTCAGGTGCAGCCCGTCCAGCAAGAGCTGAAGCAGGGCGAGGCATCGCCTCACCTGGGAAGTGCAAGGGGGAAGGGAATTCCTTTTCCTAGCCAAAGGAAATTGAGACACACAACACCTGGAAAATCGGGTAACGCCCACCCTAATACTGCACTTTACCAAGGGTCTTAGCAATTGGCACACCAGGAGATTATATCCCACACCTGGTCCACAGGGTCCCACGGCCATGGAGCCTCCCTCATTGCTAGCACAGCAGTCTGAGATCTAACTGCAAGGCAGCAGCGAGGCTGGGGGAGGGGCACCCACCACTGCTGAGGCTTAGTAGGTAAACAAAGCCCACCACAGCAACGGAACAAAGCTGGACGGAGAATGACTTTGATGAGTCCAGAGAAGAAGGCTTCACTCAATCAAACTTCTCAGAGCTAAAGGAGAAACTACATAACCAGTGCAAAGAAACTGAAAACCTTGAAAAAAGATTTGATGAATGGCTAACTAGAATAACCAATGTAGAGAAGTCCTTAAAAGAACTGATAGAGATGAAAACCATAACACAAGAACTACGTGACAAATGCACAAGCTTCATAACTGACTTGATCAACTGGAAGAAAGAGTATCGCTGATTGAAGATCAAATGAATGAAATGAAGCAAGAAGAGAAGTGTAGAGAAAAAGAGGAAAAAGAAATGAACAAAGCCTCCAGGAAATATGGGATTATGTGAAAACACCAAAACTACATCTGATTAGTGCGCCTGAAAGTGATGAGGAAAATGGAACCAAGTTGGAAAACACTCTGCAGGATATCATCCAGGAGAACTTCCCCTAGTAAGACAGGCCAACATTCAAATTCAGAAAATAGAGAGAAGGCCACAAAGATAGTCCTCCAGAAGAGCAACTCCAAGACACATAATTGTCAGATTCACCAAAGTTGAAATGAAGGAAAAAATGTTAAGGGCAGCCAGAGAGAAAGGTCGGGTTACACACAAAGGGAAGCCCATCAGACTAACAGCAGAACTCTCAGCAGAAACTCTACAAGCCAGAAGAGAGTGGGGTACAATATTCAACATTCTTAAAGAAAAGAAATTTTAACCCAGAATTTCATATCCAGCCAAACTAAGTTTCATAAGTGAAGGAAAAATAAAATCCTTTACAGACAAGCAAATGCTTAGAGATTTTGTCACCACCAGGCCTGCCTTACAAGAGATCATGAGGAAGCACTAAACATGGAAAGGAACAACAGGTACCAGTCATTGCAAAAACATGTCAAAATGTAAAGTCCATCGATGCTAGGAAGAAACTGCATCAACTAGCGAGCAAAATAACCAGCTAATATCATAATGGCAGTATCAAGTTCACACATAACAATATTAACCTTAAATGTAAATGGACTAAATGGTTCAATTAAAAGACACAGACTGGCAAATTGGATAAAGAGTCAAGACCCATCAGTTGACTGTATTCAGGAGACCCATCTCACATGCAGAGACACACATAGGCTCAAAATAAAGGGATGGGGGAAGATCTACCAAGCAAATGGAGAACAAAAAATGCAGGGGTTGCAACCTTAGTCTCTGATAAAAAAGACTTTAAACCATCAAAGATCAAAAGAGACAAAGAAGGCCATTACATAATGGTAAACGGATCAATTCATCAGGAAGAGCTAACTATCCTAAATATATATGCACCCAATACTGGAGCACCCAGATTCATAAAGCAAGTCCTTAGAGACTTACAAAGAGACTTAGACTCCCATACAATAATAATGGGAGACTTCAACACCACACGGTCGACATTAGACAGATCAACAAGACAGAAAGTCAACAAGGATATCCAGGAATTGAACTCAACTCTGCACCAAGCGGACCTAATAGACATCTACAGAACTCTCCACCCAAAATCAACAGAATATACATTCTTCTCAGCACCACATCACACTTATTACAAAATTGACCACAAAGTTGGAAGTAAAGCACTCCTCAGCAAATGTACAAGAACAGAAATTATAACAAACTGTCTCTCAGACCACAGTGCAATCAAACTAGATCTCAGGACTGAGAAACTCAATCAAAACTGCTCAACTACATGGAAACCGAACAACCTGCTCCTGAATGACTACTGGGTATATAATGAAATGAAGGCAGAAATAAAGATGTTCTTTGAAACCAATAAGAACAAAGATACAACATACCAGAATCTCTGGGACACATTTAAAACAGTGTATAGAGGGAAATTTATAGCACTAAATGCCCACAAGAGAAAGCAGGAAAGATCTAAAATTGACACCTTAGCATCACAATGAAAAGAACTAGAGAAGCAAGAGAAAACACATTCAAAAGCTAGCAGAAGGCAAGAAATAACTAAGATCAGAGCAGAACTCAAGGAGGTAGAGACACAAAAAACCCACCAAAAAAAATCAATGAATCCAGGAGCTGGTTTTTTGAGAAGATCAACAAAATTGATAGACCGCTAGCAAGACTCATAAAGAAGAAAAGAGAGAAGAATCAAATAGACGCAATAAAAAATGACAAAGGATATCACCACTGACCCCACAGAAATACAAACTACCATCAGAGAATACTATAAACACCTCTATGCAAATAAATTAGAAAACCTAGAAGAAATGGATAATTTCCTGGACATTTACACTCTCCCAAGACTAAACCAGGAAGAAGTTGAATCCTTGAATAGACCAACAGTAGGCTCTGAAATTGAGGCAATAATTAATAGCCTAACAACCAAAAAAAGTCCAGGACCAGACGGATTCACAGCCAAATTCTACAAGAGGTACAAGAAGGAGTTGGTACCATTCCTTCTGAAACTATTCCAATTAATAGAAAAAGAGGGAATCCTCCCCAAATCATTTTACGAGGCCAACATCATCCTGATACCAAAGCCTGACAGAAATACAACAAAGAAAGAGAATTTTAGACCGATATCCCTGATGAACATCGATGCAAAAATCCTCAATAAAATACTGGCAAACCAAATCCAGCAGCACATCAAAAAGCTTATCCACCATGATCAAGTGGGCTTCATCCCTGGGAGGTAAGGCTGGTTCAATATACGCAAATCAATAAATGTAATCCAGCATACAAACAGAACCAAAGACAAAAACCACATGATTATCTCAGTAGATGCAGAAAAGGCCTTTGACAAAATTCAACAGCCCTTCATGCTAAAGACTCTCAATAAATTCGGTATTGATGGAACATATCTCAAAATAATAAGAGCTATTTTTGACAAACCCACAGCCAATATCATACTGAATGGGCAAAAACTGGAAGCATTCCCTTTGAAAACTGGCACAAGACAGGGATGCCCTCTCTCACCACTCCTATTCAACATAGTGTTGGAAGTTCTGGCTACAGCAATCAGGCAAGAGAAAGAAGTCAAGGGTATTCAGTTAGGAAAAGAAGAAGTCAAATTGTCCCTCTTTGCAGATGACATGATTGTATATTTAGAAAACCCCATTGTCTCAGCCCAAAATCTCTTCAGCTGATAAGCAACTTCAGAAAGACTCAGGATACAAAATCAATGTGCAAAAATCACAAGCTTTCTTATACACCAGTAACAGACAAACAGAGAGCCAAATCATGATGAACTTCCATTCACAATTGCTTCAAAGAGAATAAAATACCTAGGAATCCAGCTTACAAGGGATGTAAAGGACGTCTTCAAGGAGAACTACAAATCACTGCTCAGTGAAATAAAAGAGGACACAAACAAATGGAAGAACATACCATGCTCATGGATAGGAAGAATCAATATTGTGAAAATGGCCATAGTGCCCAAGGTAATTTATAGATTCAATGCCATCCCCATTAAGCTACCAATGACTTTCTTCACAGAATTGGATAAAACTGCTTTAAAGTTCACATGGAACCCAATAAGAGCCCACATTGCAAAGACAATCCTAAGCCAAAAGAACAAAGCTGGAGGCATCACACTACCTGACTTCAAACTATAATACAAGGCTACAGTAACCAAAACAGCATGGTACTGGTACCAAAACAGAGATATAGACCAATGGAACAGAACAGAGCCCTCAGAAATAATACCACACATTTACAGTCATCTGATCTTCAACAAACCTGACAAAAACAAGAAATGCGGAAAGGATTCCCTATTTAATAAATGGTGCTGGGAAAATTGGCTAGCCATAAGTAGAAAGTTGAAACTGGATCCCTTCCTTACTCTTTATACAAAAATTAATTCAAGATGGATTAGAGACTTAAATGTTAGAACTCAAACCATAAAAACCCTAGAAGGAAACCTGGGTAATACCATTCAGGACATAGGCATGGGCAAGGACTTCATGTCTAAAACACCAAAAGCAATGGCAACAAAAGCCAAAATTGACAAATGGGATCTAATTAAACTAAAGAACTTCTGCACAGCAAAAGAAACTACCATCAGAGTGAACAGGCAACCTACAGAATGGGAGAACATTTTTGCAATCTACTCATCTGACAAAGGGCTAATATCCAGGACCTATAAAGAACTCAATCAAATCTACAAGAAAAAAACAAACAACCCCATCGAAAAGTGGGCAAAGGATATGAACAGACACTTCTCAAAAGAAGACATTCATACAGCCAACAGACACATGAGAAAATGCTCATCATCACTCACCATCAGAGAAATGCAAATCAAAACCACAATGACATACCATCTCACATCAGTTAGAATGGCAATCATTAAAAAGTCAGGAAACAACAGGTGCTGGAGAGGATGTGGAGAAATAGGAACACTTTAACACTGTTGGAGGAACTGTAAACTAGTTCAGCCATTGTGGAAAACAATGTGGCATTTCCTCAAGGATCTAGAACTAGAAATACCATTTGACCCAGACATCCCATTACTGGGGATATACCTAAAGGATTATAAGTCATGCTGCTATAAAGACACATGCACACGTATGTTTATTGCAGCACTATTCACAATAGCAAAGTCTTGGAATCAACCCAAATGTCCATCAGTGACAGACTGGATTAAGAAAATGTGGCACATATACACCGTGGAATACTATGCAGCCATAAAAAAGGATGAGTTTGTGTCCTTTGTAGGGACATGGATGCAGCTGAAAACCATCATTCTCAGAAAACTGTCGCAAGAACAGAAAACCAAATACCGCATATTCTCACTCATAGGTGGGAATTGAACAATGAGATCACTTGGACACAGGAAGGGGAACATCACACACCGGGTCCTATTGTGGGTAAGGGGTAGCAGGGAGGGATAGCATTAGGAGATATACCTAATGTAAACGATGAGTTAATGGGTGCAGCACACCAACGTGGCTCATGTATACATATGTAACAAACCTGCACGTTGTGCACATGTACCCTAGAACTTAAAGTATAATAAAAAAAATTTATTTTGATCTCAATTTAAATGTAATACTATTGTGAAATTTTTTATGCATACAATGTGTATACATGTAGAAGTAAATATATGGAATATATTTTTTAATTGCATATGCATTTTAATTTAGTCAACTATTGCCAATGGTACTTCAGGTATACTGTCAAAATATGTAGTGATGAACATGCTGTCTCTTGCTCCCATCCACACTGGGTTGTCGAAGTGTTAATTCATTGAAAGTGAGAAATGTGTTCACATTTTAAGTTGCATTTTCTTCTTTGTAAGTATCATTATTTAAATATGCTTCTGATCTTCTTGCCTTTTTTTTTTTTTTTTTTTTTTTGTGAATGCCTATTCCCCTCATTTGGTCAGTTTTTTTGGGTGTAAGGAGAGAAGTCTTTTTATTATTGATTTACAATGATTATTTACATATCAAAAAAATCACTGTTTAAAGATTCTGTTTTAATTTGGCATGTCCCTTTTTATACTTCATTATTTTCTGTTTATTATCTTATGCCATTTTTATTGTTATAAAGAATAGTTGCATTTTATTTATAATTATTTTAGGATTTCATGTCAATAAAAATAGATTGACTTTACCTTTTTTATCACTATCGTGTGTTTTGTATACAGAGTTTGTAAACTTTCCACTTTATATATCATCAGATTGTTAAAATATCACTAGAATAGTCTTTTCCTTCACATTGTAAAATAGTTGCCCATGTAGGCTTCATGGTATTGTTGTAGATATAGCTTCTTGATACTATTTTAAACTCTTCCATGGTCGTTATCCTGGTTAGATTTTTCTGTCTCCTCCGGGGCCCATTTCAGTAACTTACATTTTCCTAAAAAACCTACTTATTTAGGTTTAACATAATGTTTATAAACTTGAGTAAGATTTTTTATTACTCTGATTTCCATTTACTTAAATTATTTCTCCACTGATACTTTATATTTGTGCATTTGTGCTTTCTTTTTATACTTATACATCCACAAATTATTTATAGATTTCTTTTTGTCTCTAATTTCTTACATTTATTTATTAGTCCTAAGTTTTTCTGTCTGTCATTGCTTTGTTTTTTATCTTTATGAAATTCTGTTATTTCCCTTTTGAAGTTGTATTTGGTTGCATTTCTCTTATTTGTATTCACTTACTTTGATTCTTTCTTGTGTATCTATACTATGCTTTACACTAGGAACTGCTGTAACCATATCTCATAATTCTGACATGACTTCATTGTTTCTAATTTATAAGTACTCTGCAACTTTAAATTTTAGGTTGTCCTTTTTGAATCAACAGTGATATAACAAAATTGTGGAATGTCGAAGTTGTTTAGTTTCTTTCTCTTTTGTGTCTATTTTTTGAAAAGAAAATTCTAGTTTTATTGGGCTATAATAAAAGAGTTAACAATACTGAAACTTTTTGGAATTCAGTGAGGTTTGCCTTATTACCTGCTAAATGATATCTTTTTTTTTCTTAGTACTTTGTATCATAAGCTCTAGAAAATAACTTTTAGATCTTGCTGCTAGGGACTGATTTTAATGCATGTCTTTACACCAAAACTTTATTTCTTAATAAAAATCAGAAAGTTGGTGCAGTTAACATTCCCCCAGTGTCCTCAGCACACTCATCACCTCCTAATTGCAGCTAGACATGTCGTGTTTCCTAACATTTTAGGTCTTGTAACGTTGTATTTTCTTTTGTATTTATAGCTGGTATGTAGCCTTAGTTATTTCCTACTGGGGCTTTATTATTTCTGAACTCTATATTTTGATTCATTTCTTAATTGTCTAGATTCTGTAAATCAGAATGTTTTTCATGAAAAATTCAAAAGTATTATATTCCCCAAATCATGATATGTCTCTTGCCTTTGTACTTGAAGAAGAATTTAGTTCAGTTTAAGACTATTGGGTCGCACTATTTTTTTTTCTGTATAATGTTATAGCCATTTTTAAAACAATATTCTATCCTTGAATATTGTCATGGAAAAGTTTGAGACCACCCAGATTTTCTAAATTCTGTCCCTCTCCAATTTAGAAACTTTATTTTTTCTTAAATGTCCAGAAGAGTTATTACCCTTGAAGTAAGGTAAATTTGACAAGGCAGAACTCAGTGTTGACTATTCTGTACCAGATTAGTCTGGGGCACAGTGTTTAGTTCCTTCTGTTATATGTTAGCATATTCATATTTCATTTAGTAATTTGGTCTTCTTTGTACTCTATTTCTATGACTTTCCTTTTAATCACCTTCATCTCTGTTTTACATTTATTTTATTTGCCCTTAACTTTTATTTTTCAGTGTCTATTTATCACGAGTGTTCCTAATGGTGAGAAGTCAAGAAACTCTTTGGATATTCTTGAGATAAGGCATACATGTTTAATATATGTTTAATAACACCCTATTTTCATGAGACTGGGTCGATTTTACATGTGGCATGGTATCTACAAGAGTCTTCCACCATGTCCTCCATGCACACCTTCCTCACAGTCTGTGTTGTGAGTCTAGACGGGTAAGTCAGGTTTTAAGTAGTTTGATCATATTGGGAATAGCAAAAGGTCAGCTGCATGAGATGGGTTCAGTGGTTTCTATGATTCCAAATGACTTAGAGAACAATCATTAGACTTTCTTACGTAATAGCATCATAGAACAAAAAAAAAAGTAAAAGTTGGGAAATGCTTAGAAAGCTAAATCAAACTAAAAGAAGGTTTATCATAAGCAAAAAGTACTTAGCGAGTTACTTATTTCAGCTATTGTCTGTAATATTGTGTAGAAAATGGGCATTTAGTATGCTGAGATGCCTTTAAGAGAAGAGCTAAGACAGAATGCTTGAGTCTCAAGATATTACAAAAACATTACAATTAAAAATGTTGGAGCCTCCAGCTCCCAGTGTGAGCAACACAGAAGATGGGTGATTTCTGCATTTTCAACTGAAGTACCGGGTTCATCTCACTGGGGCATGTCGGACAGTTGGCACTGGTCCGTGGGTGCAGCCCGAGCAGCGACAGCTGAGGCAGGGCGAGGCATCGCCTCACCTGGGAAGTGCAAGGGGGAAGGGAATTCCTTTTCCTAGCCAAAGGAAATTGAGACACACAACACCTGGAAAATCAGATAACTCCCACCCTAATACTGCGCTTTACCAAGGGTCTTAGCAAATGGCACACCAGGACATTATATCCCACACCTGGCCCAGAGGGTCCCACGGCCATGGAGCCTCCCTCATTGCTAGCACAGCAGTGTGAGATCTAACTGCAAGCTGGCAGTGAGGCTGGGGGAGGGGTACCCGCCATTGCTGAGGCTTAAGCAAGTACTGGGAAGCTCGAATTGGGTGGAGCCCACCACAGCTCAAGGACACCTGCCTGCCTCTGCAGACTCCTCTTCTGGAGACAGGGCATAGCTAAACAGAAAGCAGCAGAAACCTCGGCAGAGGCAAATGCCCCTGTCTGACAGCTTTGAAGAGAGCAGTGGATCTCCCACCACAGAGGCTGAGGTCTGAGAACAGACAGACTGCCTGCTCAAGTGGGTCCCTGACCCCTGAGTAACCTAACTGGGAGACATCCCCCACCAGGTGCAGACAGACACCTCACACGGTGGGGTACACCTCTGAGAGGAAGCTTCCAGAGCAAGAATCAGACAGCAACACTCGCTGTTCAGCAATATTCTATCTTCTGCAGCCTCCGCTGCTGATACCCAGGCAAACAGGGTCTGGAGTGGACCTCAAGCAAACTCCAACAGACCTACAGCTGAGGGTTCTGATTGTTAGAAGGAAAACTAACAAATAGAAAAGACACCCACACCAAAAACCCATCAGTACGTCACCATCATCAAAGACCAAAGGCAGATAAAACCACAAAGATGGGGAAAAAGCAGTGCAGAAAAGCTGGAAATTCAAAAAATCAGAGTGCATCTCCCCCTCCAAAAGAACACAGCTCATCACCAGCAACGGAACAAAGCTGGATGGAGAATGACTTTGATGAGTTGAGAAAAGAAGGCTTCAGTCGATCAGACTTCTCAGAGCTAAAGGAGGAACTACGTAACCAGCACAAAGAAACTAAAAACCTTGAAAAAAGATTTGATGAATGACTAACTAGAATAACCAATGTAGAGAAGTCCTTAAAATAACTGACAGAGATGAAAACCATAACACAGGAACTACGTGACAAATGCACAACCATAAAAACCCCAGAAGAAAACCTAAGGAATACCATTCAGGACATAGGCATGGACAAGGACTTCATATCTAAAACACCAAAAGCAACGGCAACAAAAGCCAAAATTGACAAATGAGATCTAATTAAACTAAAGAGCTTGTGCACAGCAAAAGAAACTACCATCAGAGTGAACAGGCAACCTACAGAATGGGAGAACATTTCTGCAATCTACTCATCTGACAAAGGGCTAATATCCAGAACCTATAAAGAACTCAATCAAATCTACAAGAAAAAAACAACCCATCAAAAAGTGGGCAAAGGATATGAACAGACACTTCTCAAAAGAAGACATTCATACAGCCAACAGACACATGAAAAAATGCTCATCATCACTCACCATCAGAGAAATGCAAATCAAAACCACAATGAGATACCATCTCACACCAGTTAGAATGGCAATCATTAAAAAGTCAGGAAACAACAGGTGCTGGAGAGGATGTGGAGAAATAGGAACACTTTTACACTGTTGGTGGGACTGTAAACTAGTTCAACCATTGTGGAAAATAGTGTGGCGATTCCTCAAGGATCTAGAACTAGAAATACCATTTGGCCCAGCCATCCCATTACTGGGGATATACCCAAAGGATTATAAGTCATGCTGCTGTAAAGACACATGCACACGTATGTTTATTGCGGCACTATTCACAATAGCAAAGACTTGGAATCAACCCAAATGTCCATCAGTGACAGACTGGATTAAGAAAATGTGGCACATATACACCATGGAATACTATGCAGCCATAAAAAAGGATGAGTTCGTGTCCTTTGTAGGGACATGGATGCAGCTGGAAACCATCATTCTCAGAAAACTATCGCAAGAACAGAAAACCAAATACCGCATGTTCTCACTCATAGGTGGGAATTGAACAATGAGATCACTTGGACACAGGAAGGGGAACATCACACACCGGGTCCTATTGTGGGGAGGGGGGAGTGGGGAGGGATAGCATTAGGAGATATACCTAATGTAAATGACTAGTTAATGGGTGCAGCACACCAACATGGCACATGTACACAAATGTAACTAACCTGCACGTTGTACACATGTACCCTAGAACTTAAAGTATAATTAAAAAAAAAAAGTTAAAAAAATCGTTGACATTAAACATTTTATTTAAACATTTAAGAATATTTGTGAATAAATGTAACATCAATAAGTCAATGATATTACAAAAGTATGAATTTTTGCAGATTAATTCAGGTATTAATTTATTGGATTTCTCAAGTGCATGATTACATGATCTTTTAAATACTTTTATATGCATGACAAACAATTCACTTAAAAAAATGATATAGTTTTGTAAAAAATGTAAAGTAATAAGGTAATATCATAAACAGTTTTCTAATATTCATTATTAGTAATATAGTTGATTTGGGGACTAAAAATGTGAACTAATTTTATAAGATAAGTAAAAAACACTTTGCAACTCTAACACTCTGCAATAAATGCCATCATAGTAGTCCATGTTTCCTAACTTCCTTCAACTCTTCTTCTCTTCAGAGTTTTCTTTTTCTTCCCCCAATTATCTTCAACTTTCAAACAAAGCGTATTAGTCTAGTTTGCTCTTCTAGAAAGTAAGACTGAGATTTTCATGTACTGAGACATAGGAATGCTTTCCTGGGCATCAGGCCAAGGTGTTTCAAATGTAAAATTTTTTGAGACCCTACAAATAGTTATCTTGGAAACATTTTCTTCTTGAAAACTCTGGGTAATCTCTGGTGAATGAAGCAAAAGAAAATTGAAAATCTTACAATTATTTATCTAAAATGTGCAACATCCCCTAAGAAACTAAAATCAAAGTTTTCCTTTTCTCCCCATGTTGCATGGAGCAGCCAGAATAAGACAGGCAAGGTCAATAGGAAGTCAGGACCCCTAAGGAGAACAGCAGGTAGGGCAGGTTCTTAAAACGAAGGCTGCCCTGCCATATGTGGTCATCTGGCAACCCCATGAGTCAGTCACACAAAGACAAGCACCTTTGATCTACTTGAAAGACTAGAGATGTGAAATACAAACTTGAGTGACCTTTTCACTTTTCAGCCCGAGCAGTTCCCCCTTGTTCCTTGAGTACATTTTTTCTCTCAAATTCCATGCCACTTGGGATGAATCCATGTGATTCTGTGATTTACCTATCTCTGTTCTTGTCTATTCAGCAGCATCAGAATGTGTGCTTTATTTTTGTAAAGATGGTTCTACAAACTCTGATTACAAAAAGAGCACCTGAAAGCTATATAGAACACCTTTTAACTTGAAGGAGACAGGAAGGAGACACAGAGACACTGAATGCTGTGATTTACCAGATGAAAATGGACATTTTCTCTACATATGATGTCCGATATTTAAGTACGTGCCAACATTCCCTTTAAATTAATATTAATCCTGTCATCTTTCAAAAATTTGATATCTTGTTTATATATCTTCAACCTTAATCTCTATTTCTAGAGTAGAAGATAAAAAATACTCAATATAGTTAAAACTTGGGACCTTATTAAAGATGATGGATATGTTGAGTTGTGTGGTAATCAGAGTTCATGTACAAATCATAGTGTGTTAAAATCAGGACTTTCTTCCTGGTATGAGATAGTTGTTTCAAGAGCCATTGCTTGATATCTGATTCATATATTTATATCACGATTTATTGGACAGTTATGTTGCAATAAAAACCTACTGGAGTTTATGTCATACTATAGAATATTAGCCATATTAACATTTGGAGTTTGCTTGGAACTGAAATATTAAAAACTCCTTCTGCCTTACTCTTCAGCAAGAGGATAAAAACAAAATAGCTAATAATAAGACAATGGATATATTATAAAAATCAAATTATAATTTAAAAAAACTATAATGGTACTTGATACGACAGAGCATGATTGGTCAAATTTAGTACTTACTACCTTCCAAATATTAGTTTTTATCAAAATAAATGCATAGGTCAATTTAATTTTCCTTAAATTTAGAATGACATCATCTGGAAAGATATGGAGTTTTTAAAAAAATCTTAATGTCGCTCATATTTTTGCATAAATATTAGAATCATAATATCAAAAACATTTCCAAATTATTAGAGACAGCATAAAAGAAGAGGCTTGATATCAAATGTGTATGGTTATAGAGTACAATAAAAGTGGGCAATTTTTCCTATCCACGAACCAAGGTAATTTATAGATTCAATGCCATCCCCATTAAGCTACCAATGGCTTTCTTCACAGAACTGGGAAAAACTGCTTTAAAGTTCATATGGAATCAAACAAGACCTTGCATTGCCAAGATAATCCTAAGCCAAAAGAACAAAGCTGGAGGCATCACGCTACCTGACTTCAAACTATACTACAAGGCTACAGTAACAAAACAGCATGGTACTGGTACCAAAACAGAGATATAGACCAATGGAACAGAACAGAGCCCTCAGAAATAATATCACACATCTACAGCCATCTGATCTTCAACAAACCTGACAAAAAAAGAAATGGGGAAAGGATTCCCTATTTAATAAATGGTGCTGGGAAAATTAGCTAGCCATAAGTAGAAAGCTGAAACTGGATCCCTTCCTTACTCCTTATACGAAAATTAATTCAAGATGGATTAGAGACTTAAATGTTAGCCCTAATACCATAAAAACCCTAGAAGAAAACCTAGGTAATACCATTCAGGACATAGGCATGTGCAAGGACTTCATGTCTAAAACACCAAAAGCAATGGCAACAAAAGCCAAAATTGACAAATGCGATCTAATTAAGCTAAAGAGCTTCTGCACAGCAAAAAGAAACTACCATCAGAGTGAACAGGCAACCTACAGAATGGGAGAACATTTTTGCAATCTACTCATCTGACAAAGGGCTAATATCCAGAACCTATAAAGAACTCAATCAAATCTACAAGAAAAAAACAAACAACCCCATCAAAAAGTTGGCAAAGGATATGAACAGACACTTCTCAAAAGAAGACATTCATACAGCCAACAGATACATGAAAAAATGCTCATCATCACTCATCATCAGAGAAATGCAAATCAAAATGACAATGAGATACCATCTCACATCAGTTAGAATGGCAATCATTAAAAAGTCAGGAAACAACAGGTGCTGGAGAGGATGTGGAGAAATAGGAACACTTTTACACTGTTGGTGGGACTGTAAACTAGTTCAACCATTGTGGAAAATAGTGTGGCGATTCCTCAAGGATCTAGAACTAGAAATACCATTTGGCCCAGCCATCCCATTACTGGGGATATACCCAAAGGATTATAATTCATGCTGCTATAAAGACACATGCACACGTATGTTTATTGCAGCACTATTCACAATAGCAAAGACTTAGAATCAACCCAAATGTCCATCAGTGACAGACTGGATTAAGAAAATGTGGCACATATACACCGTGGAATACTATGCAGCCATAAAAAAGGATGAGTTTGTGTCCTTTGTAGGGACATGGATGCAGCTGGAAACCATCATTCTCAGCAAACTATCGCAAGAACACAAAACCACACGCCGCATGTTCTCACTCATAGGTGGGAACTGAACAATGAGATCCCTTGGACACAGGAAGGGGAACATCACACACCGGGTCCTATTATGGGTAGGGGGTAGGGGGGAGGGATAGCATTAGGAGATATACCTAGTGTAAATGACTAGTTAATGGGTGCAGCACACCAACATCACTCATGTATACATATGTAACAATCCTGCACGTTGTGCACATGTACTCTAGAACTTAAAGTATAATAAAAAATAATAATAATGTTCATCTTAAAAAAAACTTAATGTCACTCATATTTTTGCATAAATATTAGAACCATAATATCAAAAGCATTTCCAAATTATTGCCTTTTGGGAATTTTTTTCTTCACAACAAAAAGCATAGTCTTTATTCACTGTTCAGCCACATGATAGTATTAACTTCCTGACCACTTGATGTGATTCTATATGTATCTTACACATATATGAGTGTACAGTCACAGCTATGCATATATGAAATAAAATCTAGCAAACTTTTTCAAATTAGGCTTTAATTCTTTCCATGTAACCAAAATATCTTTTGCTTATATCCTTAATGAGGTGGGCATAGTTACTGATGCCTGTATTCCCAACTACGTGGGAAAAGCCTTTGAATCCAGGAATTTGAGACCAGCCTGGGCAACAAAGCAAGACACTATATTTAAAGAAAATCTAAAAATTAGATAGGTGTGGTGGTACCTGCCTGTAGTCCCAGCATCTGGGAAGGCTTATTTGAGCGGGGGGGCGGGTGGGTATCCCTTAAGCCCAGTAGTTGAAGGCTGCCATGAGGTATGACAGTGCCACTGCACTCCAGCCTGTATGACAGAGCAAAACCCCATGTCTGGAAAGAAAAATCCTTAATGGATCCATGTTGCCAAATCCAATGACCTTTCTAGACCAATCAACAGCAACCGACATAAGTGATCACTCTCTTACACACTTGTTTCACTTGTTTTCTGGGACACCAACCTTCTTGTTGGCTTCTTCTGACTCCCTGACTAGTCCTTCTTAAGCCTTTTTGCCCTTCTCTTATCTCTCTGACCAATGAATTTAGATAAAACTAAAAGCGGTCCTTAGACTTCTTTTCTCCTTTATGTTTACAATTTTCCTTGGAAAAGTTTTACAACCTCATTTAAAATAATATTCACAGTCTTAGATTTTTTCCAAACATATATTCCCAATTCAGACCTCTCTTGAAAATTGCATACATGCTTGTCTACACCAAATTTTATTTATTTATTTATTTATTTATTTATTTATTTATTTATTTATTTATTATTTTTTGAGATGGAGTTTCACTCTGTCACTCAGACTGGAGTGCAGTGGCGCGATCTCAGCTCACTGCAACCTCTGCCTCCCGGGTTCAAGCTATTCTCTTGCCTCAGCCTCACGAGTAGCTGGGACTACAGGCACGTGCCACCATGCTAATGTTTTGAATTTTTCATAGAGGTAGGGTTTTACTGTGTAGGCCAGAATGGTCTCGATCTCCTGACCTCACTGCTCACCTCAACCTCTCAAAGCGCTGGGATTACAGGCATGAGCCACCGTGCCTGGTCTTATTTTATTTTGTAGGGATAGGTGATCATTTCTCACTGAAGCCTGAAACTCTTGGGCTCAAGGAATCTTCCTGCCTCAGCCTCCCAAGTAGCTGGGACTACAGATGCATGCCACCATACCTACCTATTTTTTAAATTATTTTGTAGCAAATATGTCCTGCTATGTTACCCTGGCTGGTCTCAAACTCCTGGCCTCAAGTGATCCTTCTAGCTCAGCCTCCTAAAGTGGTGAGATTGCAGGCATGAGTTACAGTACCTAGGCCTACCCTAGATTTTCTTTTGGAGTTAAAATAGACATTTCAAAGTTAACATTTTCGAATCAGAGACCCTGTTTCCACCCTCAAACCTGCTTCTCCTCTAGAACCCCCAATGTTAATACATGGACTCTGTAATTAGTCAGGGTTCTCTAAAGGGACAGGACTAATAGGATAGATGTATATACGAAAAGGAATTTATTAAGGATTATTGACTCACACAATTACAAGGTGAAGTCCCACAATAGGTCATCTGCGAACTGATGAGCCCGGACGCCAGCATGAGTCCCAAAACCTCAAAAGCAGGGAAGCTGACAGTGCAGCCTTCAGTCTGTGGCTGAAGGCCCAAGAGCCCCTGACAAACCACTGGTGTAGGTTCAAGAGTCCAAGAACTGAAGAACTTGGAGTCTGATGTTCGAGGTTAGGAAGCATCCAGCACAGGAGAAAGATGGAAGCCAGAAGACTCAGCCAGTCTAGTCCTTCCATGTTCCTCTGCCTGCTTTTATCCTAGCCATGCTAGCAGCTGATTAGAGGGTGCCCACCCAGATTGAGGGTGAGTCTGCCTTGGTCTTTCCCAGTCCACTGACTCAAATGTTAATCTCCTTTGGCGATACTCTCACAGACACACCCAGGAACCATACTTTGCGTCCTTAAATCCAATCAAGTTGACGCTCAGTATTAACCCTCAGAGGCCCTCTTCTATATCCTTAGGCCAGAAACATTGGCACTGTTCTTACTCTTCTCTCTCTCTCTCACACCTCATATCCAAACCCATCAGCACATTTTGATGACTTTACCTTAAATGTATCTGGTGTCCAGCCATTTATCCCCATTGCTCCCTCCAGCACCTTGGTCTAAACTACAGTCATCTCTTACTTGGATCATTTCAATAGCCTCCTCATTCTCTGCCTTCTTCTGCCCCTGGTGCCTTTCAGTTGATCTTCAACGTTGCAGCCAGAGCGATTGCCTGGACATCTCCCACTGAGCATGTGTCTCCTCGCTAAATCTCTCCAGTGGCTTCAGAGCAAAAAACAGAGCCTCTGAGCCCTCACTCAGACACAACATGCACTACCTCCCTAACCTAGTTTTGTATTTCTCTCTCCCTCTGTGATCCTTTTGTTGTCCCCCTTACCTCTTTGAGGTTCCTCAAAGGCTCCTGACACCTTTGCATTTTCTGTTCACTCTGCCTGGAATGCTCTAATGCTCTTCTTCCAATGTACTCATGACTTGCTCCCTCTCTTCCTTTAGATTTCAGCTTACATACAACTTTAAGTGAGGTCATCTATGATTTCTCTTTTTAAATAGCAGTTCTCCCACTCCAACGCTTTTGACCCGCTTTACCATGCTGTATTATCCTCCTTGGCCTTTATTTGAATCTGATACACACACGCACACCCCTATATATACATATGCACACACACATAGATTTACATATATACACACATATACCTATATACACACAAATATATATGTATTATATATATTTATGAAGAAATATATGTTTATTTGAGATAATAAACATATTATGGAGGATAATACAGAATGGGTAAACTGGGTAAAAAGTGTTGGAGTGGGAGAACTGCTCAAAATGAAGTATTCTATGTTAGCAATATTTTTTTTCTGAGTGGTTCACTGATATAACCCTGACTCCGAGAACAGTGCTGAGCATATAATAGACGCTCAATAAAATGTGACAAATGAATTTAAAAAGAACATTCTTAGAATATACTTATGAATAGAATATTGTTTTAAATCAGAAGAAGAAATAAAATTAAGAGAGTAGGGGTGGGTTCTAAGAAATTCTCTTGTTGGCAAAAACGAACAAGGTTATTCACATGCTCAGCGGCAGTGAAGAGCTCACCATTGCTCCTGGAAGCTCTTTCTCTTGTGTTACGAGTTTCCTCTTTTCTTCTACTGATTCCTGACATACTGACATAGGTATTTGTGATTGGAAATGGCTTTTGCACTCTTTGATAACCTACCACGTTTCTGCTGGACATTTAACTCACTCCTCAAGACGGTCTGGATTCTGTATCCCTATTAGGGGTCAGTCCATGAGATGAACCACAATTTCTGCTAACTCTCTTCATCTACTTTCTCTTCATTATCCTTTTCTTCACTTAGTACCCCTATCAAGCCAGCACTGTGTTAACCAGATTTTTTCTCAACTCTTTCATGTTGAGGCCAACCTACAAAACTGCTCCCAATTTATCTGCATTTTATATCCCTCTTTTCCCATGTCAGTTTATACTAGATCACTTTTTGAATCTCTTCCAAGCTGAAGCATCCATTTAGAATTCATAATCTTAGAATTTATGTTTGATTAACATGACACCCAAAAAATAAACTGCGTCATAGACTCAATTCAGATTGTACCAGACTTAAAGGCTCTGTTTACAATTGAGCAAAAACTTTAGAAAGGGCCTTCTTCCAGAATCTTGGTATTAGTTTTAAAGACCATTAAAGCCAAAATGTGTCTTAAAACCTCAGCTTTTAAAAATGACTAAGTAAAAAATTCTGGAAAACAAAACAATACAAACACAAGCCAGAGGTTGCATATTCTTCTTTTTTTACCAAACCAGAAAAGACATTTCTTCTGTTTCTTATTACTGAACCTTTATCTCCATGTTGTTATAGGAATTTTGAACAGTTATCAGAAATGATGTATACAGACTATTGATAACTGAATTAAGACAGCACCTCTGGACAGATACAAGATTGTCAAGTAGTCAGCACAAGACCTTGCTTCTCAATGTGTTGAAAAGAGGGCGTGGCCCTGATGTGCATAGCAGAATTTAGGGGGTGGGAGTCATGTAAAAGTAAAAAAGAGTATTCATCATGTTAATATAGTCTGTGATCTATAATATAACATGATAACATGTGCATTATTTGGTTTTACTCTATTTCTGACTCTAAAATAAAACCAAAGCATATTTGGTTTACATGCCAGTTTGTTTTATGTTTTATACAACCTAGAGGAGAAAATCTTGTGACAATGTGAATCTTTGTTCACACTGATACTATGTGAACAAAGAGGAAAAATAAAAGTTTTGTCTTTCAAATTAAAAGTAATTTTTTCTTTAAAATCTCATTGATTTTATTATTTTGTGGTGTATGATATTTAATTTATTGTGAAATTTCAAAGAAAATTTAAGAAGACCACTTTGTATATGTATTTACTGAAAGAGGGTATTGATATGTTAGGATATGCTAACATAAATAATTATGCTGTGTGACACATCAGCGTGAAAATTGTGCAAGAGAGAAATATAAGAGAAGTGTAGAAAAGCTGTGAGAGGGTTGGGTGCAGTGGCTCATGCCTGTAATCCCAGCACTTTGGGAGGCCAAGGCGGGTGGATCACCTGAGGTCAGGAGTTCGAGACCAGCTTGGCCAAAAGGGTGAAATCCCGTCTCTATTAAAAATATAAAAATTAGCCAGGGATGATGGCAGGCACCGGTAATCTCAGCTACTTGGGAGGCTGAAGCAGGAGAATCACTTAAACATGGGAAGCAGAGGTTGCAGTGAGCCAAGATCATGCCACTGCACTCCGGCCTGGGCAACAGAGTAAGACTCCATCTCAAAAAAAAGAAAAGAAAAGTTGTGAGAGAAGGAATACGACAGATGGAGATGCAAACTATCAAGCCAAAAAAGATTTCTTCAGCATCTACAGTGTGTCGGACACCATTTTGATTTTAGCCAAGGCTGTATTCAATTTCAAATAACCAAATTTGTGAATAGCAGTAGAGAGCTTAGGTGATAAAGAACAGAAGATAAAAACTGCTTGGAGCTTTAGGTTTGGGACTGTAGTCTGTGCTTGATTATTAGTGGAGTTCTTCCTTACCACAGTCCAGCAGCTCTGCTGTCTAATGCAAATCCTGACTTCAGTCATTCTAAATCACTACAGGTAGAGGCCTTCTGGGTTGGACTGCTTGCAAGTTATCAAACCCATGAATATTAACTAGTTAGTTCTAAGGGCTTACTTTATAAATTGGGCAAATCAGTAGTAAGGATTTTTTTTATTTCTTACTGCATGACCCAGTATTGAAAACAGGAAATGTAGTGTGAGAGAGACTGGTAGGCTTTAGGTAACTAAATAAGGTAGTCAGCTCAGATCTGGCCTGACTGGTACATTTATTATAATTGTTGAATGGATGCGGACACATCATTATCACTCCCAGCCCGCAGGTTACATTAGTATTCACTGTTGGTGTTGTATATTCTAAAGGTTTTTGGCAAATATATAATATGTACCCACACAGTATTATACACAACAGTTTTGCTGCCCTAAAATCTCCTATGCTCCACTTATTCATTCCACCCTGCCCCCAAGCCCTTGGCAACCTCTGATTGACTATTTCCATAGTTTTGCCTTTTCCAGAAAGTTATATAATTGAAATCACACAGAATATAGCCTTTTCAGAGTGACTTTTTTTTCATTTAGTAGTATGCATTTAAGCTTCCTCCATGTCTTTTTGTAGCTTGGTAGCTCATTCCTTTTTAGTGTCGAATAATATCCTGTTGTCTGGATGTACCACAGTTTACTTATCTATCCATCTACTGATGGGCCACTTGGTGGTTTTCAAGTTTTACCAATTATGAATAAAGCTGCTATGAACATCCATGTGCAGTTTTTTTTGTGCAGACATAGTTTTGAACTCACTTGGGTAAATAGAAAGGAGCCCAATTTCTGGATCACATAGTTAAGAATATGTTTTAGGTTTGTAAACAGTTATCAAATAGTCTTCCTAAGTGGCTGTACCATTTTACATTACCGCCAGCAGTGAATGAGAGTTTCTAGTGCTTCTTCATTGATGATGTTTTATGTTTCATTTTATTAGCAACAGTTATTGCAGACTTTAAGACAGGTAATGGTATTAACCATGGGAATGATGGCTGTTTGGCAAAATAATTTATATGACTTAGAAATATATGTAAATAATAATTATATATATTTGTATACATATATTTATATTAATAGTATTGGAGGTAATAAGCAAACTGAGGTGGCATGTTGGAGGTTTGACATAATTATCAAAGAAGATGCTGTTGCTAACAATATTAGAGGTTATTATATGAAACATATATACTTGAGCTTTATCAACACCTTCATAGTAGAGGATTATAGATAGAGGCTCATTCATGTTTGGCCAGCTTTTCTTTTGATGATGCCACAATATCATTCCCTGGGATTTTACATAAGGATAAAGTTGTTATGGTATTTTTAAAAAGTTCTTATCTACTACATCACATCCAAGACAATATATCAGTCTACTATTTAATTGTATTTTATTTTCTATGACTTAGCTTGGTTTGGTAGCAATATATTTAGGAATAATGTGACTCATTGATCCTCATTTTTATTCTCTGGTGGTTAGAAAGGAAGGCTATTTTATAGACATGTCTAACCTTCAAAGTTTGTAACAAACAATGGCCTAAACTGTCTTGTCAACACAGGGTGGCTTTAGGGGTATAGAATATTATAACAATCCTTTTAAGTTTTTGGAATTTTGAGCTCCCTTGGACCAAATTAAGAATGGATCTATCCATTTTCTAGTGAATTATATTATACTAAGGAATATTAAATATCATCTACATATAATGTAGACATTTAACTCATTGAATTGACTGAGCTCTTTAATCGTGAAGAAATAGTTTTTGTTCTATTGTGCTCCTTTCACATCCACTGTGTGAACCTGATTCTACCCGTCTCTGTAGAGTAGCCAACAAGCAGTAGAAAGCTTCTACATCTTAGAGAAAACATAGTTAACCCATCAATCATGGTCCAACCACACCTTGTAACAACGTAAAGCAAAAGGAATTTAATTCAGGCAAATGGTGATAGAGCTTGGAGTTACATAGGAGATGGCAAGAAAACCCAGAGATTAAACAAATAGGAAGCTGATACCACCCCTTGTTAGAAGGGCAAAGAGAAGAGATAAGCTAAATAAGGGCTGCCTTAGGTCCAAGGATTCCAGAAATAATATGGAATTGTGGCAGGTTTTGCCATGGGGATATGAAATATGGAGAACACACAGCTGCATTCAAAGGTTGATAGAGGCAGCCTTGAGGGAGAGATAGAATGTCTCATTTCCCATGTACGTTCTCCAGCTTTCCCTGGGGTTTGCCCACTGGTTGAATCCAGGTGGAATCCAGGATTAGTAGGGCCCAGGATAGGCAGCCTGCAGTAACCAACATGCCTATGAAACAGAGTAAAGAAAGGGCATACAGTCCAGAGTTCAGCATGGCTAACCACAACCTGAAAATGCCACAGATTTTATCCATTTTCTATACATGTTGGGGTTGTGCAACATTAATTGGCCTGAGTTCTTTCCTTCAACTCTATATTCATCATTTGAATAAGGGAAACAAATGATTCTGATGCAGATAAAACTGTCCTTATGGGAACATTTACTTTGGAGTTTATATTTTGACATTTTTTAACTTAAAATTCATGAAGTGTATTTCTGTCTCCTTTCTATATTTAGTTAATTGTGGGATTTTGCAAGCTTTTTAGCATTTTGATAATATTAAAAAAGGGAGTTTTAAAATGATAAAAAATGTTGTCTAAATATGTATTCCATAATAATTTGATTATCAAAGTAATAGAAGGTGCTTTTCAGTAATTTATTCTATAAATGTAAAAATGTCACTAAATTGGAAGCATAATGTATGTTTTTGTGCTACTTATATGCCAATATCCTTTAAGCGATCACTTGACTTCAGTCTCCTGCTTTATATTGGTTTTCCATAGATGTGAGCACAGACCTAAAGTTTCCTGCCTCCATCTGTTCTGTGAGTATTATCATTTGATATACAGAATATAAGGTTTAAAAATTTTAACTAGTTGGTCTTTCTAGACTTTAAATGTTTGATCTTTAAATTTAGCTTTTATTCCAACAAACTGCTCTTTCGTGATCATAACACATTTTGGTACCATTGCATTTTAGTATAACAAATTGCTCCCCTCTAAATTTTCCCCAATCATTTCATTGGTTAATATAATGTAATATTTCTTATACTGTATCTGGAAAATTATCCTTGAGTATCCATGACTTACTGATTCAGTATAAACAGATATACCACCTTATATTTTGACTGTAACAGTTGGCTTTGAGAACTCAGAAAACCTTGGGGTCTATTTTATGACTTACAACGAATCTTTCAAATTAAGATATATATTACAGCCTCTCCTAGTCAATATATGGATATGATGATAAGGTCTACCCACAATATCTTGGAAACGAAACAACTGAGATACATTTAACCCTAATCTAGGTCCTCTTTCACTGATATCAGGATAGGATAGACTGTACTCTACAAGCTAAAATTTAAAGTTAAATTTTTAAATTGTAAAAATTTAAGCAATATTAATACAAAAGGAGTGGTTAACATTATTTCCAGAAAAAAAAGAGAGACAACCTGAAACTAAATTTAATGTGTCCACAATATTGTAAAATGAGAAGTCCATGATGACTAACAGAACCTCTCCATCCTGGTTGGCTTGTGATACATATTTAATTTATTAATTTTCACCAGCAAGATCCAACAATCACTCCTTGCTTTAATCACCTACTGTATTAGTCTTCTTGGCATCAAATTTACAACAAAGATGAAAGATATATATGTTATTTCTCAGCTTACATTTTGCAATAACAAAATACTATAGACTGGGGAGCTTAAACCCTAAAAAATTGTCACAATTCTGGAGGCTGAAAGACCAAGATCAAGGTATTGGCAAGATAGGTTTTATCCTGAAGCCTGTTGTCTTGGCTTGTAGGTGACTGCCATCTCACTGTGTCCTCACCTTATCTTTTTGGGAGTGTGACATGGAGAGAGAGTGAGAACAAGCTTTCTGGTAACTCTTCTTATAAGGGTACTAATCCCATCATAAGGGCCTCACCCTTAGGACCTCATGTAACTTTATGTATTTATTTATTTATTTAAGTTCTGAGATATATGTGCAGGCAGTGTAGGTTTAGTACATGGGTAAACGTGTGTCATGGTGGTTTGCTGCACCTATCAACTCATCACCTAGGTATTAAGCCCCACATGCATTAGCTTTTTGTTCTGATGTTCTCCCTCCCCTTGCCCAGACCTCATGTAATTTTAATGATATCTCAAAATCTCCATCTCCAAGACCCATGGCGTTGGATATTATTGCCTCAACATATAAATTTTGGAAGGATACAAACAGCCAGTTCATTATGCCTGCTCAGTCACCTTCCAATTATTATTTAGGTTGAACCCTTATTCACATGAGAAGGAATCACAGATACAGACTTTAAGTTGAGACTGTCATATATTAAAAGTTCAGATCAGTGAAGAACAAGGCAGGAAAAGTCCACAGCCTCAATATACAGAAGTAGGACAGGACATCATGGAGAATTCAAAATAACAAGCCAAGCAGGCCACCCAGTTGAGTCATCAATCTGAGCTGGATGGTCTGAGAAGGTAAGTCCAGGCAGGAGAGAGGTTATAGGGGCAGAACGCCAGGAGTAAAAGTATCCAGAAGAAAGATGATACCAGGAACCAGGCAAAATTCTCCAAAGCCTTATGAACAAAACCATGGTCATTTTTACGGCAATGTAGAAGATGCTCTGAGAGGGCCCATCTGACTTAGCCATATATTTGACTTGCCACTTTGACTTTACACATGAAAACAATATTTTAGTTAAAATGTAATCTATGTGTCAATTCTATATTTTATTTTATATAAACGTAAATTGATATTGCATTTTTTTATGTAGTATCTTTCTTACTTGGATAATGTAAGTTCAGTTTCTTGAATATGAACAACTCTAGGTATACCGTTAGAAGTAGGGTTTTAAATAACAAAGCCAAGGGACAGAGCATTAGTAGAGCTCACACTGCAGGAGGTTCTCCTTGTTACGACTACTCTTCCAGGATGTCATCTTCCATCGGCTAGGGGTAAAATTACAAAAAATAAACAAAAGAAAACAAAACAAAAAACCTCCAAATCACAACGACTTGAAGCAAAACAGAGATCCTTTTCTTTCTTTCAATCACAGTCTAATTTTGTGTCATTGGGAAAGATGGCTCTGCTTCACTCTGTTACTCAGGATCTAGATTCACTTCCTCTAATGGCTATCTTCCCAAATAATGGGTTATTTGCTGGATTTTCTGCATCTGATAAAAGAAGAGGAGGGTTATGCAGAAAGTACATTAATGTCAGGTCTTGACATGGAATACATTATTTCCATTCATATTCCAGTGACTAGAACTCAGTTGCATGGTCCCTGCAAGGGTGGTTGGGAAATGCAGTGTAGTGTGTCTAGGAGGCAAAGGCACCAGATAATGGTAAACACATATCTTGTGATTGCCATATCTCTTTATCTCCTTATCTCTCTACAGCCTCTTCTCCATCAGCAGGAAAGTTGTAGAAAAGCAGATCTACAACAAAAGATACTCCAAAATATGCTTATATGTTTTAGTAAATACAATTTCTAAAAAGTTGATGAACAAAACTCTGGACAGTAGAGTGTTTGTGTGCACAAAGTCAATTTCAAATGGTTTTGAGCTCTTATCTGTGAATGCGCCATATGCTCCACAAGCAATTAGTCATTGTTCAATGTGAATTGAGAGAATTGTAGCCAATAAATTTAAAATAAGTTCTTGAATATACTTAGCATTAGAAGATTTGTTATTATTTGAAAGCTCTGGTTACAGTTCTTTATGGTTGTTTATTTGTCACGAGAAACATTAAGTTTTCGCCTAAATCCATATTTCAATAGAGTATTTATGCACTTGGTTCAAGAAAGAACTTGCCAGTGGCCTTCCGAGAGCCAGCCTTGGCACTAGTAACTTTGAATAATACATCAGGGAAAAAGCTTTCAAACAAATTCTTTAGTTTAAAAGTAAGCTGTAGCCATAACTAATGTGCAATGACTTTTACTTTATATCAGAGGGAAGAAATAGCCTCTTATTTAGTTAATTCTAGAACTACACTCTCTAAGACAGTGACAATTATCCACATGTAAGTATTTAAATTAAAATTAATTAAAATCATATAAAATTAAAAATTTAAGTAGTTACTCTGGTCACATGTCAAGTGCTCAGCTTAAGTAGCTTGTGGCTATCATATTGAAGAAAGAAGACATAGGGCATTTCCATCAACGTTGCTACTAGGTAGCAGCAATCTAGAAGTTTGCCGACCCATAGCCATGCGAGAGGGAGAAACAGAGACAAAGAACTTTGATCAGGATGCCTGTCACCTATTCCTTTTTTTATTTGTGCACAAATATGAATGTGTTCAGTACATTTTAAAAAATCAAGCTTAAACAACTGGGTGTTTGCTTTGATGCCTAAAGAAGGGCGGCTAGCTCATTGGGGACTTTTATGTATTGCTTTTGTGCTAGCATACAGACTATTAAAACGATTGAAAAGAAAGCCATTCTGTTGGGTGTGAATGGGCACAATAAATTAAATACAGTGCATTTTAACCTATGATACTTAAATAACAGAATATATCTGTACACATTTTAACATATGAAAGCCAATCCACTAGGCTACTAAAGTTTCTTTCTCTCTCTCCTTCTCTCCTTTCCACATACTCTCCCACATCCTTCTATTTTTTCTGGTTCCTGGAACATTCTGTTTTTTTTTTTTTTTTTTTTTTTACACAAGCTAACAAGTTTGATGTGGCTCTGTGTCTTATTCCCTTCCAGGCTTGCAGCTGTTTTGGCAACAGAAGAAAAAATCCCCATAACAAATCAAATAAAAGCCCTTTATGTGAAGAGGAATTGAAAACAGCAGGCCTCAAAGAGGACTGCACATGAGATGCCTTGTTCTGGCTTTCAACACAACTCAAATCAGAAACACATTACCATAATCTGAAACAGCCCACTGCTAACACAAGACAGATGGTGGGTAATAACCCATGCATCATTAATAAATAAATTCCAGCATTAAAGGCTTTACAAAGTATGACAACATTATCTGGGCACAATGACTGCCCCTCTCCCACCCCCAACATCATTTCAGTGTGTTATGGGATATGCTAGGTTTATTTTTATTTTTTTCCCCTCCAACTCCGTGGATCTGAAGGAAGTTTAAATACGACACAAGTTTTAACCAGATGAAACCCATCTCAGTGTACAAGACAGGTCTGAAACTCCATAAGGGAAAAATAAAATAGCTGCCAAAGTTTAATAGCTCACATGTTCTGGTGTTGGATCAGCCCACAGCAATTTATTGCGCTGCCCTCCATGCGCTGGCCTCACCCTTTCTGGTACGCCTCTGTGCCTGTATTGCAGTACACACTCCAAGCAAGAATCTTGGCATCACATTTGCCACAAAGCTGAAAGATATATGAGTAATTTCTCAGCTTTCCTTTTGCAAACGATACCATCTGTCTCTTTTTCCCCAGCTCCCCCCACCAAGGGGGGAAGAAAAAACCTCTGATTAAATTGAAAAAAGGAGAGAGAGAGAGCATTTTAACTCCATAAATGTTGGAAACTTAAAAAAAAAAAATTATTTTGCTTTGTTTTGTTTGTTCAATGGGATAATGTTATTCCAACAGAATGTGAGGAGGATAGGAATGTAGTAATGTGACACAGAACTGTGCAGAACCCTGTGGGTGATGCTGTGTGGAATTCCCCAGGGTAGCAGTGTTCCTGCAAAGCCTAGGTGCCCACTTCCTATGTGTGCCATCCTAAACCAAAAGTCAGACATGGTCCTGGCCATCAGTTCTGGAAAAATACAGGCCTTAGGACAGTAAATATTATGTTAGATTCATCCTATATAAATGACGTATTCCTCCTCAAAAATGGGTAATACAAACATTTTTGCCAAACAGATCAGCATCATGTTTTTAATGAAAGAGATAAACTATTTTGCATTAACTCACTTGACAGGTGAAGAACTAGGAACAGAGAAAATAATACATGCGAAACAGGCTAATCCAAGATTACTAGAAGGCCAAGGGAAAGTATCTCCATGGCATCATCCATTGACCCAAGTGGTCAGTCAAGTGGATGTGATTTATAGTCCATGAGTACAGAGTTGCTTCTCCTGATGCAGGTCCTTTGGGGGGGCGGCGGCAGAGGGGGGGAGAAAGAAATCTCTCTCTGGAACCGCTGTCCCTTTCCTTTCAGCACACAGAGAATTTTCCTTCCACTTAGACTCACGTGAAGGCTGATCAGCAAGACTTTTCTAATTAGCATCTAAACCCTTTGTCTCTATGTCCTCTTCTTTCTCAAACTTAAGTCAATATTTTGATGTGTACATATGTATCTACTTTCTCTTAATTTACTGTGTGTTTATCTTATTTCCTCCATTAAATTGTGAGATTCCTGAGGGTAAAAACCATGTCTAATCTACGCCCTAAATTCCCCTTAGCACCCAGTACAGAACACCACACTCAGGCTAAATGAAATCACAACTCAGAGACAGATGCCAGGGCCCCTGGCAGTGCAGACTCGGATGGAGTCTATGAGTTCCAGGTGAGTCTGTTCCAAGGCGGCTTTTCTTTGAGCTCTCTCCAACTTTCTCTGGGAACAGCTGCTGAGGGATGGTCAGAAGAAGGTGAGTTAAGCTTTAATTGGTTCCTGAGGTATGCAGTTTCCTCTATGATCTTAACGTGATGAAGGGAATTTTAAATGGACTCCCATATTGAATTGGTAGACTGAGAAGAGAGCAAAAAATCATACTGATCAAGGAACTTTCTACAAACAGCACATTCTGTAAAAGTAAGGATTATTTTCAAAATGTTTTGGTGTATTTCCAACTCTGTGATTTCTGGATTCACATTTGATAGTCTCCCTGTTCTATCTTGTGGTAATTCGTGAGCAGGACAATTTACTAAGCTATTAGTTTCTCATCATCATCATCCAGGTCAAATAAGTAACCAATACACTTCTTATTTTGCCCACTTTGAAGCACAGCCTATGGTTTTAAGTTGGTTAACTACATTTAACCTCTGTTCTCTGAAGTCTTAAGGCCAAAAATCAAATTCTGTGAATACAAACATTAAAACTGTGAAAAACGGTATATAATTGCACATTCATACTGTAGTTTAGATTGTTATTTTTACTTTTACATGTAGCAAAGAGCAAAATATAGGATGAAACACATGAAGGACAAGTTACTTTTTTGATAGTCAAGAAAGTCTTCGTCTAGGAAATTAAGAGGTGATGTGTTCATTAATGAATGAATGTTTTTGTGTGTCAGGACTTGTACCAGGGGTTTAGGCTATAGCAATGAGCAGACCTTAAAGTAAAGGAGCAGAAGAAATAAATCAGAACAGTGGGCTGGCTGAACAAAGAGGGTGTTTTCACGTAGACGACTACGATGAGGAAGCAAAGGGTAGATAGACATTCTTGTGACACCAGGTAGAGGGCCCAGGAACACAGAACAGTTTTCTACAGACCTGAACTAGTTGAATGGAGGGAACACACACTTAGCACATTACATGCCTAGACGTGGGCAGAGTTGGAGTTTGCCACCTCTTTGAGGTATTTCCAATCCAGTATTAGTAGTTATTCCTCTTTCTTCGTTTTTCTGTATGTCTGCTGTTAGAGCATATGGTTCAGTTTAACAAATACTTGTGAAGTTTCTAGAGCCTCATTTTCCTTCTCTGTAAAATGAGGGGAAATTCTAAATCTCACAGATAATTGAAATATTAAATCACACATGTAAGGGTCTTAAAATTACACAAACATTTATGGAAAATGATATGTTTTAGCTTTTAATCTTACAAAAAGTGAATCCCTGGGCTAGGCAGTCTAGGTACAAAATAATTCATTTTCCTTGCCATCTGGAAGCTTACCACGTGAGGGTAAGATCAATGTAGGAAAATGATTTTTATGTAATAAGGTAAGTGATACTTGCATTCACTCATGCAGAGGTATTTATTGAGCACAGAGTAGGTGCTCACTGTATTAGGCCATGAGTACGCCCTCATAAGAAAAATAAGACAAGATCTCTGCCCTCATTGACTTTACACTTTAGTAGGACATTGGGAAAGAGAGAGATTTTAAAAATGCACAGAAGTAAAGCTAAGTTATAATTGTGTATGACTACCACACACACACACAAGATGCTTCAAGAAGATTGTTCAGTTGTTTCTAAGTGTGCAAGGCAGTCAAGTGAGATAAGGACTTATAAATGTTCCTTGAATGGGTGCTGTTCATAATTACAGTTTCTTTTGAGAGCTAATTCTGAAGACTGTTGATTGAAGCCGGATTGAAGTGGGCTGAAGAAGAAGGGGAGATAAAGAAGTGAATATATTGATTCTACTTATGGTACACTTTTGAGAGCTAAAATAAAGATATGCCCAGGAAACTTAGGGTAAGTTCAGCATCCATTTCCTGGAGGAGCTAACATCTTGCCCTGAATCTTAAAGAATGAGTTATGCATGTAAAGAAAAATGAGAAGGATATTATACACAGAAGGAATAGCATCCCTGCCCATCTCTAGAGATATACATTGCTAAAGTCAGAGATGGGTTAAACAGCAATAGATATGTAGTCTGATCTATAAAATTTCTAGATTTGATCATTTTCCAAAGGTCTGGGCTACGCTCTTGGCTTAACATATCTTAAATGTAATTCTAGTTTACTTTGTCTAGGCGATAACAGTGTTCTGGCTGGTTATCTCAGTCATCTTTTGCCATAATAATGATGCCTAAATAATAACCACATACCCATGACATAGAACAATAAACATTTATTTCTGTTCTCAAGTCTATGGATCATCTACATCATCCAGGACTTGGCTTGGCTGATTTCAGCTGGCTTGCTCATATATCACTGGTCTACTCTGGGCCAGCTGTGGACTGGCTGGCATAATATATGGGCTTTACTTGGAATGACTCAGCTCTTTTTATAGTTGCTCATACTCCACCAGACTAGCATGGGTTTGTTTTTGTGAGGGTGGCAGAGTTGTAATAGAATGAATGGGGACGTAAAAGGCCTATTGAGGGCAAGCTGAAACCGGCATGCTGTGATTTCTACTTCTTCCTACTGGCCAATGTATGACACATGGCTAGCCCAAATGATTAAATTCTCTACTCCTCCTGTATCTAGGAGGAGTATCTAGTACTCCTATGCCGTATCTAGTATCTAGTACTCCTCCTAGATATAGAAGGAGTATTTAACCATTTCTGCAATCAGTTTATCTCATGGGTAATTCATACTTTTGGAGACAGTGATCCCTTTGCAGATCTCTCTTCAAAAGAAAGCTGAAACCACAAATATGTCATACTGAGATATCTTACTTGTCAGAATATATTTGTCAGGGTGCATTTGGCATCTTGTTGGTTAGTTTTTGGAGATCAGCCATTCTACCACCATATCTTGCCAATCTTTAAAGTATAGATATAGAGTGGCATATGTTAAAGAATGAATGTTCTTGCCCCCCCTTGCCAGCTAGTTACCCATATGCTCACCTATTTATCTAGTCTTCCCACCCACCCTGGAATGGTGGGTTGCCATTGTTATGGTTCCTATTGAGTTTGGCCACCAATCATGTGGGAATGGCAAAGTGTCTGAAAGAATCTAAATCTAGGTCCCATCCATCCTGTCTCATGAGATTTCCATTTTCTAAGTCAACAGAATAAACAGATCTACTGGGTCAAGCTCATGTGTTCTTTCTTTTTCCCAAATCTACGTTACTGATATTATTCATAATTTGTGCCACAACTTTCTCTAAAACCTGACCCCCCTTTCAGGATTTAGATTTGAGGAATAGAAAGTATGTTGGTAGGAAAGGAAGAGAATGAAACCGCAATTTGGTCTCAAACTCAAAGTCTTTGCTATAAACTTATACCAAGCAGGCCTATGTAAGTGGTTTTGAGTTCTAATACAGAAATGAATAAAGTGGTGCTTTAATTTTTATTGTGTTACTGCTTTTGCCCGTGATTCTCTAAAGGGCCTTGTAAAGGCACCAGAACCTTACCATAATTTCTAAGTCTTCATAACACCATCTTTTTGAACTTGACCTTCTCAGAAGTGATGTAAATAGGGTTGTCAACTGAAGGCAGCAGGAGATGTTGGGGAGAGAAACAAAACGGAAGATAGTGCTCATATTAGAAAACTTTCCCATTCATGTGATGACTTGATTTCAGTGTGCTAGCCAAAAGTTTTCATCATTTCGTTTTGCATGATTTCATGCTTTCTTACATTTCCTTTGAAGATTCCTGAGTTCGAAAACATGAGAACAAAAATGAAGAAAAATCTGTTTCTGTGAACTTCCCTTATTCTAGCCAAAAACTCTTGGGCTTGCATAGCCCCTATTTGATGATGGCTCCAGGGACTGACAGATGGCACTGCTTTCCATCGCCTGACATCTCTGTGATGTGGCTTGGGAAGTCAGAATGTTCTAGGCAAAACTCTACAAATTCCCAGTATCAGTAGCTTCAGAATAAAGGCAACATGGGCCTCTTGTAGTCATTGGATGAGTTATTTCTCAAACTAAACTTTATGTGTGATTTTTATTC
This sequence comes from Chlorocebus sabaeus, assembly GCF_047675955.1. Lineage (NCBI taxonomy): Eukaryota > Metazoa > Chordata > Mammalia > Primates > Cercopithecidae > Chlorocebus > Chlorocebus sabaeus. The sequence continues at coordinate 16,922,206 of NC_132915.1, forward strand.
ATTGTAGGAAAATAGAAAAAAAGACAAAACATTTTAAGCTTTAAAACTACTAAATAGGATGATGTTAAACTATTCTGAAAATTAAATTTAAAAAATAAATCTATTTTAAAAATAGGTTAACATCATCCTATTTGTAGCAGCAGGAGGTAATTGTTGATATCATCTGTTGGTATGCCTTCACATTTTTAAGCTGACTTGCTCTCATGTAAAAATGGGAAGACAGAGAATCATCCCCAAAGCTAGCTAACTGTGTATGAATATATTGATCCTAGACACTTTGGGGTCAAAGTAAATGAAGTTTAAGTAAGAGGCAGGATGGTGGAGGAGGAAAAGACATATTTTAGCAAACCACATTGTGGAATTTGGTGTAAAAGATGTATTGTTTTATTTAGTTAAACACAGTCCAGACAAGTGAGACTGACTAAAGGAAAAAATATTCTGGACAAAAAAATAGAATTCAACACTCATCTTTTAGAGAAATGAGCTTTTGTCTTCCTTTAGGAATGAATGGATGGTTAGTGAGGATCAAGGCAACCCAACAATTGTACCTGATTCGTATTCTAAGTCATCTTTCCTTGATGAATTTAGCAGGAACTGGATAAAAGTTGATTATAATTTCAATTCCCACTGCTATTTTGGAAACTAATCAGAGGAAAGAAGGCCAAAATATTCTTTCGAGACTTGTAAAGAAAAAAACCGGAGAGACTTGGCTAAACTGAGTCCTCCAGGCAGATGTTTCTATTGGCAAGCAGTGAGGCAAAGGAAAAAATGTTTATTGAAGAAAATATTCATAGGTGGAAGCTTTGAGCACTGAAGAACTCACTACAATCTAATCACACCGGATGTAGGGTTTCAGGAAAAAATAACTGTCTTTATTCTTCTTTAATCAATTTCATTTTATTAATTTGTTTATATATTTAATAAATATTCTCTCCATATTTTCAGTCACATCACACAAAGATTTACATTTGGGAGTTTTTTCTCTCTATAACAATATTCCTGTGTTCTAGCTCCAGCACTCTGAAATATGATCTGTTGCTCAGTTTGTACTGGAACTTGGTATTTACCGTGATTGGATAGGTACCTGGCTTACCATCACTCACCTTATCACTGAATAAATTAATCTTAAGAGAGGGGCACAATATAACTTATTTTAAGTTCACAGAGTCAAAGTTCAAACTGAAGGAAGTCCTGGATGGTACATTGCTGTAGTAAGCTCAGACAAGATCCTTTGTCACCGACACTGTACAACAGTTGTCTCTTTGATTTAAAACACAACCACCAATGCATTTTCACAAATACAAGGTAAACTTAGCTGGTCTACAGATTTCAGGACCCAAGCCCTTTTATCATCTGTGTTAAACAAATACTTTGTCAGCATTACAGACAATTATTATCTTTTTCTTAACTACCTTGCATAGACAGGTTTTTATTTTCTTAGTTTGATTTCTGCCATTCAAAAGCACTTCATATAAACTGACAACCAAGTCTCTGATGCTCTATATAATAAGATATCTGCAAGAAAACTTAACATTGCAATTTTAAAGCATAAATGTTGTCAAGAGTTTCGGAGTACTTTTTGAAGCTTTATTTGTAGCCATTTATTATTGCTATTTTACTTGCTGACTTGAGATGAATCTCAGTTTTGTGATCTAAATTGAGAACTGGGAAATGACAGGTAAAGTAACAAATATTTCAAAGTTTTCATTTTCTTTTTAGAAGGTCCCTGGAGTAATAGCCCTCAGTGACTCTCATGTTCGGGCTCGGTAGTTCTCAAATTGGGAGTTACCGATCAGCTCCAACTTCATGGGTGTTAAATCTGTGCAATCTCACAGGGCTTCACATATATAACAGCCTCACACTTGTTTTAATGTTTCTCTATAGCCTTATTAAACTTCTAAATTTTTATCAAGGGCTCCACATTTTTCATTCTGCACTAAGGCCTACATGCTGTGCACTCAGTCCTGTTGCCAGTCTCCCACCTTCTTAACCACTAAGAGAATTAGTTACAGGACTATTACAAATCCAGGGAAAGAGAGAGAAAGCAAGAGTGAGAGACTCAACTTACAGGCCAGCACCGTCCAATCAAAATGAGACACATAAGTAATTTAAAATTTTCTACCAGCCACACTGAAAAGTAAAAAGGAAAAGATGAGATTATTTTAATAATATATTTTATCAAAATTTATCTGAATATACTTTTAATATATCTATATAAATATTTGAGAAGTATTACATTTTTTCTAGGTTTTTGAGATTCACTGTATTTTACACTTATAGCATATCTTATTTAATTAAAATTTCAGTTCTTCAATCATAATAGCAACATTTCAAGTACTCAATAATCATACTTGTTAGTGGCTACCATATTAGACAGGACAATCACAGAGTAATTGTGAAAGAAACTTGGTTCCATGCTAATAGAAATACAGAAGTATGGTGAAAAGTTATTGGCTTTGAAAAGCATTCCACAATTCTTTGCCTGCTGTGCTTCTTTCTCCCTGGCTCATTTTTTTTTTTTTTTAATGAGACTAAAAAAGGAAGAAGATATTCAGTATAATAATCTTAACAATTCAAGTGTGGTTTAGTATCTTGTGGAGACCAGCAACCACAGTAAATTGGAACATCCTGGGTATTCCTGGTGCTCAGAGCAAGAATGGTCCATATTTGGCACCAAAGCTGGAATCCCACGGTGAGGAGAGATGGAAAACAAGAATACTGCTCTTGTACGAATCAGTCGACTGGAGCAATGATCCGTGAAATGGTGGACTGGAAACTCCATCCCAGGCACCCTCACTGTAATTGTTTTTAAAATGGTGGTGAAGCAAAGAGCATTGTGCAAATCTTTTCCTAACCCCTCACCGGAAAATGTGAAGGCAGAGTCACCCCCTACACACAAACAGATCATTGGTGACTGACTGCAGCATCAACCTGCACCTGAGCTTCCCAGAGAAATGGGCTCTTTGTTTCAGGAAATTGGCAGAATTAGAAAAATGGCATTCATTACAATCTCTCTATATAAATTTTTGATTTATAGGTTTGTGATAAATTAATAGCTTAGAAGTCTTACTAGGGTTGCCATGTATGCCATGTCAAACCAAACAGCCCAGGACCAAGACTTTGATCAAGTATTGAATTTGCTATTGTCAGTGGGTGTCTGGGGTTGCTTGGGGTCCCAAGAATCTCTGGCATTTAAAGATGCCTGCTGCCTTTGCTGGAATATTTGGAAATGCTATTAAGAAATGGTGCCCTGAAGGTAAGTAGATTACCCAAGTTTCCTCTTTCAAAGAGATACTGTGAGACTTGGAAGACAGTATTTATTTTTCACTTCAATTTAATATGAATAACTGAGTCCTGGTATATACATAATAGAGTCCTCAGCTAGAAAAAAACCTTAGTTGCTATTCAGGCTGTGGCAGTCTCCAACTGTATAGGAATGCCCTTTGCAAACTTCTGTAACTAACAGGTCCAGTGATGAAAAGCTAATACTCTTTGTAATGCAGACTGTTTCATTGTGTGTACAATTCTGAATCCAAGCTCCTTTTACTCTCCATTCTTCTAATATAGAGCTCAAATTTGTTGTGTCCAAATTCCCATCCATCTTTTTTCTACCTCAACATTTTAGAGACTTAAAGAACATAAACATTATCTTCCACATGACAACCCTTAAAATACTTGGACTCAAACCATTCCTGAATAGTCCTTTTTTTGTCCAAGCTAAATGTCCACATTTTTCTCAGCTATTGCTGTTTTAAATGTGATTTTCATATCACTCACTCACTGGTCATTTGAGTTTACATAATCTTCAGAATTTCAGAATATCTTTTAAAATATAGAATAACTAAACATAATACCACAGATTATGCTATGACTGAAAATGCTGGGAAGGTATTTTATTGGATTCATCTGTTTTTATAAAAATGCAGCCTCAGATTTCATATAATCACAGCAATGATGGATCTTCCCTCTTCTGATCTTTATTTATCATCTGATTTTTGTTCTTTTAGGTACATTTTCCCTTTTTCACTACAAAATAATTTTTAAAATACAGAAAAATATACAATAATATTTTCTTTTTTTTTCTTGAGACGGAGTCTCGCTCTGTCGCCTAGGCTGGAGTGCAGTGGCGTGATCTCGGCTCACTGCAAGCTCCGCCTCCCGGGTTCATGCCATTCTCCCGCCTCAACCTCCTGAGTAGCTGGGACTACAGGCACCTGCCACCACGGCCAGCTAATCTTTTGTATTTTTAGTAGAGACGGCATTTCACCATGTTAGCCAGGATGGTCTGAATATCCTGACCTCGTGATCCGCCCGCCTCAGCCTCCCAAGAGAGTAATTTTTTTAAACTACTCAATGACTCAGCCTTTTAAACTGTTGATATTTTGCCATATTTGATTTTTTGTTTATAAAAATAAATACAATGGCACATAAATATGCCTTTCTTTTATCATTCCTGGTACACTTTGTGCATGTCTTCCTCAAAAGTAATCACAGTTCTGAAGCTGGAGTGCATCTTTCCCATGCATGTTTTTCCATGTTTACCTATTTGTATCCTTATCTGTCATTCTTATGCATATCTAAACCATCTGAAAGTATATCTGTAGTTAAATGAATACCAGTCTGGGATGGAGTTTCCGTCTTGCTGAACTGAAGGGAAGAAGGAAACACAGATCTTGGTTGAAATATCACAGACTCTCAAAGTTCTTACTGAATTTTAGTAGATTTCCTTGAATAAATGTTTCTTGGTTTTCTGTATGTCTGATATGGTTTGAATCTGTGTCACCACCAAATCTCATATCAAATTGTAATCCCCAGTGTAGACGTGGTACCTGGTGGGAGGTGATTGGATCATGGTGGTGGAGTTCTCATGAGTGGTTTAGCACCATCCCCTCAGTGCTGTACTTGTGATAGTGGGAGAGTAAGTTATCACGAGATCTGGTTGTTTTAAAGGTGTCTAGTGCCTCCCCCTCTCATTGACCTGCTCTGTACTTGTAAGATGTGCCTGCTGCCGTTTGCCTTCCACTGTGATTGTAAGTTTCCTGAGGCCTCCCCAGAAACAGAAGCCGCTATGCTTCCTGTACAGCTGGCAGTACTGTGAGCCAATTAAACCTTTTTTCTTTATAAATTACCCAGTCTCAGGTATTTCTTTATGACAATATAAGAATGACCTAATACAATGCCTTCGTGGCCATTTTTGGGGGCTTTAAATAGTTAGGTTTCTTCGTTCACCAGTTTCACTGAGGAAAAATTTCACAAAGCTCCGCCTGATGTCATACTGGTAGGGGGACTTCTAATAGAAGTTCTTGTATGCTAACATAATCATATTAAATTTTTTCCTTTATATATTTTGTGCCTTGTTTAAAACATATTTTCTCTATACCAAAGTCATAAATATATATTTTCTGCTACTACTTTAAATGTTTTTATTTTCATATTTGGTCTTTAACCATCTGTGATTGGTGAGAATTAGGTATATATTTACATATTTGTATGTTTCTGCAAATGAGCAGTCAATTCTTCTAGCACCATTTCTTGAATAATCCATTTTTCCCCAGTAATTTATAATTCCATCTATAAAACGCTGTATGTTTCTGGGCTCTATTTTAAATCATTGGTCTGTTTTACTAATAAACTGTATATTATTATAACATTAACATAAGTCTTAATATCTAGGAGGGAAGAACCCAGCCTGTATTATTCACGTTGAACATTTTCATCTTACAAATTACTTGACCTTCCCCTTGTCCTTATGTATAAATTTTTGGATTAGTTTGTTAAATTTCATAAAAAACAAAAGCAAAACACTTCAGGGCTCTTGTTTGTAACTGCACTGAATTAATTGATTTTAATGGGGAGAATTAAAATATTTAAAATATTGGCTCCTAACTTTTAAATGCCAGACAACATGTTTTCTCCTGAGCATCCATTTTGTTTCTCACCCTGACCATGAGACCCAATAAATAAGGTCAAGTCACAATATACCCTAGCAGTCAAAAGCAGAGTTGTCATACTGGAAATGGTAAGAGGTAGGACTGTGGTGACACAATGAAGACAAGGTAGAAAAGAGTTGATAACCACAGTGTCTCTTGTTACTCTCTCACCCAATCACGACAATAAATGGACAGTAACAGCCACAGCAGTGTGAGAAGAACATGGTAACCAGAGACTCAGAACCCTCACAGATGAAAGTGTGTTAACCTGACTAGATAAACCAGTAATACCAGTTCAGTTACTAACTGAGGATGTGGGCAATTTCAAATGGGTACTAGAGGAGGAAGATGATGAGCACCTATGACAATCTGAGACCGACTGTTGTAGTAGAGACTGCCATTTGTTTTACTACCTTTTCTGTTTTCTAATTTCTAGAAAAAGAGACTAACAAGAATCATGGAGAAGCTTTTTTCAGTTGGAGTGAACTTATTATACGGAACAGATAGATCTGAGCAGTGCTGGGGTGAACTGTAGTGGATGCTGTGTTGTGTAACACAGATGTCCTTTGTGACTAAGGCACTCATTTCCCCAGGTTCAAAGACTTTGGTTGCTGATTGCTCCCAGCTGAGTCAGTCTCCGAGACATTTTTTCAGCCAAGGAAATCATCCTATCCCAAAGTTAAACTCCATTCCCTGATGAAAGCTGTCATATAATAATTAGTTGTGGGGGACAGGGAGAGTTAGAAAAAGTCCCACACCCTTGCCACAATTGAGAAATCTCTGAATAGCCATCCCAACCACTGTTGCCACTGAGTTGTGAGACCTCTGTTAGAACTGCATGATTACAGTTCAGTTTCTCCTGTGTTTAATCCTGCTTTCTTCACTCCTCATGGGTGTTTTTCATCAGAGAACTCCCCAAAAAACTAGCTGCATGAAAACTCAGAGCCTCAGACTTTTGTTCCTTTGGGATATCTGACCTCCAAAAATTACTAAAATTTCCATTAATTATACCTGCACATACTTTCAGTAACCAAGGAGTATAATTCAACTTCACTGTGGGTATTTGAAATCATAAATCATATATTCTCTTGCCATCTCACTGGAGATATTAAGATTGAATTCCATACTAAGCATATATTTTAGAAATATTTTCTCATTCAAATTCTGTTTCTATGAATAAAAAATTTTCTCTCTTTTCCCCTGACATTCTGGAATTTATCAGTGATACCCATTTAATTTTTTTCAGTTAATTTTACTGAGTAGTCGGGTGCTTTAAAAATGAAAACATATATTTTTCCACTTGAAAAAAATGTACTTATGCCTTTGATAACTTCCTCTTCCCTGTTTCCTTTGTTCTCATTTACTAGGACTCCAGTTAAGTGAATGTTAGACTTTCTAGATGAATAACTACTTAACTTTTCTAAATTTTATCTCTTTGTCATTTTGTCTACTTATTGAGAGACTTCCTCAACTCTTAACTTCCAAATTTTTGAATTCTCAGATTTTTAATTTCTAAGGTTTTCTTAATTAACTCAATGATTCTTCTGTTGATGGTGCTTTGATTTTTTTCTTAAAATTCATTGATGGGTGCAGCACACCAACATGGCACAAGTATACATATGTAGCAAACCTGCACATTGTGCACATGTACCCTACAACTTGAAGTTTAATAATAATAAATAAATAAATAAATAAAAATTCATTGTAATTTATATTGTTAAAATGTCCTCCTGTTCTTGCATTGTAAATGCTTTCTTTCAGTTATTTATTTATTTTGTTATACTTTAAGTTCTGGTATACAAGTGCAGAATGTGCAGGTTTGTTAACATAGGTATACACATGCCATGGTGGTTTACTGCACCCATCATCCCATCATTTACATTAGGTATTTCTCCTAATGCTATCCCTCCCCCAGGACCCCACCCCCTGACAGGCCCTAGTGTGTGATGTTCCCTATCCTGTGTCCAGGTGTTCTCATTGTTCAACACCCACTTATGAGTGAGAACATGTAGTGTTTGGTTTTCTGTTCTTGTGTTAGTTTCCTGAGGATGATGGTTTCCAGCTTCATCCATGTCCCTGCAAAAGACGTGAACTCATCCTTTTTTATGGCTGCATAGTATTCCATGGTGTATATCTGCTACATTTTATTTTTTCAGTCTATCATTGATGGGCATTTGGGTTGGTACCAACTCTTTGCTATTGTGAACAGTGCTGCAATAAACATAGGTGTGCATATGTCTTTATAGTAGAATGATTTATAATCCTTTGGGTATATACCCAGTAATGGGATTGCTGGGTTAAATGGCATTTCTGGTTCTAGATCCTTGAGGAATCACCATACTGTCTTCCAAAATGGTTGAACTAATTTACACTCCCACCAACAGTGTAAAAGTGTCCTATTTCTCGACATCCACTCCAGCATCTATTGTTTCCTGACTTTTTAATGATCGCCATTCTAACTGGCGTGAGATAGTATCTCATTGTGGTTTTGATTTGAATTTCTCTAATGGCCAGTGAAATATGTTTGTTGGCCATATAAATGTCCTCTTTTTAGAAGTGTCTGTTCATATTCTTTGCTCACTTTTTGATGGGTTTGCTTTTTCCTTGTAAATTTGTTTAAGTTCTTTGTAGATTCTGGTCTCCTTGAGTTTTCTAAATTATAGTTGATAATAGAAGCAAAAAATCATAATGTTGTTTAATCTGATTATGAATGGACATATAGAAAATATTTAATACAAGTAGATTATAAATGGGAGAGAGTAACAGAACATAAAGGGTGATAAGATTTCTGTATTTCACTTGAAATAGTAAAATGTCATATTACTAGATTGTAATTACTTATAGATATATAATGTCATACCTACAGGCAGGAAAAAGAAAATAGAAACAAACAAGAGAGAAAAAACAGGAAAAAATGGCATACTTAAGTACTAATATATCAATTAAATTAAATATAAATGGTCTAAATTTATGATGAGAAACAGGGATTGGCAAAGTAGATTAAAATGCATGACCTACAGTGCAAGAAAATAAAAGTGTTTTTTCAAAAGAAACTACTGTGCAAAAACGTGTACAGAGATGTTTATGGTAGCTTTACTTATAATTGCTCATGGAGGCAACCAAGATGACCTCCAGCAGGTGAATGGATAAAGAAACTGCCAAATTCAGGCCGAGTATGGTGGCTCAAGCCTATAATCCCAGCACTTTGGGAGGCTGAGGCGGGTGGATCACAAGGTCAGGAGATCCAGACCATCCTGGCCAACATGGTGAAACCCCATCTCTAATTTAAAAAACACAGAAAATTAGCCAGGTGTGGTGGCGGGTGCCTGTAGTCCCAGCTACTCAGGAGGCTGAGGAAGGAGAATGGCGTGAACCCGGGAGACGGATCTTACAGTGAGACGAGATCACGCCACTGCATTCCAGCCTGGGTGACAGAGCGAGACTCTGTCTTAAAAAAAAAAAAAAAAAAGAAAGAAAGGAAACTGCCAAATTCAGAAAATGGAATATTATTCAGTGCTAAAAAGAAATAACTATCAAACCATGAGGAAACACAGAGGAAACTTCTGCATATTAATGAAAGAAGCCAATTTGAAAAGGCCACATACTGCACGATTCAATTATACAACATTCTGAAAAAAAAGCAAAACTGGGAGATAATGAAAACATCAGTCATAGTCCAGAGCCAGAGGAGAGAGAGGGATGAATAGGCAGAACACAGATTGTTAGGCAGTGAAAACACTCTTTATGATAGTATAACAGTGGGTATATGACATTATGAAATGGAATGTGCAAAAGGAGTGAACCCTAATGTAAACTGTATAGACTCTGGGTGATAATGATGTGTCAGTATAGGCTCATCAATTATAACCAATGTACTACTCTGATGGTGGATATTGATAGTGTAAGAGGCTATTCAAGTATAGAGTCAGGAGGTATATGAGAATTCTTCATACCTTCTACTCATTTTTGCTAAAAATAGTCTATTTTAAACAACCTACTAAAAATTCAGGATATTTTTAAAGAATGAATAAGTAAATAAACTGCAGATAATGACAGGGAACTATCAAAGGGATATGAGTACCATCTGAAAGAGCTTCAAATGGCCAAAAACTGGAACATTTTGAAAAACAAAAATATAAAGCAGTATTGATTCATACCCCAAAGTATAAAATAAATAATCATGAGTCCATACTGATATAAATAAATGATTTCATAAGTAAATTAACGTAGGAGAATAGACAAATCTCCCATCCAAAAAATTCTAAATAATTAAAGTAGATACTTTCTTCTTCAGCAAGTAGAGTATAACTTTCCCCTTTTTATTTGTGGATTGCAAATAGTGAGTTTCTTCCCAAGGGTACAGTATGAAAATGGGAGAAATACTAAATTTACAATGGTGAAACCTCACAAACACTGTTTCAGTCAGGTAACCAAGGTTAATATCAATAATGATAAATCATGTCAATAGCATGTAGCCTTAGTGTGATCTGGTGAGAATGACACATTACATCTATAGTGGTCCTCCCAAAAACATATTACTCAACCTAATCATGAAGAAGACAGACAAATTCCATTGAGGAACAATTTACAAAATACATGACCATCATCCCTTAAAATTGTCAAGTTCATCAAAAACAAGGAAAGTCTGAGAAACTCTCATAAGAGGAGCCTAAGGAGACATAACTATCAAATTCAATGTGGTTTCCTGGATGCAGTCTTAGAAGAAAAAGAAGACCTCAGTGAAAAATAAAGGAAATCTAAATGACACACGGACTTTGGTTAATAATATTGTATCAATCATGATTCATTAATTGTGACAAATGTGCAATACTAATATAAGATTTTAATAGCAGGGAAAACAGATCAACTTCCTTGACTGTCTTCACGATAAATCCGTAAATTTAAAATGACTCTACAATACAAAAATTTACTAAATTCCTGTTTTAAATGACCTAATTTTAGGCTATCTACAAAAAAAACTTCAAATATAAAGATAAAGGCAGATTAAAAATAAAAAGATGAAAAAGATCATGCAAACACTAATCAAAAGAAACAAAAATGGCTATGTTACACATTAGATAAAGTACATTACAGAGCAAATACAGAATATTTTGTATTCGCAGAGCAAATCCAGAAACACAGAGAGATATATTACATAATTATAAAAGGATAAATGCAACAAGAAGACATGACAATCCTAAACATGCATGCACCAAACAACAGAAATACGAAATATGTTAAACAAAAATTGATAGCACTGAAAGGAGAAATTAAGAACCCAGAATTATACCTGGGAAACTGAATACCATGTTGTCAATAACTGCTAGATCTGGCAGGTAGAAAATCAGAAAGAACAGAGAATAATGCAATATCCTCAACAATAGAATCTAATGGACACGTATAGACTACTCTATTCAACAACAGCAGAATATACATTCCTTAAAGTGCCTGCAGAGCATGTAACAAGATGGATCATATCTTGGACCACAAAATAAACTGCAACAAAGTTAAACAAATATAAATCACACAGAGTGTATTTTCTGACTACAATGGAATTAAAACAGAACTTAATAACAGATAAGTAGACTATTTCTAACACTTCAAAATTAAGCAGCATGCTTCCAAATAATCCATGTATAAAGGAGAAGTTATCAAGGGAAATAAAAAATATATTTAACTGAATTTTAAAAACCCAACATATCAAAATTTCTGAAACACAGTTTTCCCTTTGGTTGGTAGTGTGGAGGCCACACCATACTTGGAGTTACTGTAAAAGATGTGAACTGGTAGGAGTTTTTCAGACCTCTGGCAGCCTTCCCCAAAAAGTCCAGAAGTTGAAAGTCCCAAGACATGTTCAAGCTGGCCAAGTGTAAAGACCTTGCTCCCTATAATGACAGCTGATTCTACACATGAACTGCTTCCATAGCACAGTATCTGTACCTCCCAGGTGGAGCTGGGGTCGGTTCCATTACCAAACTCTATGGGGGATCTTGAGAAATGGCCTCAGGCCCAGACACTTCAACCAAGGATCCAGGAGTATGGCCAGCTGGGTCCTCCGAGTCCTAAAAGGACTGAAAATTGTGGAAGAGGACCAAGACAAGGGCTACAAACCTAACACCTTTGGTGCAAAGAGATCTGGACAGAAATGCAGGATAGGTGGTGACTGCCAAGAAGAAGCATTAGAACAAAAGATGCTGGGTTAATAATTGCCTCATTAAAAAGAAAATCTGAAACACATCTTAAGCAGTGCTGAGAGGAAAATCTATAACATTAATCATATTAGAAAACAGAAACATTTTTCAAATTAACAATATAAGCTTCCTTAAGTTCTTCTTTCAAAACTTGTAAAAGGGACAGCAAAACAAATACAAAACAAACAAAAGGAACAAACAGTAAAGGTAAGAGCAGAATGCAGTCAAATTGACACACCAAAACAACAGAGAAATTTGATGAAAATCACGTTGGCTCATTGGCAAAATAAACAGAATTATCAATCTTTTAGCAAGACTGACAAAGAAAAAATAGAGGAGATACAAATGACCAATATCACGAATGAAACAAGATATCATTACAAACCCTGCAAACGTCTAACAGTTAAGGGAGCGCTACCAACAAATCTGTACACCCAAATTTGACAACTTAGATGAAAGGGACTGATATCTTGAAAACTACAAACTTACACAACTAATCTGATATGAAACTAATAATTTTGAATAGCTCTATTCAGCAATTACGAATTATGAAATTCATAATTTTAAAACTCCCAAAAATTAAATCTCCAGGACATAGTTTCACTGGAGAATTCTACCAAATGTTTAAATAATAATTATCACTGATTCTAAACGATTTATTTTATAAAATAGAAAAGGAAGTTTCACAGACAAACACAGTACAAGAAAATAAAACTACAGATGAATATTCCTCATAAGTATAGCTGCAAAATCCTTAACAGAATATTAGCAAATATAATTCAGCAATACAAAAAAGAAATTATACATGATGGGACCAAATGGAGTTTATTCCAGGGTTGCAAGGATGTTTCAATATCCAGAATCAGTCAACGTAATCTACCATACTAACAGTTTAAGAAAAAAAAAAAGTGGTGCAGAAAAGCATTTGACAAAATGGTATACACATTAAAGATAAAAATGCTCTTAAAAATAGGAATAAAGGGAAATTAACCTGATAAAGAACATCTGCCAAAAAAAAAAAAAAAAAAAAAAAAAACACAAAAAACAAACCTTACAGCTAACGTTGTACTGAAAGATGTGACTATAGAAAAAAAATCCTTTTTTCTAATGCTATTGTTAGAAACCAGGCAAAAATATCAACACTGACCACTCTTACACCATATATTCCTAGCATCAACAATGCTATCCAATGCAGTTAAGACAATGCAGTTAATACAAGGCTTATTACTTATATAGGAAGAAATAAAAGTGCCCCTGTGTATAGATAGCATGGTTGTCTGCATAGATAATCCCAATAAATTTGCAAAAAAAAATTTAGAACTATTAAGTGAATTCAGAAATGCCACAGAATACAAAGTAAACATACAAAAATCAATTTTATTTCTGTATACTGGAAAATGAATTTAAAAACACTTTAAGTAAAAATACAAAACCATTTGCAATTGAGGAAATAAACTCAAAAGATATTTTAAATCTAAAAAGTATATAGGACTTTAATGCTGAAAATTATGAAGTACTGGTAAAAGAAATCAAAGAAGATGTAAATAGAGATACATACTATCTTCATGGATTAGAACATAGATGTCAAATCTTTCCAAATCAATACACAAGATTAATGTGATCCTTATGAAATCTCAACAAGCTTTTGTATATATAAGGTTATTCTAAAATGTATACACAAACGCAAAGTAATTAAAATATCAAAAACAATTTTGAAAAAGAAGAAAAATGTGGGATTAGCCTACTCTCTTTTAAAACTTATTATAAAGCTATAGTAATTAAGACTATGTAGTATTGGTGGAGTCATGAGCATGTAGATCAGTAGAACAAAATAGAGAACCCATAAATAGGTTCACACATATATGTCCAGATGATTTTTTGATACATGTCTAAAAGCGATATAGAGAAAAAACAATAGCCTTTCTGCAAATGATGCTGGAGCAATTAGACATTCATAAACCCAAAAAATTAAACAGAAAATAAACTTAAACCTCACTTTATTTAAAAGTTAACTCAAAATGGATTATGGATTACATGAAAAAGATAAAACTCTAAAACTTTTAGAAAAAAATGGGATAAATCTTTTGGATCACAGTTCTTAGAGTTAACATGAAAAGCATGATTGATAAAAAGAAAAAACTAATAAATTCGACTTTGTGTTAGTCCATTTTCATGCTGCTGATAAAGACATTTCTGAGACTGGGCAATTTACAAAGGAAAGACACTTAATTTCGCTTACAGTTCCACGTGGCTGCAGAAGCCTCACAATCATGGTGGAAGACAAGGAGGAACAAGTCTCATCTTATGTGGATGGCGACAGGCAAAGAGAGGAGCCCTTGTGGATGGAAGTTCCCATTTTAATAATCATTAGACCTCATAAGATTCATTGACTATCATGAGAACGGTATGGGAAAGACTTGCCCCCTTGATTCAATTACCCCCCACCGGGTCCCTCTCACAACACGTGGGAATTCAAGATGAGATTTCGGTGGGGACACACCAAACTCATATCAGACTTTAAAATTTATAAATTTGCTATGTGAAAAAAAGACAAACACTGACTGGGGGAAAATATTTGCATATGGTGTATCTGAAAAATGTCTTAGATAAAAATATATAAAGAAGATTCGAAACTCAACAGTAAAAAACAAACAAACAAAAAAACCCAAATAATCCTTTTAGAATACAGGCAAAGGACATGAACAGATATTTCACTGTAGAAGGTATAGTGAATAAGTACATAAGCACATGAAAAGATGTTCAACTTCATTAGTTATCAGATAATTGTAAATTGAAGCCACAATGAGATATAACTACACACCTATTAGAATGGCTAAAAAATTGTTTAAAAACAAAGGGACAAAAGAAAATACTGGGTGAGAATGGAGAGAAACTAGGTCATTCATTTATTTTTGGTTGGAATGTAAATGGTAAACCCTCTCTGAAGAACACTTTGGCAATTTTTTAAAAACAAACTAACATGTAACTAACAGGTCACTCAGCAATTTCACTCCTAGAAATATTTATTTCAGAGAAATGAAGACTTACGTTCACATAAGAACTTGTATGTGAATTTTTATAGAAGCTTTTTTTAGTACTAGCCAAAAAAAAAAAAAAAAACTCAGATGTCTTTCAATTGATAAATGGTTAAATAACCTAGGTTTATCCATACCATCTTATACTAATCAGTAATAAAATTAAATATTTAAGTATAAAATGAAATACTAAAGTATTTCACTAAAGTATTTCATTTTATACTTAAATATTTCATTTTGTCATATAAGTATCTCATTTTATTATGAGTATTTAAGTATTTCTTTTTATTATATATGTATTTCATGTTATTATATAAGTATTTCATTATATTTAGTATAAATACTAAAGTACTTCATTTTATAACTGATTAGTATAACATGGTATGGATAAACATAGCTTATTTATTTAATTTTAAAAAATATAAAAATATACATTTATGATGATTTTACTTGTATTTCATTGCAAAGAGTAATGGATACATGTCATCAAACCACTATCCAAATAGTGTCCCTGCTTTTTATTTCTCCAAACACAGTTTAAGGCCATATGTTTCAATGTAGTTGCTCATAAAACTCAGTTTATTTTTTCACTGTCTCACAAATATATATAGAGTGCTGCTCCATATCAAGCACAGTGCTATGATAGAAACAGGAGTGAGCAAAAATGACATAGTCTCATGTCTAATAGGGCTTTCAGAAGTGAATAAGCTAATAAAGAAATAATTAAATTTTTATGACATGTAATATAAAAGAAGAATGTCTTAGAGAATATGAATGGGATAGAATAGTCAAAAATGTCCTTTTTACATATTATTTAAACTGAGATCCAAAGAATATAAAGAAATCAACTGTCCAAACGTATTTGCTTTCAACATATTTCATGAATCTGTCTACTATTTTTTGTCTCCTCAACACAACCTAGTTTAAAACACTGTCTAACAGCACTCACGTGGATCATTACAATGGCCTTTTCCCTGAGCTCCCCAGATCATTTCTGTTTTCATTATATCCTAGGCTCCATATGATTAAAAGGAAAATCAGATAATCTGATTCTTCTGCTTAAAACTCTTCCATGACTTCTAGGATAAAGGTTCAATCTTCAACAAGCCCTTTACATTTGCCTGATCTCACCTTTCCTATCACCATGGCCTGAGGTTGGGCCGCTATCCATCTCACTCTCTCCTTTCAGGCAACCTGGCATCAGGGGCTTAAAAATAGCACTATGTGGTCTCCAGTCTTAGCGCTGAACTGAACTCTGGCCTCTGCCCCACGTGCTAGTATGTTTGCCTTGCTAGATCTCAGCTCAAAAGTCTTTCCTGAACCCCATCCTAGAACAGATGCTCTATGTAACAAACCCATGACATCCTTTATCTTTTCTTTACAGTATGCACAAAATGTGGCTATTTTAATAAGTATCTTGTCCGCTCCACTAGGTTGAGGACAGAAAGGATCTCTCTCTCTCAACACTGTATTTCCAAGCAGAGTGTATTGGTTGGCATAAGCAAATGTTTAATAAGTTTGCTAACTGAATGAGTAGATAAATGAACTACTAATTTTTTGTTAAATTTACTAAGATTCTTCAAAATATTATGATTGAATTAAATAGAGATGTGATTGTTAAAAAAGGTTGACCCTGGAAATATTCATAAAATGATTTTGTACTTCATTATGGCCTGAAAATAACTCAATATTTACTTTTTTTTTTTTTTAATTTTAGTAGAGGCGGGCGGATCACGAGGTCAGGAGATCGAGACCATCCTAGCTAACACGATGAAACCCTGTCTCTACTGGGGTTTCAGGCTGGGGTTACAGGTGTGAGCCACCACGCCCGACCTTTACTTCTATTTTGAGTGTGTAGTTTTTCTTTTTTCTTTTCATGATTTTTATATTGGCATATAAATGCTGGAAAAACATTTTCTCAAAACAAAAATACTGACAATTAAATACAAGATTAGGTCTCATTATCAATTAAGAATTTTGGCTAATGTGAAAATGAACAGTTTTCCTGTGTGTTTTTAAAGGAAAAAATGATATCTGCATCTGTGTAGTAGAATGGTTAACAGAACAGGCTTTTGATTTGACAGTCTAGATATGAAATACTAGAAATATTAATTATTTATTTGATCACTTTATTTTTTCACATATAAAATGCAAATACTGCCTCAGAAAATAGTCATAAGAATCTGTAAAATAACATTGATGATTATAACTGGAACATAATACTTGTATTAAACTTTTTGTAAGTTTATTGTTGAGCTTACTGTAAATAAGCCATAAGTAGTAGACATTAATATCAAGTTAATGAAGAATGCAAACACTATTGCAAGAGAAAGTTTTTAGAAAATGAAATGTGTCCAAATAATACATTTGCTGATTTTACTAAAATTAACATATTACAAGCTCATTCATATTTCAAAAGTCCTGAATTTGACTGCTATATTATTATGAGGGGTTGGCAAACAACAGCCCATAGGCCGAATCTGGCCCACCATCTGCTTTTCTACAGCTTACCAACTAAGAATAGGTTTTACCTTTTTAAGTGGTTGAAAAGATCAAGAAAAGAATATTTTGTAACATGTGAAAATTATACAAAATTCAAATGTCAGTGTCCATAAATGAAGTTATATTGGAATACAGTCATGCTCATTCATTTACATATAATCTATGGCTTTTTCTGCACTACAACTGCAGAATTGAGTAGTTATAACAAAGACTGTGTGTCCTAAAATATTTGGTATCTGACTTTTTACAGAAAAATTTTGCCAACACTTGTTATTAGTAGGGCTTCATAACATGCCTATCACGGATTTTGATCCTTACTGGAATCTCTCTTTCCTTCATCCTGCATTTTTGTGTGTTGACCTGTGCTGACATTAGAACATATCCTTGCTCTACTGATTTAAGACAAATACAGTTGCCTAAATCCTTTACTGTTTTTCATTAGTCACCTAAGTGATCTCCTGGTGCCTAGGCCTCCTCTACCACACAACTAACCCCAGTCTGCCTGTGTGTCTGGTCTTAAATCTTAGATAAGATAATCTGAGAGTGCCTCTCATGGATTGCCCAACCACTTAATCAAGTGTGTAAGTGAAAATTGCACTATAAATCAAATTATTACAGAGCAAATCATAGCCTCCCTGAGGAAAATGCTATAAATGAGCTTTGTTTTTCTGAACAAGAATCTAGCATTGAGGGAAGTAATGATGCAAGGTAAAAACATAGTAAATTTGTTTGAACGGTTAAAACTATCAAAAACATCTTTCACATTATAAGCTTTTGGAACTGGAAATATCTTTGGAAATGATTCAATTATATGATTTTTAGATGACAAAACTGAGGGTGATATGCCTTCTTTCCCAAGGTCAGATAGTGGGTATCATAGACTGCACCAAATCTCACATCTTCTATTCCCAGCCCAGGCCACTAGCTTCTCTAACAAAATGGTAATGAGTGTATTCTCTTATTATAGAAAAATAATATATTATGTAAGGAGCATAGAAGATACAAAATTTTATTGTATTTTATTGAAAGTTTAATGGGTCCAAAATTAATCTTAACTTAAAGATCATTAATTAAAATTAATTTATTTTTCTTTGCCTACCTTCTAAAAACGTAGAATTCTGTTTTATGCTATATTTGTGAAGGTGGAATTCGAAAGTGTTAGTCAGGAGTGGGGAAATTGATTTAAATAGCTGGATAGAATCAGATTTCTTCCACCGAAGTTTTAATTCATGCCATTTTATAGGATTTTTTTCTAGGTTTCCCTGTCTGAGGCAGAGACTTTCATGGATATGATACCAAATTCTCTTTCAAAAATAAAACATGAATGACCAAAGACTTTTGCAATTTAGTTTTATGAATGAGTAATCTCTACAATCAATTCTGCTTGTTTGCATTTTATCTATTCTCTGATAACAGCCAGAAATATCAAGAGAGTGTAATTTAATTTTGCATTTTTAAGTACAAAAGAAACATGAAGGGAAATTTCATGAATGTATATGGAAGAGGAAAAGATTATGGACATAGTCATATTTTTGCCTGTATTTGCTGTTGTAAGAACTATTTATGGTTAACTCTATGTAATAACATGGTTATATATATATTTTATAATAGTCCAGCATTAAAACCATCACTTCTTCCTCTTCTATTTTATTTCATTTTATTTTTTTAGAGACAGTGTCGCACTCTGTCACCCAGACTTGAGTATAGTGGTGTGATCATAGCTCATTGTGGCCTCAAATACCTGGGCTCAAATGATTCTTCTGCCTCAGCCTCCCAAGTAGCTGGGACTGCAGGCATGCACTACCATACCTGGATATATTTTTAAAAATTTTTTGTAGACACTGGGTCTTGTCCAGACTGGTCTTGAACTCCTGTCCTGAGTCAATTCTCCTACCTCGACCTCCCATAGTGCTGGGATTACAGGGATGAGACACATGCCTGGCCTCCCTCTTTTTTAACCTTGGCAAGTTCCCAGAGTAACCAAGGAATGACCATGGGAAAAGTGATGATTATTGGAAATAGTAATTAGACAAATGTAAAATGAGGAAAATGTAGGAAGAATGAGGTGCAGTGTGTTGGCTACCTGTAGCAGAGAGTAAGTTTTCTTGGTACTGAATTGTTATTTTCAAAGTGAATGTTTATTTTTTCACCAAGATGAACACTTAATTTCATAGCTGATTTAGGTTCTGGGGCCTTCCACTCCTCTCAGAGTGATGACACAGGTGTGACCTGGCACGTCTCAGACTGAGGTAACTTTGGTATTGGTGAAATGTGAGAACAGTGGGCAGAATTTTGGGAGCAGATCAGATGTGGGATCAGGTAAACGTGGAGTGTTTAAAAATAGGTAAGAAAATTTAAGTTTCAAGTGAAATTTGAAGCAGTTCAATTGAAAATGCTTGTGGTATATAGGGTGAAAATAATCAATTTAAATGAAATTTCAGGAAGGAGAACACATTGATTTTACTCTTTCTCACTGAACTATCATGAAAACTGAAGAAAAAGACCACAAGCCTCCTTGGAATAATACTAGTACCACAGCCATAAATATTCGAAGAATTATTCAGAGTAAGTTTAGAAAAACTCATTTACTTTCTGTCTACATACTTAGCAAGGATATCCATAATTACCATTAAAATGCACATATTGGAAAACAGAAAAAAAAAAGTAGCTCTGGAGAAATTTGGATATCTCCAAAGCATACACACACTCTAACTTTTTTCTATGTTGAAAGGATCTCAACATCATTCTTCTACCTCCCAATATTTTAAACGTAGAGAGTAAATATTTTTGTCCTTCATATTGAAATTCTGAATATATTTCCTACTAGAAATATATCCACTATAATTAAACTTTTCCTGTGCTGGGATGGAGTCTTGGCTCAACAGGAGACCAAGAAGACTTCAAAACAGACTTGATAAGGCAGTTGATTTGCAAAATTTCTGATTCAATTCAGTGCTTCATACAGATTTTGAAAGCTGAAAATTGTCATTACATTCTAATACCAAATTGTCCCTATAGATTATCTGTGGTACCCTCAAATCTAGTTGTTTGGAAGGTTTTCAGGAGTCTCTCATAGCTACACTTGCACATACAAGAGGATAAAATTATAACATACTTGGATAGAAAAAATCTCCATTTTGCCAAAAATATTTGTTTTTTCTACAGTGCTTATACCTTCATATTAATTTTCAGAATCAAAATATTAGAAATATTTCACATCTAGTTATGACTGGCTGATGTTGTCTATATTTCTCTGAATCCAGGTATGTGTGTATGAGAGAGAGGAGACAGAAACTTCCAGCAGGGTTTGCCCCCAAAATTGACATGTCAGCTCAAATTAAATATCATCTTATCTGATTCGTTTAGCATAAATATGTAAATTGTTACAACTGTCAAAGTATTCACTGGCTCATGTGGCTTAATCACTATTTACAATGATTAATTTTGAGATCATGGGATGATTATCTTTCATCCATTGTACCCTGTTTTGCTTACACTTAACGTTGTACTCCCAGCATCTCAAACAATTTTTGGCACATAGTAGGATTTCAATACATATTTAATAACTAAAATACAATGTGTAAAACTTCGTAAATAGAAACATAAACATTGTTGAACTACTCACCACAATGTCCCTAGGATTGCTTTCTACCCCTGTTCCTTCCTCGCACCTTCCTCACCCCATACAGGCTGCAGCTGCCCTGCTCAATGCTCATGGCAATGGGTGTGTAGACATGAATAAGTGTCTGTGAAGGGATGGTCCCTTGTTTTGCTCCCCAGACTGGCTGTGAGCAGAGTATTGGTCAGCAAAGAGCCCAGCGTAGAGAGAATGCATATTCTCTTTCTAATACAGAGCCCTAGGAAACTCCCAGAGAATATGGTTGCATGGCACATTCTAAGCAGAAAGTTCCACTGCTCTTGGAGTGCCCCATGCTTAAGCATGATGCAAACATGAGAATAACATGTGCATACAACAGAGAAGGAGCAAAATGCCTTGTTAACGGAAATAAGAACTAACTCTGTAGCTTTCTGTTTTGATCATTAACACACAAGGACCAAGGAGCATCAACCTCCCAAGAGAAATCAGTACGGGTAGATGACAACTAAGATCCAATAGACCCCTCTTCATACCTAGACCAAGGTGCTTTAGCATTGCCAGCTTCTAACAACTTCAACCTCAATGCCAGAACACATGGTTTTTGTCATGTTAGCAGAAGGGATGATTGTGATATTAATTTATTATTAAGGAGGAATCTACAAATGTTAGGACTTTTGTACACTTTATTTCAGTACTACAATTCATACCCACCATGTGTCTAATCCAGGGGTCACAAACTACAGCCCTGAGGCCAGTTCAACCCTGCTTCCTGGTTTTGTAGAGCCCATACATTAAGGATGGTTTTTACATTTTTTTAAAATTGTAAATAAATTTTTTTAAATTTTATTTTATTTGAGAGGGAGTCTTGTTCTGTCACCCAGGCTGGAGTGCAGTGGCACAATCTTGGCTCACTGCAACCTCTGCCTCCTGGGTTCAAGCGATTCTCCTGCCTCAGCCTCCTGAGTAGCTGGGATTACAGGCGAGCACCACCATGCCCGGCTAATTTTTTGTATTTTTAGTAGAGACAGGTTTTCACAGTGTTAGCCAGGATGGTCTGGATCTCCTGACCTTGTGATCCCCCCGCCTCGGCCTCCCCAAGTGCTGGGATTACAGGCATGAGCCACCGCACCTGGCTGCTTTGTTTTTATTTTCTAATATCCAATCTGGAGGCATTATATTTAATGGATTAAACAATTAAATGAATGTGTGTTCCAGGTGAGAAATTTAGAA
Organism: Chlorocebus sabaeus; assembly: GCF_047675955.1. Classification (NCBI taxonomy): domain Eukaryota; kingdom Metazoa; phylum Chordata; class Mammalia; order Primates; family Cercopithecidae; genus Chlorocebus; species Chlorocebus sabaeus. The sequence goes on from NC_132915.1 coordinate 16,944,692, forward strand.
TCCATGAATTAATGTTTGGCTAAAGTTAGGTCTACTGAGCAGCACTAATTTACATATTTAAGGCTAAACATACAATTTTTAAAAATCTAGGTTTAAAAATTTTTCTTCATTAGTTAATTCATCTTTGCTTTCTTATATATTAAAAGGAGAAAAGTGTGGTTACTCCAGACACATGTTTTCCTTTTCTGCTGTAATCCCCTTAGAGTTCAAGAACTAATGTCACATTCATATTCTCTTAAAAAAGAATATACTGAAATTGCCCCTTTTAATTTTCAAAACATTAAACTCAACTCTATTGATATAAAAATGGTACTAGGTTTCCCTTTTCCTAACTGAAGGCTTATTTTTCCATTTCTAGAGGCCAACTGATTACATCACTGCTTATTTTAAATATTCAAACGCTCCCAGAGACTGTAGGTATATGAACTCTTTAAAGTCTCTGTAAACTACTGTCTTGGTAGTTTCTTACTATTCTCCCCACTATACAGATGATATACTCAGTCAGTCTTCCTAGAGCATATATCCTTTTGACTTCTGAATTTTCATTAGCTATCCATAGAAAACCTCACATTTTTCTGTAGACTCTACTTAGCCTTCAGAGCACTGTTTGAGAGAGATTCTCCTTTAATAGAGTATCCCCAGCTCTTTTAGATAACATCAGATGCTTTTCTCTGTGTTCCCATAACACCTTACATTCATGTCTATTTTAGTTTGTCATGCAATGTGTTTTAATGGGTTTACCAGTGTTGCCCTTCCTCTTGACTTTGAGCTCCCTGAGGGTGTTCAACACCTTCCTCAGAGCTAAGCATAGTGTCTGACAAAGGAGATGCTCATTGTATGTCTATTGATGAAAAACAGGTATATTTGAAATTCTACTATGTTCTTCCAGCATTAAGCCTTACTCTGAGAATGTTATATCATTGTCAATCTTTTAATTTTATATTATTTAATTATCTACAGAATTCACACACTTTTCTAAGAATTCTCAGACCCACTGGTTGAATATTGCCTCTGTGCATTAACTACTTGCTTTTCTGCGCTACCCACACAACGACCAAAGGTTTTTGTGCTTTCTAGAAAAAGCCCTAAAGCAGGAAAACAGGGGAATGTCCAGCCAAATGCTTTGGGTGAGATTAAAAGTATGTGTTGCTCTGAAATCAAGAAGCAACGTGTAGCAGGGCAACAAAAGCATCTCCTACAGCTTCCATTCTAGTGTGTTACAGGTTTTATCAAGAAGGAATGCCAAGCTTTATCAAATAACTATTCCCATATCTTTTTAACTCATTAATGTGATAATTCACATTAATTGATTTGCTAATGTTCAACCAATCTCTGATTGCTGGGCTAAATCCTAATGTTCAACCAATTTCTGATTGTTAGGCTAAATCTAAGTTGGTCATAATGAATTATCGTATTCATATGTTGCTGGACTCAGTGTGCTAATCCTATGTTTGGAATTTATATAATTTATACAACTAAATTCAGGAGTAGTATTTTTCCTTTTTCACTCTATCCTTGTCAGGTGATGGTATCAACCTTATGCTAGCCACATAAAATTAATTTTAGATTTTTCCATCTTCCTTCTGACTCTCCGAAAGAAATCGTATAAAAATTGAATTATTTAGTTATTTAAATATTTCATCAAACCTGTCAGTAAAACTACTAGGCCTGAAGTTCTTGGCAGAAAGATTCACAATAGTAGATTCTATTTTTGTTAATGGGCAACTGTTTTTTTGATAGAGTTATTATGTTTTCCTAGTAATTTACCCCCATTTCATTGACATTTTCAAATTTATAGTTTGCTTACTCTCTTCTTGTTTATAATAGCTATATTTATTGTTTTGTCATGTCTTCCTTTTATTCTGTTACGTTTTTCTTTTTCTTAATCTCTTCCTTTTTTTTTTTTTTTTTTTGAGGCAGAGTCTCGCTTTGTCGCCAGGCTGGAGTGCAGTGGCACAATCTTGGCTCACTACAACCTCTGCCTCCCGGATTCAAGCAATCCCCCTGCCTCAGCCTCCAGATTAGCTGATACTATAGGCACGCACCACTATGCCTGGCTAATTTTTTGTATTTTAGCAGAGACAGGGTTCCACCATATTGATCAGGATGGATGGATTTATTTTATTAGACTTAAAGACAACTGACATGGTTTGGCTATGTCCCCACCCAAATCTCATCTTGAATTGCAGTTCCCATAATCCCCACATGTTGTGGAAGGGACATGGTGGAGATTATTGAATCATGGAGGTGGACTGCCCCATCCTGTTCTTGTGATAGTGAGTGAGTTCTCAAGAGATCTGATGGTTTTATAAGGGGCTTCCCCCTTTTCTGGGCTTTCTTTCCTCTCTATCTTCCTGCCACATGAGGAAGGACATGTTTGCTTCCCCTTCGGCCATGATTGTTAAGTTTCCAGAGGTTTCCCCAGCTATGCTTAACTATGGGTCAGTTAAACCTCTTTCATTTATAAATTACCTAGTCTCAGGCAGTTCTTTATAGCAGCATGAGAATGAACTAATACAACAGCTAACACTTGGCTTTGCTGTTTCTGTCTATTGTATCTTATTTTCTATTTTGTTGATTTCTGCTTTTTCATTTTACTCTTCCTCTGATTTCTTTGAATACTTTTGTTATTCATTCTTAGTTTTAAATGAGATATGTGACACCTAATTTTTAACCTTTCTACTTTTCTCATAAGAGCACATAAGGTTATGCATTTATCTATAAAGAATGCCTTATTTGCATTCCATGTTTATAAAAATATTTACATTTTTATTCAGTTTTAAATGTTCTATTATTTGAATTATAATTTCTTCTTTGATATGGACTATTTAGCAGTATTTTGGTAATGTTCAAACAAGTGTAATCTTTCTAGTTATCTCTTGTGCTTGCTTTCTAACATAATTACATTGTACTTCCAGAACACAATCTCTTAAATTTCTTGAGGCCTTTGTTGTGCCAATATAGGTTCAATTTTTATAGATTGTTCAGGTCCGTATTTGAAAAGAGGGTACATTTTGCAGATGATGAATACATATCTTTTAGTTCAAGCTTTTGGATCATGTTCAAGTGTTCAATGATTTTATTTATCATGTCTGTTTTATCTATTAGGTATGAGAACATTATCTGAAAATCTCCCACTATGTTCATGGATTGATGCACTTCCTGTGTAATTGTGGAATTTTGACAATTTTTGCCTTCAGATCTGTTTTGTGTGATGTCAACATAACTGCAATAGTATTTCTCTGATATATTGTTTTACACATATGGAGTTTCAACTTTATTGTACGCTTTTTTGTTACAGATACCCATCATGTGGATGCGGTACATGCCTCCCCTGTTTTCTTTCTGTAGCACAAATGCTATAGTTAGGAGCCATCCTGTAAATGAAAGCCTTATGGTACAAATTATTCAACAGCAACAAAAGGAACCTGAATTCGTGAGCACTGTGGAGTCACCTTTCTACCCTTTAATATTTATCTTTGGGCATGAACCATTTGTTTTGGTTTTCTCCTATATGCAGTTACGTTTAATCTTAACTAATACTCAGACATATGTTCTATGGAAATGTTAAAGATTAATTGAACACAACTCCACCTAAATGAATTTATTGTCCAGTTACAATCAATGTATTTTATATACATAGAACCTAGGTATGTGCTTATTTCAATAACATACAATTTTGAAATGTAATATTTCCATAAGAAATGTCTAAAGTATTATGGTATGTCAAACTGAATATTTGTTACAATATGAAAAAAGTTATCTTCAGGGTGATAGTTCTTTAGCCAAGCTTTAAATAAAAATGGTAGAAGTAAGACATAGATAAAAGGGAGGAGAATCATTACAATTAAAGAGAAAATATAGGGGAAAAGACTCAGAAGGAGAGAGATCTCTGTACAGGTAATAATTTTTCCAAAATTAGGTTACTGAACGTTGGAGTGTTTAAAGGGAAATAGTAGTAACAAATTTGGGAAGGTGGCTTCAATTCAAAGTGTTAAAATCCTTGAATATTAAACATAAGAGTTTGAATTTTCCTTGTTTGCAATGCAGTTTTGTTGTACCAGGAAGGACAAAATAATCTGGCTCCAAATTTGAAGAACTTGTTTAAAAAATGCTTTATTCAAGTTGTATGATTTTTAAGAAGTCATTTAGTTCCTCTGAGTCTCAGTTTTCTCTTATGAAAAAGAATATTAACTACATCTACATAAAATGCAAGCACTTTAAAATTTTTGAAGGGCTACATGAATGAAAGTCATTGCATTCATTAGATAAGACACTTTTAGACATTTATTTTCTGGTGAAGGAGATAAAGAATTTGGCAATTTGAAACAGTTCTACAACAGACTTACAAGTTCTATAACAGACTTATATCCAATATGTGCACAGGCGTACAGAGGAGGCACTCCTAAAAGAGCAATGAAGAATTAGCATTGACTGTTCTGAATATAGAGCTGACGCGGCTGGCTGGTGCTTCAGGAAGTTTAGTCAGAAAGTATGTGTAGGATGACTAGAGTGGAAGACCAGTGAAAGGGAGACATCATAAACAGTGAAGACTTGAATTAAGGTAGTGTTTCTGGGCTTTGGTAATGGTGGTGATATACTCGTTCATTCATTTACTTTTTGCCACAAATAGCAGTAAACACTTGCTAAGTAACAGAAAATCTTCTAGATATTATTGATATGGTGATAAATAGATAACATTCTTTTTTTCTCAGTGTTTTACATCTGTTGAGGGAGACCAAAAGTAAATAGATGCATGTAAAATAATGTCAGATAGTGATAAGAAAAAGCAAGAAGAAAAAATTAGGAAGCAGCAGCAAAATGGGAAGATCAGGCTATTTTGGACAAAGAGATCAGGGCAGATCTCACTAAGAAGGTCGAGACTTGAATAAAATGAGGAAGTAAGCCATACCAAAAGATACGCAATCCATGAAGAGAGTATAGGCAAAGCAAAAGTGTAAAAGCAGAATGAGCAAGGCATATCCAAGGACCAGCAGGAAGGCCAATAGGTTAAGGAGTAGATAGCAGGAGGTGAAATTCTGAAAGGAGACTTGAGTTGGTTTATTGGAGTCGTACTCATTGCGTTACGTTGTTCAGATTTTATTCTAAATACACGGTTGGCCACTAGAAAGCTTTGAGCAAAGGAGTGAAAATATGTAGTTTGCATTTTGGAAAAGATTACACTGTTTGCTATATGGAGAATGGATTAGGGCGAGCAAGAGTGGAAACTAACTCAAGACCAGATAAGAAGCATTGGCTGTAGCCGTGTGAGATAGAGTGGTTAGAATGGGGTGGTAGCTATGATAATGGTAAGAAGTAGTCATATTCTCAGGATCATAGTGAATATACTAAAAATAATTTGTGAAGAGGATGTTAACAAAAGGTAAGGCTTTAGAAACAAAAATTGTAGTAATTTACAAGAATTACAAATCAATGCCCAAAGGACTAGATTTAGTTTACAGATATGTTTTCTTTGTTGATATGACTATATTTTTAGTTAATGCTTTGCTAACCATTTAAACCTCAGGATATTTCACATGAAAAATTGTATTTACTTATTTTTTTCTGAAATATCAGAATATTTGGCGACCCTTACACTGACTCCCATGCTCCAAAGTTTTTCACCATGACTATAATTGATGGATATTATTAGAGGCTACCCCTACACACAATGCACTGTGCAGAAGGGTTCATTTATTTACTTTAACTTCTTCTTATCTATAGACATTTGAGGTTATGACCACTGACCTAGATAGAGCATACAATAAAGCAGACAGTCAAATCCAAACACAACTCCATTCACTTCCTACTTCAGTGGTTTTTAATGATGTCTGTTGATGTGAATCCTTACTTCAGTATTTACTTGTCTTAGGAACAGAAGTTCTATCTAATATTTGACATAAAATATTTTTAAAATATCATTTTTCTCAATTGATGATATTCCTCAATCGGATAGACACCAGCATTTACTTTTGAAATTTTCAAGACTTCCACCGTATTTCCTATTTTCTTTGCATTCACAATCACTAGCAAATAGAACACATGGGGAATTAGAACTTGGAAATTACACTCTGGTAGTGGAGACTCAAACCAACATTTTGAGACAAGGAAAGCCTTAATTAGATTTGTAAATCAAGATTTAAACTTCAAAAAATAAGCTGTGTTGTCAGGAGACCATAACTGATGGGAAAAGGCCTGGAGTCCAAGGAGAGAAGATACAGCCTCGTTTATACTTTGGCAGGAAAAACTCCTTTGGCCATGAACAGATCCAGGGGATGCGGAACTGCAAAACCAGACTATTCAGCCGGAGCAACACTGTGGACACTAAGTGTTCCTGGCTGACAGTGCTTCTTCAGGATACCAGTTGGGAAAAATGCTGTTGCTAGGATTTTAAATGTCTTGGAAGGCTACAAAAAGCTTCTTATTTTTTCTTTGCAAGCACCATCAGGATGGAGTACAGAGAAGTTGGTAGTTCTCCACAGTCTGTCTAGGTTCTATCTAAGAAATTGCAGGTAGTAATAATGCCACTGAGACACAATTTTAGTATCCTGAGGACAAGAACTCTGGGAGGATTTTGCTCCCTCCAGGATGATGCACTCTGAAAAGCTTAGGGTCGCAACAACCTCAAACTCTTCCTAAAAACAAGCCTCCTAATATCCTGTATCAAAATCTTTAGCAATATCATCTACAAATACATGGGAGCTCTAAAATAGTCATTTACATGAAAGCATAACAAGTGACATTTTAAGTGACACCCAAATAAGTATTCCCTACTGAATGAAAAGTCATCTCTTGGTAGGGCAGAGGAGAACATTCTTTACTTAGAGAAGAATATAATGACTTGTAAAATAATTTTGCTTTCTGATCCTATAGAAGTTTCTGACCCTTCTGTTGCAACCACATACAAAAAGAGGGAGGATATTTTTTAATGAAGAATCATGGAGACTGTGAGGATTTTCTCTTTGCTAACTACCCCTTTATCAGTCAGACACAGACAGCCTCACTGAGAGATGTAATCAGCCGTTAAAACAGACGCTGAGGAAATTCATCGAAGGAGAGCAAAAAGATTGGGATAAGTGATTGCCCTATCTCTAGTTTCCTACAGGGAAGTTCTTGATGCATCTATAGATTATTTATTTGAACAGTTGCATAGGAGATTATTCCACATGAAATCATTTGGCAGGCAAAAAGGAAAGAGCCCAGTAAATATCAAGAGGACATTTACTTGCTAAAAATGAACAGAGATTGTACAAAGGCCTCCTGGAATTTACCCATAAGTTATCCTGTGATGCAAAGGCATGAGAACAAGTACAGTATATTAACTATGCTCAAGTTATGCACCCCCAATGCTGAAGTAATTGCTTTGGAAAGAAACTATCTGCTGGGGCACAATTCACCCTGAAGTTCCAAAATGGTGCATTGTTTCACTATATTGCTTTTTTTCTAAATGATATAGTTGTTTAGAATTAGTTGGGCATTGACTCTGTATCGATACATGAAATGCATGCATGTATGCTGGCACAGGCGGGTTGGCAAGCTCTTTACCATGGCTGACACTGGAGATTCAGTTGCCTTTAGTCCCTTACGTAGCTGTACAGTGCCTGCTCAGTGATCTGAAAATGCTTTTATTGTTTCCTTTCCTAAGGTAACCATTCCCCTCCTTCTCTGACTCTTTCACATTTTTGTCACTGTTTATGATTTTTGTCTTTTTGAGGAAGATGATCTGCCATTGGAATAGAAATGCCTGTGTTTCTTTTAAACCCAGTTGTGCTACTTTACCTGTTTTAGGTATACAAATATTATCAGGTGAAACCTGTTAAGATTTTTAATGACTATTCAAAAGCATTAGCCCCTCTGAGCTCAGAGGACTATGGACCCAACAGTTTAATTTTTACTGATGTATATCTCCTGCCTGCCACTGGAGAAAAATTTGTGTGACTAGCACTGAGGAATATATTACAGCCTGGTAAAACCCACTGCTAGGATAACATCCTTACAATACAAAAATTAATCAATGACATATTGCTGTTGCTTTCATGTAAATTTTAATGCTTTTCCTGATATTCATTAGCTGTATTATGTATTGCATTAGTAAAGTACCTGTTATATACTTTTATGGAAAGTTTGCACATAGCAGCATTACACTGCCCAAGGAAAATACTGATGAATTGAAAAATCAAGTAATTCTTTAAAAATAACATTTGGAAATATATTGTTTTCTTACTTATTTTTCTAAGTTCTCGCATCAGTGCTGCATTAAATGCAGAATTAAGCTGTCTACATTTGTTGCACTTTACACTTTGCATTTTATGGAAACTATAATTATTATGTATATCACTTCTGAAAAAGTTTTTGAAATGTTAATATAGTCATCTTAACTCTAAATGAGCAGAACTCACTGCCATACATTGATTATATAATATGTTATAAAACGTGCTTTACTTTCAATCAGAGCTTTCCGAGCACGAAGAGTTCCTATTGATAGCAAGTGAAGTTTACAAAATTAAAGAAGACAAAAATTTGTTTTTTTATTAGAAATAAACTTGGAAGATCGAAACAGAAAAAAAGAATGAAAACAATAATAGAATAATCCACAGAAAACTTAACATTTAACTTTGCGTTTGATTTATACAACCTTGAATTATTAAAAATTCCTCAACTAAATATTTGAATAGCTGCGTAATCAATTTGTACATATATAAAACAAAGTTCGGCCGGGCACGGTGGCTCACACCTGTAATCCCAGCACTTTGGGAGGCCGAGGCGGGCAGATCACGAGGTCGGGAGATGGAGACCATCCTGGCTAACCCGGTGAAACCCCGTCTCTACTAAAATACAAAAAATTAGCCGGGCGTGGTGGCGGGCGCCTGTAGTCCAGCTACTCGGGAGGCTGAGGCCGGAGAATGGCGTGAACCCGGGAGGCGGAGCTTGCAGTGAGCGGAGATCTGGCCACTGCACTCCAGCCTGGGCGACAGAGCGAGACTCCGTCTCAGAAAACAAACAAACAAACAAACAAACAACAACAACAAAAAAAGGTTCATTTTATCCTTTTTTTCCTATTAACATTCTAATTGATTTTTAGTTTTTTCTTATTATAGATAAAATATAATACTCCTCTACATAAACTATGCTTTTACTCTCTGATTATGTTCTTAGAAGAGATTCTTAGACATGGGTCAGAAATTATGAACATTTTTTATACTCATAAGATTTTGAAAATCTGTATTCCACAGTCTTCTATATACTTCTAGCAGTGCCTCTGGAAATACTGTACCAAGCCTTTTTGCAATGTGAAAACTAAACATAATACATTCATGTTGTCCTAAAGTAGATTTTTTTTCTATAATACGTCTGAATTTTTCCATATTTATTAGCCATTTAAAGTTCATTGGTAAGTTGCCTGTTTTATACTTAAATAGACAGTTTTCTTCTGTGTTGCACACTCTTCTTTGGGAAATATCTCCTCCCTGAATCCATAGAAATATGTGGCTTAGTCCCAGTCAACCCTGCCTGCCCCCATTCCCAACCCTCATGCAGCCCCACTAAATAACCATATGTTCTAAGTAGCTGCAATCAGAAGTTTTGTATAATAATAGATGTATGGATCCTGAAAAAAGAATTATCCCCCACTTCTGTTACTAAAAGTTCTAAAAACAATAGAGGCTTGGGTCAGCCTATGACGATTTTGCTGACATCATAATGCCATGTTGAAGAAGCATATCTGCAAATGAAGGCAGGCAGAAACAAATAGGACTAGAATATAGAAAAAAGAAAACATGTTCATAAACTGGGTAGTACCCTTGGATTTAACTCTGCTTTAATCAAGTTGTACCACATAGATATTTCCAATAACAAAAGCTAATATACAATGTTTTTTTGTTTTTGCCCACCTAGATTGAGTTATGTTTGTGTAACATGTAATCAATGATTTTTAAATATTTAAGCTCTTTTCAAATTTTTTTGCATGTGATTTCTTATTTTGATTTGCAAGATTATGTTACCATTGTGGATATTAATTTATTAACTCTTCTAATTGTAAGAATGACTTTCTTGGTATCATACTTGAATTTCAGCTTTAAGATTTCTGCTATTTGAAAATTGTAAAGATTTATGTTCAATAAAAAATATTTTCTTTCATTGTTAATTCCTTTGCTTTTTTTTGGCATAAGCAGTATATTTCCCTCCAGAAATCTGTTACATATTTGCTTACGTATTCTTCTAGGCTTCATCCTTTGCATTTAACTCTTTAATTCACTGTGATTTATTGTAAGCAGAGGTTTTATCATTATATTTTCCCCATAAATAATCTATTTGCCTTTAAAATGTATAGAATATCTCATAACTCAAACTCTTAGATTTTGAAGATTCTCTTTATTATATGTGAAGTTTTTATGTGTACTAAAACATGCTTCTTTTATTGTTTGCCTGATTTATTCTAGAAGTTCCTTTAAAAGAATTAACATATAACATTCCTATGTACCAAGATTTTATAAGGACATTTACAAATACTAGCATATTCCTATATATCTTATCAGTTAGATATCATTACTGTCATTTAACAAATGAGGAAACTGGAGCACACAGAGGGTAAATATATTACTCAGGGTCTCATTACAGGTAATGGCTCCAAATGCAAACCTAGATAACATGGTCCCATAATTCATGGTCTCAGTCACTGCATTCTGCCTCTTATTACAGATGTAACACAATCACAATGATAGATGACACCGAAAAAAGGGATATATATGATAGCTAAGAAAAGCTAACAAATAACAGCCTGGTCATATTTTTGAAGATATTTATTGCTATAAATGCAATTGGTGTATTAGTTTAGGTATTATGCTTAGCCTGGCTCTACCTCTGACTTTATATCCTAAAAGAGGATGAATCTGTTGATATTTCAGAATAAAATAAGGAATTAAATAATATATTTCAGAAGTCCTTTTATTTCAAGTAACCGATATCACTGCAATGAAATTAAAGCATCAAAGATATTCACATATTTATTCACAATGACATTTTAACTTTTCTGATATTGCATATGTTATAAAAACGACATACTTTTCTACCATTCTTTTTCTTTCTGGAAAGTGAATTTGTCTCTTATAAATTACAGCTTCTTGAAATAAAGAAGTAGGTGTAAGGATTAGAATGGTATCTGCCTCAGGAAGGCATTGAAATCAGGGACTGGAAGCCTGTCTGGACTTTTTCATCTACTGTTATTTCAATTCCTCTCTGCTTGTCTGTATCTTTCTGTTTTTTCTTCAGTGCAGCTACTGCTTTTCTCTAATACATGGGGTAGGTGTAAGAGCTGTGTGCCATGGGTACTAAGCTTATGTTTCACCTGAAGAAAGTCTCACTCCTTCTCTCTTTATCGATTTCTCTCTCCCGCTCTCCATCCCCTCCCAGTCTCACTAATTCTGTTTTTCTCTTCCTTGATTACAAATTCCAGGGAACAGGACTCTGATTTACCTACCTTAAATCCTGGGTCCAATTCTAGACCAACCATTCAGGGCTATTAGGCGGAGCACAATTTGCCATTGTAAATAGTTGTAGGAAAGTTAAAGGATTCTGTGAGCTGGGAGGGCACTTCTAGGAAGACCCACAGGTGCCTACTTGAAATATATATATATAAAATATATATATTATATATTTATATATATTATATTATATATAATATATATAAATAATATATTATATTATATATATAAAAAATATATATATATATAAAAAATAAGGAAGTGTTGGATATGGGGCCTGGTAGGAGTTGACTGGATCATTGGACTGGGCCTTCATGAATGGTTTAGCACTATCCCTTTGATGCTGTTCCTGTTCTGTTGATAGTGAGTGAGTTATTGAGAGATCTGATTCTTTAAAAGACAATCTCTCTTGCTCCTGCTCCTGCCATATAAGACTTGCCTGCTTCTCCCTCACCTTCCACCATGATTGTAAGTTTCCTGGCGCCTCCCCGGAAGTCAAGCAGATGGCAGAATCATGCTTCCTGTACAGCCTGTGGAACAGTGAGCCAATTCAACCTCTTTTCTTAACCCAGTCTCAGGTATTTCTTTATAGCAATCCAAGAATAAACTAATACAGGAACCATGGGTAGCTTTGCAGAACATTAACCAAGACTCAAATGCAACTGCTACCTTCTTTTATATACTGGTATTCCATGGGATCTCTTTTATATAAGTTACTGCCAAGCAGAATTGGCAAGCAGGGCTTCATTTGAAGCCCAGTGCAAAACAAAATTGAGGGACTCCCTGTTCAAAAATTAACTCTGTTCAAAATTAAGAATTTCAAGATGGAGGCAGAGCATTAAACCAAGCAATCACTGGGGCCCTTCTATGGGCGGGGCTTTGTGTGACTGCAGAGTTGCATGTCTAGGAAGCATGCCCTGTACCCAAGTGTTAGATAAGACAGGCAAAATTCACCTTTGGGTTTCAATAATTTACCTTTAAAATATATCCTCACAATAAATGAACAGAACAATTGTTTTTTAATGAAAAATACAACTTTATAATCAAAGCAGAATGAAAAAGTATAACTTACTGAATATTAAATTCACATGTAATTTGTGAATAATTTAATAATTATGTTTAGATTCTATACAATTGCATGGTGCTTGTGTTACATACTGTTTACTTCTGGAGTTACTGTAAAATCATTGTCATGAAATTGCAGTAGGAAAAAATCTCCCATTAACAGGACAGTAATTTGATTAAAAGATAACATTTAATTTCTTAATATTTTACCAATAGAAAAAGCAAAATTCAGTGAAAATAGTTTCTTAAATAATTTTAATCTGGGAGAGAAGCAAAAGATTTTTAATTCAGGTGTCAAAACAGACTTAACAATTGTGATGCTCAGAAATGCCTCACCATTGCATTTTATCTGTAACAGCAAATATGCAAATGTAATAAAATATTTGAAGTTAGTAATCAGATGTAAACTTTAATAGTACAAGGTAAGAACTAAAGCCTTATCCTGATTGGTAGCTGTTACCTATAAGATGAAGAGGAAGGTTTGATACAGAGTAACTCCAGGCTTTCATTAGATGTAAATTACATGTCAAGAAACAGTGCCCCAGTCCTCTGATAAGGAGAGTGAGACTACCTAGATAAGAAAGAGAGAAGGCAGATAAGAGGGAGCAAAAAAGAAGAGAAAAGAGCACAAGAGACTTAAACCACAATGCTGAGGTTTTCTGTGTAAATACCACGCCATTTAATTTCTGAGAAAAGCAAGACATTGAAATAATAAATCCAGACAAAAGACACAAGTGTGTAGCAGGAGACCTGGATTTTAATTCAAGTGCTTCTATTAAACGTGTGTCTTTGTGACAGCATTCTATTTACCTCTACTTCAGCTCCCTCTTACGCAAAGGGAGGAATTTAGAGTAGAATACATTTAAGACTTCTATAGTTTTAAATTTATGTATCTAGCACTCATAAGAGTTAGATAATTTTGTAACAAAATATCCTGGTTTTTCCTAGCTCTTTACCTTGCAAATCTATTGACATCTATTTTATTCAATGTTCACTGATTGCCTATTTGATCTAGATACTTAGTGGTAAGTCTAGAAATGCAGTGGCAATTAAAACACAGGACCCATGATGATAGTTCTATGTAAGATTACTGAAACATGCCTCTTCGTATGAAAATAAAAGAGAAGAAACTCATTTTTTCTCCACTTAACTGCTTATACCCCTGGATAAAAGGAACTGATTACTGGTATTTTAATTAATGTATCAGGTATCTTCTCTGTGTGTTTAAAAAAATAGAGTTTCAGATTAAGATCTACAATACGGTATTTGCTTCTTAAATTTCAAGGATGTAACCACTTTCTTTCACCTTTGAACTTAAGTAGTGGAAGCAGTATGCTATTCAAAAATGATGATGTAGTCTTCTGAATGAAACTGAAAAGGGTGATAAATTCAGATAATTCTATAACTAGACAGGCAATTAAGCTGGCAAAGTAGGTAACTGAAAAGGGTAGGAAATTGAGTCCTTTAATTTCAGAACCAGGAGTCCCTTCAAAGCTCATTATTCTAATCTCATTTTATGGGTGAGAAAACTGATGTCCAGCAAGGTCATGTGTTTTGATCAAGGTTACCCACCTGCAGGTGTGAGAACCAGAATTTTAAGTGATACCTGCCCCTGTCTACTGAAGGTATCACTTTTTAAGCAGGTACAATACTGGAGTAAAATGTATATTAATGTAGGATTGACATAGGGCATGACAGGAGAAGGCTTAACACATGTGTGCAGGGAGTTCGATATAAAAAACCTACCCTGATTGAAAACCTTGTCTGAAACTTCTAAGAGGAAGGAGCAGATTCTCCTATACCTAATCAAGATTAGCTCCTGAAAAAGTATAGAGACCACATACAGAGCTACAAGGATGAGTTTTGGAGTCCCTGTCCTATTAACTGATGTGTCAGTGTCTGTGACACCTTGTTAAATTACACAATACCTAAAGTTCCTTGGAGGGTCCAGACTTTTTAAAATAATTATTTTATCTTCTCTCTGAAACATTAAACTTCTACACAGTTGGTGAAAAAAGTCTAACAATGACACAAATATATGTTCACCAATAAAACGAGGATATGAAATATTTTAATTTCAAATTGTTTTCTGGAAAGATCTAGAAAGAAATGTCATATGCATTGCTGACATGGGTTCTAAGAAATACAGAGCTATCTATCACTATTTGGTACTCAAACAAGATTATTACACACTATTTTTTGTTCATTATATTTATAAAGGCATATCTAATAAAATAAGAGAAAAAAGTTGGGAAAACTTGAATTTATGCTAATTAATTATTCTTAGATAACTTATTCTGGAGTGAATGAAAGGACCACAAAAAGTAAAGATGGATCATACTTGTAAATTAGAGCAACAACTCTAACCCACTTACTATCTTAGCTACAGACAAGGTGATGGAAACCATTTCAAATATTCCTCAGAACTTTCTAGATGTTTCTAGAAAGACAAGAGCCATCATCAAGGGAAGACATAGAGAGAAAATAAGTCTTTTTTTTTTTTTGCTTTCTTTATAAGGGAATAACTGTATAGATATGTGCAAGAGAAATGTATATTGATATGGTATAGAACACCAACAAGTGCTTCCAAGCTGAAGAAACCCTAATTGACAAGAATGATTTCTTGTAGGACTATGCTTTGTATTTCAGGAGTCAGACCTTCAACATCATATGCTGTGGCCCTTGATGCTATGCTTGTAAAACATAAAAAGATAGAGATGAAATAATTTAGGGATCATATTCACCTGCCTCTTACTTTTACAGTTCAGGAAATTGAGGCCCAGTAACATAACATGTCATACTCCAGGTCACATAGCTCATTATTAGCTGAACCTAGAATAAAATTCAGTTAAGTGCTGTGGTGGGCTGAATAGTGGCACTCCAAGAATGGCCATGTCCTGTACCCTAGATCCTGTGAATATGTTATCTTCCATGGTAAAACAGACTTTGCAGAAGTGATTAAGTTAAGGATCTGGAGATGGTGAGATTATCCTAGGTTAGCTGCATGAGCTGAATGCAACAACAGAAGAAGATGTGACAATAGAAACAAAAAGTGAGAGTAGTATAAGGAAGAGACCATGAGTTGAGGAATACAGGTGGGTCTAATAGATGGAGAAAACAGGCAAATGAATTCTTCCCTGGGAAATGCATCCCTGCTAACACCTTGATTTCAGATTCTGATGTTCAGCACTGTAAAGGAATATATTTATATTACTTTAAGCCTCTAAAGTTTTGATATTTTGTTACAACAGCCAGAGGAAACTAAAACAATTGTTCTTTCTAAAATGTTATGCTCCTATCACACTCTTTTCATATCTGTATTAATCTACTTAATGCTACTTAATCTACTTAATATTGCAAAATGCATTTATAAACCTTACTCTTAGATTTCCCAGATCTTAAAGACAAAGTATGTTATTTCTCTCTTTATCTCTGAAACCTAAAGAGTTGAATAAGACTCTATGCATGTTAAATAAATGAATGAATAATCATGATGCTAACATTTATTGAAATACACCTAAACTCCACTCACGAGATGATTGGCCAGTTACTCAATAAATATTTACCAAGAGATTTCTAGTTGTGAGGCGTTGTACTAAGTACACATTAATATTTGAAGACTTAGGCAATACATGTGTACTAGGCTGTTCTTGCATTGCCATAAAGAAATACCTGAGACTGGATAATTTATGAAGAAATGAGGTTTAATGGCTTGTGATTTTGTAGGATATACAGGAAGCATGGTGCCAGGCATCTTCTCAGCTTCTGACAAGGCCTCAGAAAGCTAACAATTGTGGCAGAAAGCAAAGGGGAAGGTGGTATATCACATGGCAAGAGTGGGAGCAAGATGCCACACATTCTTAGCCAGATATCCTGAGAACTCAGTCACTGGGGTAAAGACAGTGCCAGACCATATGGGATCCAAAACACTGCCCACTAGGTCCCACCTCCAACACTGGGGATTATGCTTCAGCATGAGATTTACAGAGGACACATATCCAAACTATATCACCATTTTTTTTTTTTTTGTAAACTTTTTAGTAGCTGAAGTTTTGTTACAAGATGACAGGCTTGATCTTAAGCCAATTAGAATATTGATAATCCTTAACTATCTGTCATTCCATGATTTAAGTTGCAAGAAGGACCAAGTGAAATGACAGTGGAACACTTTCTCATAGAAAATCCATTTCCTACCTTGGTTGCCCAAATCACATGTACCATTTTTTCCTCTCTCTATATAAAATATTTTTTTCTTTTAATATAGATATTTCTGCCTATCATAGAGCAACTATTCCAAATAATACTGAACATATTCTTCCTTCTTAGAAGGAAATAATCAGAATCATGTCTGTTTTTCCATGCAGACCATAAGTCACTATTTTCGGGAAATGTGCTTTGGCCTGAATGTGGCTATTCATGATCATAAACCTGGACTATGGTGAAAAATGTGACCATGCTTGCATGAATAATATACAGTGGTAAAGAGAAAGGAGGAAATCAGAAGTTAAGCTCCTACCACTAGGTAAAAGAAAGGAGAAAAAGCACATTGTGGGGTGGGGATAATAAGAATTTGCTCTTGTCATGGCATAGATTTCCTAGCCAGTTTGGTAACCTGAGGATACCAAAATCTACATATGCTCAAATCCCTTATATAAAATGGTATAGTATTTGCATATAACATATTCACTTCTTCTGATATGCTTTAAATCATCTTTATACTACTTATAATATCTAATACAATGTACATGCCATGTAACAGTGGTTATACTGTATTTTCTTATAAGCACTGTTTTACTTTTTCAAATATTTTTGAACTATGGTTAGTTGAATCCACACATGTGGAATCCAGGTAGTGTTGACTAAAGTTTCTTCTTCTGAAGAAAAGATTTTTGTCCTTGAATATGGGAGGAAATTTTTTTCTGGAGTGTGCACTGCTCTATTAACCCACACCTTCAGGCAAAAGTATGACCTGGGGATTGTGTTTCAGTTTGAAAATCAGGTGCCCTGCTTGGTATTCACTAAAAAATAAAATAATTTGTTTGATTTCAGGGGATTACATGCTAGAAATTTCATTCACCTGTGGGCCTTGGTTTTGAGTCAGACCTTATGATAAGTTTGACCTCCTAACATCCCAAAGGAATACATGTCTGGAATCCGATCAAACTTGCTTAAATATAAAGAGAATGCGCTAGTCCAAATAACCAGAAAATCCAGAGCAAAACTGGCTCCAGCAGATCTTGTAAAAACTCAAAACTATATCAAATCACTTTTTCCTCTATCTCAAACCTCTTCTTGTTACATGTAACTTTTTCTTTCTTTTTTTTTTTAATGCCAAAAAATTACCACATAGCAAGAAAGATGGTTGCTAATGGGACCCTGTCTCACCTTCTCAGGCCTCATCAATCCTAGAAGAAAGTTTCCTGTTTCTCCAAACCTTTGTATATAAAACTGGGAATGATCTTATGTTGATCCTATCTGACTCTTGTGACCACTTCTGTAAGTAAGCAGGGCTGGTAGAGGGCTATAAGAGGTGCTTCTTTATAAAAGAAATTGGCATGCTGAGAGGGAGGGAGAAAAAGAAAGACTCATAGACCAATGAAACAGGACAGAGAACCCAGAAATAAAGCTGCACAAATAATGAAGTCAACAATAACAAGCAATGGGGAAAGTACTCCTGAAGCAACAAATGGTGCTGGGATAACTGGCTAGCCTTGTGCAGAAGATTGAAACTGGAACCCTGCCATTCACCATGTACAAAAATTAAGATGGATTGAAGACTTAAATGTAAGACATAAAACTATAAAGCACCTAGTAATGTTCTGTAGAGTTCCAAAGCTAATGCAAAACACATTAGTTCTAACACAGCAGACTCAAGAGTGATGGATCTGATGGTGTCAATAAGTTTGAAATATGCATACATTTTTATTAATGGTAAATACCACAAATGCTAATACCATTAGCATTTTGTTGATTCTGAATTATACAGAAGAGAAACAACACATTGTAAGTGATATTTTTATATTGCTTCTCAGATAGAAACCATAAAACAATGGTTGTAATGAGAAATTAGGCAAACAAAAAATATTCCTGTTAATACCAGGAGAAGATAAGGATGCCAGGTAAAGTTAACTCTGAATATTATAATTGTGACTTTAAGACAAATTATTTTAGTAAGGAGCTCATAGTAATAATCCAAATTTCTTTCCTTTGATGGACATTTGGAAATCCTGATGAACCTCTATATTTAAATGGTAAAGATAGCTCCATTAATGGAAAGCACTACATAGATTATTACTAATTAGTGCTGTTTAATATTAAGACATGCACTTTCAACATTTTTTGATATTGAAAATCTTTGACTAAAAGCAACTTCTTAGTGAAAGTCCCTAGAAATGAAAATTTCACCCTTTGTTTTCTGATCAATTTACTTTCAGCTACTTTTTTTACAATGATCACTTGCATAATTTTTGACAGAAATGTGTTTCATTGCTATTTGCATATGTTATATTTGTTTTGTACATTTACATTAAAATTCAATAAAGCAAATTCAATAAATGTTTGTTGAACTGAGTTAGAACACAGACATCTATTGAATCTATATGTACACACTCATATTGACTGACTATTCCATTTCGGTTGTTAATGTTTATCTTAGAGTCAAATCTCTGAATTGCCTGTATTAATTACTAAGCGCAAAACCCTGTATCTTTAGCAAATAAAGGCTTAATAATTAAATACTAAAAGTATAATAAAATTTATATATTCTTAAGAAATCAGAAATTGAAACTAAGTTGTGTCCCACTGTTCCCTGAAAAGAAATAAAAAATACCTGCATAAATAATTTTCTTCAGCCAGGTGCGGTGGCTCACGCCTATAATCCCAGCACTTTGGGAGGCCAAGGTGGGTGGATCACGCAGTCATGAGATCAAGACCATCCTGGCCAACATAGTGAAACTCCACCTCTACTAAAAATACAAAAATTAGCTGGGCGTGGTGGCGCATGCCTGTCATCCCAGCTACTCAGGAGGCTGAGGCAGGAGAATCACGTGAACCAAGGAGTTGGAGGTTGCAGTGAGCCGAGATCGTACCACAGCACTCCAGCCTGGCAACAGAGCGAGACTCTGACTCAAAAAAAATAATAATTGTCTTGGAACTATCCAGCCTTTATCTCACATAGAAGGCAGCTTATTTTCTATTTTAAATTTGCATTTATTTTTACTATTTCTTTTTCCCAAATATAAATACGTTACATGGTCAGAATAAAGATATATATAAAATATATAATATGGGAAGAATTATCTACATTCTCAATTTTCAGAGATAGACATTAAATGTTAACAATTTGTTAATGCTCTTTATCAACATATTTTTGTAATTACCGAAGAAAGAAAATTATTTTTATTTTGACAATTTAGTTTCTGAGATAAGGCTGAAAGATGGGCACTGGGGGGAGGAGGCAAGTCAGCTAGGGCCTGCAGAACTTGAGGAATGACCTAGTAGTGAGTTATCTGAAGGTCCCCCCCTCCCCTAATTCCAGCCTGGTTGCTGGAGAGGCCTGACATCAGGAAACAAAAATAGGCACAGATAAAAAGTCTCACAAGAAGCCTGCTCTCTCTAGCCAAAGGATGGTGAAAAGGGCATCTAAGCCGGACAGAAACATCCTAACTATACCTGCTTTATTCCAGGTGAGCAGTCTAAAAGTCATGGCCCTACCCCATCCCATCAGGCACTAAACCACTGGAAACTAAAAGCAGAACCGAGCCCCATCCCATCCCTGCAGCATCATAGTGGCACCACTTTCCTTCCCCACTGGGAACTGCAAGTTTGGAGACTACAGGCAGAGCCAGACTCACCATTCTAGCCCGAAATAAGAGTCAGTGGTGCCCTCTCCCCTCCCAACTAGACAGTGGAAGAAGGACCATGGAGAGAACAGAGTTAGATAAAGTGATTTTCTAAACCTCTGTATGAAATCCTGGGCAGAACTCTAAGCAGTCCATGTGTGAAAGCTGGAAACAGCATAGCAAAGGTTTGATAACTCAACTCCAGGGTGGAATACTATTCAGATTTCAGATTACAGCCTGGGTAGAATGCAAATGGACAGACTAGAATAACATGGCAAAGGTTTGAAAACTTAAACTTCCGTTTGAACAATCTACTAACCTACTAAAGTAATCATGATGTGTGTTCTGTAGACTGCCTACAAGTCTCATAACATACTTATAATCAATCTACCGTATGCAATTCAAAATTACTTGTTATACCAAGAATCAGGAAAATCCCAACTCAAATGATAAAAGGCAATTAACAGACCCAAATACCATGTAAACACAAATGATCAAAACAGGAATTATCAAATACAATTATCAAACAAGGAATTAAGAGGTCCCACCTCTTAATATTATCACATTTTCACACCATAGCAGGTCCATTGCAATTTCATATGAATTTGAGGATGGATTTTTCATTTCTGCAAAAACAGGCTTGTTGTGATTTTGATAGGGATTGCGTTAATTCTGCAGGTTACTTGGGGTAGTATTGAAATCTTAACAATGTTAACTCTTCCTAACCATGAAACAGTATATTTTTCCACTTATTTAGTCTAAAAATATTATTTATGCAATGTTTTGTATATTTCATTGTACAAGTCTTCTATCAACTTTGTTAAATTTATTCCTATATATTTTATTCTTTTACATGCGATTGCAAATTAAACTACCTAAAACTTTTTTCTTTATTTTGGTATATAAAATCACAGCTAATTTTTCTGTGTTGATCTTGTACTCTGAAATTTTCCTGAATTTGTTTACTGGCTCTAGTAGTTTTCTTGTGGATTCTTTGGAATTTTTATGTATAGGTTATTCCATCTAAAAATTGAGATACTTGTACCTCTTTATTTCTCATTTGGGTGCCATTTGTTTATTTAGTCATTCATTCATCTGTAACCGCTCAATGGGTTCACCTCGCTCGCTGCCTAGACAGAACCAATTTATCAAGACAGGGGAATTGCAACAGAGAAAAAGTAAATTTATTCAGAGCTGGCTATGCAGGAGACTGGAGTTTTGTTATTACCCAAATCCATCTCCCAAGAATTCCAGGAACAGAGCTTTTAAAGATAATTTGGTGGGTAGGGGCTTGAGAAGTGGGGAGTGCTAATTGGTCAGGTTGGAGATGGAATCATAGGGGGTTGAAGTGAGGTTTTCTTAATGTCTTCTTTTCCTGGGTGTGATAGCAGAACTGGTTGAGCCAGATTACAGGTCTGCGTGGTGTCAGCTGATCCATACATGATATATATGACATATATATGATATATATGACATATATATGACATATATATGATATATATGATATATATATGATATATATATATATAGGCTGAAAGATGGGCACTGTGGGGAGGAGGCAAATCAGCTAGGGCCTGCAGAACTTGAGGAATGACCTAGTAGTGAGTTATATGATATATCTATCATATATATATATGATATATATGTATGTAAATATAGTAAATATTTTAGAGACAAAGTCTTGCTCTGTCACCCAGGCTGGTGTACAATGGTGCAATTACACCTCACTGCAGCTTCAAACTCCTGGGCTCAGGTGATCGATCATCCTGCCTCAGCCTCTCAAGTAGCTACGACTACAAGCAGGAGTCACCATGCTAGACTAATTTTTTTTTTTTTCATAGAAATTTTTTTCATAGAAATAATGTCTCACTATGTTGCCCAGGCTGGTCTTGAACTTCTAGCATCAAATGATCCTCCTACCTTGGCCTCCCAAAGCATTGAGATTACAAGCGTGAGCCACCATGCTTGACCTGCTTTATTTCAATTATAAATGATATTTTAACTTTAATTTTTTATTGCTGTTATATAGGAAAGCAATTGACTCGTGTGTTAAACTTAACTACTGAGGCATTCCTGAATTCATTTATTAGTCCTGGATATTTTTTTTTGGAGTGTTTTGTAGGCAGTTTCTACAAGGACAGTCATGTCATTTGCAAATAAAAACAGTTTTATTTTCTACTTTCTAATTAGTATGCCTTTTCTTTCCTTTGTAAAATGTATTTTACTAGCTAAGACTTCCATTATGATGTTGAATAGGAGTGATGACAGAGGACATCATGAACTTATTCTCTATCTTATAGGGCAAGTGTGAAGTCTCTCGCCATTAAGTATGAAGTTAGTCGAAGGTATTTTGTATTTCTCTTTTAATGGTGTAAGAAAGTTCCCTTTTATTCCTACTTATGCTGAGTGATTATTGAACTGTGTCAAATGCTTTTCTGCAACTATTGATATATAAACATGTTTTTCATATTAATCTTCCAATATGATAATTTACACTGATAATTGTATGTTGAAGAAGACTTGCATTCTTGTAATGAATACTACTTGATTGTGAGGTAATATATTTTCCTTTAAATCTGCTTCTGCGGGGCGGAGCAAGATGGCCGAATAGGAAGAGCTCCAGTCTCCAACTCCCAGCGCGAACGACACAGAAGACCAGTGATTTCTGCATTTTCAACTGAGGTACTGGGTTCATCTCACTAGGGGGTGCCAGACAATCGGTGCTGGTCAGCTGCTGCAGCCCGACCAGCAAGAGCTGAAGCAGGGCGAGGCAACGCCTCACCTGGGAATTGCAAGGGGAAAGAGAATCCCTTTTCCTAGCCAGGGGAACTGAGATACACAACACCTGGAAAATCGGGTAACTCCCACCCCAATACTGCGCTTTAACCAAACAGGCACACCAGGAGATTATATCCCACACCTGGCCGGGAGGGTCCCACGCCCACGGAGCCTCCCTCATTGCTAGCACAGCAGTCTGTGATCTAACCGCAAGGCAGCAGCGAGGCTGGGGAAGGGGCGCCCGCCATTGCTAAGGCTTAAGTAGGTAAACAAAGCCGCTGGGAAGCTCGAACTGGGTGGAGCTCACAGCAGCTCAAGGAAACCTGCCTGTCTCTGTAGACTCCACCTCTGGGGACAGGGCACAGCTAAACAACAACAAAAGCAGCAGAAACCTCTGCAGACGCAAACGACTTTGTCTGACAGCTTTGAAGAGAGCAGTGGATCTTCCAACACGGAGGTTGAGATCTGAGAAGGGACAGACTGCTACTGCCTGAGTAGCCTAACTGGGAGACCTCCCCAACTAGGGGCAGTCTGACACCCCACACCTCACAGGGTAGAGTACACCCCTGAGAGGAAGCCTCCAAAGCAAGAATCAGACAGGTACACTCGCTGTTCAGCAATATTCTATCTTCTGCAGCCTCTGCTGCTGACACCCAGGCAAACAGGGTCTGGAGTGGACCTCAAGCAATCTCCAACAAACCTACAGCTGAGGGTCCTGACTGTTAGAAGGAAAACTATCAAACAGGAAGGACACCTACACCAAAACCCCATCAGTACGTCACCATCATCATCAAAGACCAGAGGCAGATAAAACCACAAAGATGGGGAAAAAGCAGGGCAGAAAAGCTGGAAATTCAAAAAATAAGAGCGCATCTCCCTCGGCAAAGGAGCACAGCTCATCGCCAGAAACGGATCAAAGCTTGACGGAGAATGACTTTGACGAGATGAGAGAAGAAAGCTTCAGTCCATCAAACTTCTCAGAGCTAAAGGAGGAATTACGTACCCAGCGCAAAGAAACTAAAAATCTTGAAAAAAAAGTGGAAGAATTGATGGCTAGAGTAATTAATGCAGAGAAGGTCATAAACGAAATGAAAGAGATGAAAACCATGACACGAGAAATACGTGACAAATGCACAAGCTTCAGTAACCGACTCGATCAACTGGAAGAAAGAGTATCAGCAATTGAGGATCAAATGAATGAAATGAAGCGAGAAGAGAAACCAAAGAAAAAAGAAGAAAAAGAAATGAACAAAGCCTGCAAGAAGTATGGGATTATGTAAAAAGACCAAATCTACGTCTGATTGGGGTGCCTGAAAGTGAGGGGGAAAATGGAACCAAGTTGGAAAACACTCTTCAGGATATCATCCAGGAGAACTTCCCAACCTAGTAGGGCAGGCCAGCATTCAAATCCAGGAAATACAGAGAACACCACAAAGATACTCCTCAAGAAGAGCAACTCCAAGACACATAATTGCCAGATTCACCAAAGTTGAAATGAAGGACAAAATCTTAAGGGCAGCCAGAGAGAAAGGTCGGGTTACCCACAAAGGGAAGCCCATCAGACTAACAGCAGATCTCTTGGCAGAAACTCTACAAGACAGAAGAGCGTGGGGGCCAATATTCAACATTCTTAAAGAAAAGAATTTTCAACCCAGAATTTCATATCCAGCCAAACTAAGTTTCATAAGTGAAGGAGAAATAAAATCCTTTACAGATAAGCAAATGCTTAGAGATTTTGTCACCACTAGGCCTGCCTTACAAGAGACCCTGAAGGAAGCACTAAACATGGAAAGGAACAACCGGTACCAGCCATTGCAAAAACATGCCAAAATGTAAAGACTATTTAGGCTAGGAAGAAACTGCATCAACTAACGAGCAAAATAACCGGTTAATATCACAATGACAGGATCAAGTTCACGCATAACAATATTAACCTTAAATGTAAATGGACTAAATGCTCCAATTAAAAGACACAGACTGGAAAACTGGATAAAGAGTCAAGACCCATCAGTCTGCTGTATTCAGGAGACCCATCTCACACACAGAGACATACATAGGCTCAAAATAAAGGGATGGAGGAAGATTTACCAAGCAAATGGAGAACAAAAAAAAGCAGGGGTTGCAATTCTAGTCTCTGATAAAACAGACTTTAAACCATCAAAGATCAAAAGAGACAAAGAAGGCCATTACATAATGGTAAAAGGATCAATTCAACAGGAAGAGCTAACTATCCTAAATATATATGCACCCAATACAGGAGCACCCAGATTCATAAAGCAAGTCCTTAGAGACTTACAAAGAGACTTAGACTCCCATACAATAATAATGGGAGACGTCAACACTCCACTGTCAACATTAGACAGATCAACAAGACAGAAAGTTAACAAGGATATCCAGGAATTGAACTCATCTCTGCAGCAAGCAGACCTAATAGACATCTATAGAACTCTCCACCCCAAATCAACAGAATATACATTCTTCTCAGCACCACATCGCACTTATTCCAAAATTGACCACATAATTGGAAGTAAAGCACTCCTCAGCAAATGTACAAGAACAGAAATTATAACAAACTGTCTCTCAGACCACAGTGCAATCAAACTAGAACTCAGGACTAAGAAACTCAATCAAAACCGCTCAACTACATGGAAACTGAACAACCTGCTCCTGAATGACTACTGGCTACATAATGAAATGAAGGCAGAAATAAAGATGTTCTTTGAAACCAATGAGAACAAAGATACAACATACCAGAATCTCTGGGACACATTTAAAGCAGTGTGTAGAGGGAAATTTATAGCACTAAATGCCCACAAGAGAAAGCAGGAAAGATCTAAAATTGACACTCTAACATCACAATGAAAAGAACTAGAGAAGCAAAAGCAAACGCATTCAAAAGCTAGCAGAAGGCAAGAAATAACTAAGATCAGAGCAGAACTGAAGGAGATAGAGACACAAAAAACCCTCCAAAAAATCAATGAATCCAGGAGTTGGTTTTTTGAAAAGATCAACAAAATTGACAGACCGCTAGCAAGACTAAAAAGAAGAAAAGAGAGAAGAATCAAATAGACGCAATAAAAAATGATAAAGGGGATATCACCACCGACCTCACAGAAATACACACTACACTCAGAGAATACTATAAACACCTCTATGCAAATAAACTAGAAAATCTAGAAGAAATGGATAATTTCCTGGACACTTACACTCTTCCAAGACTAAACCAGGAAGAAGTTGAATCCCTGAACAGACAAATTGCAGGCTCTGAAATTGAGGCAATAATTAATAGCCTACCAACCAAAAAAAGTCCAGGATCAGATGGATTCACAGCTGAATTCTACCAGAGGTACAAGGAGGAGCTGGTACCATTCCTTCTGAAACTATTCCAATCTATAGAAAAAGAGGGAATCCTCCTTAACTCATTTTATGAGGCCAACATCATCCTGATACCAAAGCCTGGCAGAGACACAACAAAAAAAGATAATTTTAGACCAATATCCCTGATGAACATCAATGCAAAAATCCTCAATAAAATAATGGCAAACCGGATTCAGCAGCACATCAAAAAGCTTATCCATCATGATCAAGTGGGCTTCTTCCCTGGGATGCAAGGCTGGTTCAACATTCGCAAATCAATAAACATAATCCAGCATATAAACAGAACCAAAGACAAGAACCACATGATTATCTCAATAGATGCAGAAAAGGCTTTTAACAAAATTCAACAGCCCTTCATGCTAAAAATGCTCAATAAATTCGGTATTGATGGAACATACCTCAAAATAATAAGAGCTAGTTAGGACAAACCCACAGCCAATATCATACTGAATGGGCAAAAACTGGAAAAATTCCCTTTGAAAACTGGCACAAGACAGGGATGCCCTCTCTCACCACTCCTATTCAACATAGTGTTGGAAGTTCTGGCTAGGGCAATCAGGCAAGAGAAAGAAGTCAAGGGTATTCAGTTAGGAAAAGAAGAAGTCGAATTGTCCCTCTTTGCAGATGACATGATTGTATATTTAGAAAATCCCATTGTCTCAGCCCAAAATGTCCTTAAGCTGATAAGCAACTTCAGCAAAGTCTCAGGATACAAAATTAATGTGCAAAAATCACAAGTATTCTTATACACCAGTAACAGACAAACAGAGAGCCAAATCACGAATGAACTCCCATTCACAATTGCTTCAAAGAGAATAAAATACCTAGGAATCCAACTTACAAGGGATGTAAAGGACCTCTTCAAGGAGAACTACAAACCACTGCTCAGTGAAATAAAAGAGGACACAAACAAATGGAAGAACATACCATGCTCATGGATAGGAAGGATCAATATCGTGAAAATGGCCATACTGCCCAAGGTAATTTATAGATTCAATGCCATCCCCATCAAGCTATCAATGAGCTTCTTCACAGAATTGGAAAAAACTGCTTTAAAGTTCATATGGAACCAAAAAAGAGCCTGCATCTCCAAGACAATCCTAAGTCAAAAGAACAAAGCTGGAGGCATCACGCTACCTGACTTCAAACTATACTACAAGGCTACAGTAACCAAAACAGCATGGTACTGGTACCAAAACAGAGATATAGACCAATGGAACAGAACAGAGTCCTCAGAAAGAATACCACACATCTACAGCCATCTGATCTTTGACAAACCTGAGAGAAACAAGAAATGGGGAAAGGATTCCTTATTTAATAAATGGTGCTGGGAAAATTGGCTAGCCATAAGTAGAAAGCTGAAACTGGATCCTTTCCTTACTCCTTATACGAAAATTAATTCAAGATGGATTAGAGACTTAAATGTTAGACCTAATACCATAAAAACCCTAGAGGAAAACCTAGGTAGTACCATTCAGGACATAGGCATGGGCAAACACTTCATGTCTAAAACACCAAAAGCAATGGCAGCAAAAGCCAAAATTGACAAATGGGATCTCATTAAACTAAAGAGCTTCTGCACAGCAAAAGAAACTACCATCAGAGTGAACAGGCAACCTACAGAATGGGAGAAAATTTTTGCAATCTACTCATCTGACAAAGAGCTAATATCCAGAACCTACAAAGAACTCAAACAAATTTACAAGAAAAAAACAAACAACCCCATCAAAAAGTGGGCAAAGGATATGAACAGACATTTCTCCAAAGAAGACATTCATACAGCCAACAGACACATGAAAAAATGCTCATCATCACTGGCCATCAGAGAAATGCAAATCAAAACCACAATGAGGTACCATCTCACACCAGTTAGAATGGCGATCATTAAAAAGTCAGGAAACAACAGGTGCTGGAGAGGATGTGGAGAAATAGGAACACTTTTACACTGTTGGTGGGATTGTAAACTAGTTCAACCATTATGGAAAACAATATGGTGATTCCTCAAGGATCTAGAACTAGATGTACCATATGACCCAGCCATCCCATTACTGGGTATATACCCAAAGGATTATAAATCATGCTGCTATAAAGACACATGCACACGTATGTTTATTGCAGCACTATTCACAATAGCACAGACTTGGAATCAACCCAAATGTCCATCAGTGACAGACTGGATCAAGAAAATGTGGCACATATACACCATGGAATACTATGCAGCCATAAAAAAGGATGAGTTTGTGTCCTTTGTAGGGACATGGATGCAGCTGGAAACCATCATTCTTAGCAAACTATCACAAGAACAGAAAACCAAACACCGCATGTTCTCACTCATAGGTGGGAACTGAACGATGAGATCACTTGGACTCGGGAAGGGGAACATCACACACCGGGGCCTATCATGGGGAGAGGGGTGGGGGAAGGGGGGTGGGAGGAGGGGGGAGGGATTGCATTGGGAGTTATACCTGATGTAAATGACGAGTTGATGGGTGCTGACGAGTTGATGGGTGCAGCACAGCAACATGGCACAAGTATACATATGTAACAAACCTGCACGTTATGCACATGTACCCTAGAACTTAAAGTATAATAATAAAAAAAGAAAAAAAAATCTGCTTCTGCATGCAATTAGAATCAAATAAAATATTCTGTGTGATTTCAGTTATCTTGAACCTATTAAGATTTGTTTCATGACCCAGAATTAGGCTTTTCTTGGTGAACATTTCATTAATAATATTTTAAAGAAATTTAAACATTTAAAATTAGATTTACCCACATGGTTACCATTGCTAGCTGCTTTTTTGCATATCCATACTTTCATTTGGTATCATTTTACATATTCCTGAAGGAATTTTTCTAATAGTTTTAAGGTGCAGGTCCAATGGTGATGAATGCTTTCATCTATAGTTTATTTGAGAAAGTTTTTTATTTTGCCTCCATTTGTAGAAGGTGTTTTTGCCACATATAGAATTATACACTTAACTTTTCCTTCAGTACTCTAAATATATTACTTCAACATCTTCTGGTTCCAGCTGTTTCTGATGAGAAATCTGTCTTCCTTATCTTTGTTTCTTTACGTGTAACATGTCTTTTACCTTTGATGACATTTAAGATTTCTAAAGTTACTACTTTTAAATGATTTATGATATGCCCTGGTGTAGTTTTCTTCATGTTTTTTATTTGGAGTATGTTGACCTCTCAAATGTATGAGTTTATAGGTTTCCTCATATTTACAATAATTCTTTATATTTTCGAAAAAAATTTTGTCCCCTTTCTCCTTACGGTCTTTACAAATATAATTGGCAGTGGGAAGTTGCCCTATAGCTCACTCACGTCTTGTTTATTTGTTTCATCTGTTTTTTCTGTATTTTGATTAGTTTTTGTTGATGAATCTTTGAGTTCACTAGCGTTGTGTAGTCTGTCTGTTGTAGTCTCTATCTGCTGTTAATCTCATTGGTGAGTTTTTTTTTTTTTATTTATAGCTGTAGTTTTCTTTTTTTTTTTTCTTTTGAGATGGAGTCTCACTCTGTTGTCCAGGCTGGAGTGCAGGGGTGTGGTCTCGGCTCACTGCAAGCTCTGCCTCTCGGGTTCACACCATTCTCCTGCCTCAGCCTCCCAAGTAAAAACACAGATGCAGTTTTTATGCCAAAATTTAGGTTGGATTTTTATTTTATCTTTTATATTTCTACTTATGTTCAATTTTCCTCTAGCTTCTTGAACATAGAAAATCTTATTGTAGAATTATTTTAATGTCCTTGTCTACAAATTCACACACTGTTTTTATTTTGGTCTCATTTTTTATTGATGTATTATTCTTATCATTACAAGTCTGTTTTTTAAAAACTTTTTTTGCAGGACTTGTAACTTTCATTGGATGCTAAACATTGCATATTTTACAATATTGTATACTCAATTTAATTCCTAGAAATATTTTTCATTTTTGTTTTCAGTAGTTTAAGTTGCCAAAATCAATTAGATTCTTTTCAGTATTGCTTTTAAACATTTTCAAGGTAATACCAGAGGAACACACAGTCCAGAGCTAATTTTCACTGCTAATTCTCAATCCTCTACCCAATGTCCCATGAATTTTGAGGGATTTAACTCTGACTAGTGGGCAAATGAATTGTCCCGACTATGTGTGAGTTTCAGAAATTTTTCCCTACCATCATTTAAGTAGTTCTTTCCTGGACCTTGAGTAGTTTCCTCACTTGCGTGTGCTGCTCAGTTCTCAGCTGAAAGCTAAAGAAGTTTCTCTGCAGATCTCTGAGGCTTTCTTTCAGTGCAATTTTTTCCTCTCTGGGACTTGGTCCTGAAAACTCTATTTATCTCGGCTTACCCAGGCTCCCAACTCTGTTTCTGCATCTCAGGGATATCACTGGGCTCCAGTTGTGTTTCCATTCTCCGGTCCATGGCATGCAAATTCTGCAGACAATAAACTGAGACCAATATAGAGCTCAACTCATTTTTTTTTCTCTGTCAGGTATGACTCTGTCTTGTCTGATGTCCAATGTATTGAAAACTTTATTTTTTTTTACAGTCTTTTTGCTGTTGTTTTACACAGGGGGACAAATACAATTCCTTTTACTCCATCTTGTCTGGAAGCAGAATCTCTATGTTACATTTTTATTGCCCCAATCGTGACATGAAGCTATCTTGTTTATATTTCTACAATTAACTCTTTTCAAATATCCCCAAATTATTCTTATGTTATGCCAGGTAACTTTTTCATGCACTATTAGAAAGAATTTCCTCATATTCTTTTGCTGACTTGTAAGGCTAAAAAATTTTTCAAGCAGTTGGAGCAATCTTCTTTTTTTACCCTGTCTAGAGAATGGAGTTAGTCTTTCACCCAAATTTCAGATGTCACAGGAGACTATAAATCTAAAGAGTATCCATTAAAAGTTTTTGATACAGTAAAATAGAGGGTATCTTACAACTAAAGAAACCTAGGGCCTTTGTCAGAGTGCCTTACAATTCACTGTCCTATCCAGCATCTGGCCTGCTATGTGGCATGGCAAGCTTATTTAATGTGATCGTCAAAAATGAAGTGCCATTTATCCTGTCATTTTAAAAACTAAAAACCAAACCTCAACTGGGCCAAAGAATAAGGATTTTGTTTTCCTTTAAGAAGTTCTAAAACTATCTCAAGTCATTATTCCTTGTCCCTGGATTAAACTCAGAATGATTGATGTTGGAATATCAATCTTCTGGAAAAGAGCAGGTTGCAACTTACAGTACAAATAAAACCATCATGTAGTACTTGGCATCATCAGAACATTTTCCAAAATTCTGTTAGGGCTGTGTAATCATCAGTCTAGATCTTTCTGCAACTTTGCTAAAGCCCTTCAGTTTTCAGGGTCTATCTGATATTCTATAAATACTATTCCAAACACAAACTTCCAAAATTCCATACAAGCAAACAATAATTTACAGGTACAAGTTAATCTAAATCCAAATTTTAAAGAAATGTATTCAAACAGAAATAATCTGTTTAAGTATAAACTTGTAAAGAGACTAATGCTAATTTATATTATATAATTAATTTAAGATCTCTTCCACGGCTCCTCAATATGCATTAATATTTTTATATTATTGTCTTTTACTTGACTATTAGAATCAACATTTTATTTCTCAGTAGGGTCAGATTTAAGTAAAATTGTTACAGAAATTTGTCTTAAAAAGTTTTATTTATATCTAAAATTTACCGTGTTTCCTGTATTATTTCTCTTATAAAAATTATTAAAAATAAAGTGTGTCACTTTTTTTAGTTCATGGAAAATTATTATAGTAACAATTCTTGTTAAATATCTATGCTTTTTGATTAATACAATGACCATTATAATATATTTTCGAGATCCGGAAAATTTGTTGAAAGTGAAAGAGGGTGTTACTAATTACATGAGAACATAAACTGGGACAAAATACTATAATTGATAGCAATCACTATTTGATTTTGGTTTATCTTACCTTTAAAACAAAAGCATTATTTTAAGCTAATAAGAATGAGTTGATCTGATCTCCATGGATTTACTTGCTCTACTTTTTGTTCTCTAGCACTTAGTGGCACCTACAGAGTTGTCCCCAGCTTCTCTTTGAGGAAAGAAATATATTAATATAAATGGATTATTTTGGTATGGAGTTATGGTATTTAATATGACTATTTTAACTATCTACAGAAATTAGGAAAATTGGAGAATTTTAAGAGAAATTCTCTTGTCTCCAGGATCTCACTTACCAACAATTCAATAATAAAACCTGTAAGTCATATTTATTCTTTAGTTCTCATTATTAATTATTTATTAATATAGGTGACACTGAATTTTCAAAATGGCCTTCCTTAACAAGCCAGGGTAAATTTTTTACTGAAAATAAAAGTAAATAACTGAACATTGCCGTCCCAATATATTTTACCAATTTTCATGCTCAAGTAATTTAAACTCGAAAAGTACTTGAAGAGTAACAGTGGTTAACACTGTTTTCTTTCCAGAGTATGCACTTGATCTGAGATAGCAGATAGCCTTAGGAATATTGTATTGGGTGTATTTAATGCCAGTTTGGCACATTCCATGGTATTATTAGTGAAATGCTAAATAAGATACTTCCTCATAATAATTCCTTAGCTCTCTCACAACTTTTTATTTCCAAAAGACCTGGAAACAAATGTGTTGGCAATTCAACTTCTATTTATTTCTTCCATTTTCAAAATGGCATCCTTCACTAGTTAGCCTCAGGGTGCAAATGTAATAAGTTACAAAAAATACAATAAATTATAATGCTTCAGAAAACAGCTTAGAGAAATATTAGAACAGCATGACAAGAATCATTAAAATGTGAATATCCATCGCATCTTGCTGCATCACTGCATACGACAATCTGGGAGCATTTTGGGGGATGATTTTCTGTATAGTCAACACACAGAGAATTCATCAAACAGTTTCTAGCAGGTACTCACTCAGTAAGTGCATATGGGTAATAAATAATTATATAAACACATTCTTTAACATTTAAAGGTAGAAATTGGAAGGGAAGAAGTTTTATATGTGCCTTAGTCACCCTAAACAAATTGAAATTCTAGTTTTCAAAGGAACTTAAATGTTGATTTGTATCAGAAAATATTTTATTTCAGTGAAATTTAAGAATATATACTAATTCCATTAATCATTGGAATATTTTATGTAATACGTTTTACTTAAGGTAAAATAGCAGGAATGATCTATTTGTGGCATTTTATACTTTTAATAACTTGTCTTAAAATATATAAGAAAAAATAATACTATAAAGAACAGCACACAATTTATTGATTAAAAGCCAAAATAATAAAATATATAATGGTGGATAAATTATAAAAGGCAAAGAGACTTTGTATAGAAAAAATTTAACTGAACAACCCATTAAGCATATTTCTATTTTAGACAATAAATATATCTAAAAATTAATGTATATAGTTTATTTTGAGTCTAGATAATGGTTCCTTCACCACTTCTCTCACAAAGCAGGGGTGCTGTCTTTCCAAACCTGTGCTCTAATTCTTCTCCATATTAGGCCTGCTTGCATTGTAACACTTGCACTTTCTCTTTGAAATATTAATCTACCCATCACACTAAAAATGATGTTTTTCAACGTCTACTTCACTGGAGTACAAGCTAAATGAGCATATGTCTATCATTCTTGCTCACAAGTATATCATAGTGATAGAGAAGTTCTCAGTATATTTAATTTCAATCGAGATTAATTGGATAAATATTTGGCTTGCTTTGGGGCTCAGAGATCCTGGAGCTCCAGTGTTGCACAATATAATAATCTCCTTGAATGCTCCATTTCCTTATTGTAAAATGTTAGAGCATCTAAAGAGGAGATCATCACCAAGATGGGCGGAGAGAAATGAGCATTTGAAAGAAACTGTAGAGTAAGACGGTAGACTCAAAATCTAGGAAATCTTATATTCAAAACATTTGAAGGCTGAGGCAGGAGAATGGCGTGAACCTGGGAGGCAGATCTTGCAGTGAGCTGAGTGAAAGGAAAGACAGGATTCCTTCCTTCTGTAGTCAATAATAATAATTTTTTGAAAACCAGATAATCAAATCAAAATCAAATATATTCCATAAAATATTCCAATGATTAATGGAAATAGCATATATTCTTAAACTAAAATGAAATATTTAATTGAAATTTAACCAAAAATCAAAACCAGATAAATCTAAGAAGCAAAAAGTTGCCACAGATGAGATCCAGAAAAATTAGGCTTTTTTGTTTTTTGATTTCTTGAAGAAAATTGTCTGGGTCATGGTGGTGACATGTATTACTAATCTACTTTTTATCAAACAGTCATTACAAAGCTGATTTCAGCTGATCACTGGTACCCTATGTCTCAGTGTTCTTGTGGCTATCTGTCCCGGTGTCTGCAAGATCTTTACTGGTACCGTAGTAGAATCAGCACTGGATGTATTTCAAGAGTAAAAGGACTCCTAGAGCTATTAAAGCAAGTTAGGGATGTTATTTAGAGATTAAGATATAAGGGGTAAATCCTCACTTTTAGGCAAATTGCAGGAAATTATACTATACAAATTGTAGGAAAACATATCACTCAAAGGATGATTAAAATGCTGCTTGTAGGTGTTCTATAAAGAGAGCCATTCTTCATTTGAATATATCAATCTTGTAAGTATAAAATGATCTTGTCTTCTCTAAAACTCTGATAAATATCAGATCTAGCATTCAGCCTAGCTCATATTTGCTTTGATGAAACTTAAGACCTCTTAATTCTATGTGGGACTCTTTAATTTAACTTGCGGTTTGTGCCCCTGAGGAAAGATTCCCGAAATTTGAACATCCTATGGTAAAGAGAGCTGCTTTTAGGCAGCCAAAGCTCTTCTAAGGGAGCTTTTACAATTCTCTCATTGAAGCCTCAATTTTAAATGACTTAATTAGATTGTATTTTATGTTTGGTTTTAGTAAGAAAAAAACAAACAAAATATTGGCCTGTGATAGCATTTCATGGAGAATGCAATGTTAGTAGAAAGACTATTGGAACCATTTATTCTTTAAATATTTAACATTATTCTGTGTTTTTTGAAGTGTATCCACGCCAAAAAAAAAAAAAAAAAAAAAAACCAAGACTGAATAAAGTGAAACAAATATGAAAAGCAACTGAACTAGATTGTATGTTCAAAAATTGTATTATAAGAATGTTCAAAATTTTTGTATGCAACTTCTATTCACCTGTATAAAGAAGGCATTCACCTGTATAAACAAGACATTCATTTGCACATATTTTTAAGTAGGAGCACATATATCAACATATCTTTGGTATTCATATTTCATTAAAACACATTAAACTTGAGCTCTTTTTATTCTTGCATTGATCTCATTTCCATGTGTCCCTAAAGTATTTTCAAAATGTTACCTGTGGGTTTATAAAGTGATAAACATTCAACCATAAAAGGTTGAATTTAGAGGCAGATGCCAGCAGTGCCCTGCCCCTAACAAGTTCATGCACTCTCCATCAGATAACAAGTGCACCTTCCTCCTCTCCTCTGTGTCCCCTGTGCACAGGAGCATGCTCCACTCACTCATAGGTCAGGTTGGGAGTGTTAGGAGGTAGAATAGATAGTAAACACTTATGGGAACAACCCTCAAACAATGAGGAATACGACGAGTTTGTAAATAAATACAGCCTCTTCCTCACCCTTTGGGAGAAATTACTCTGAGAGATGCACTCCCTTGTCTCCCAGAAGTCCCCCACTGGACGGCACCTCAGTTGATGACAACTGGTTTGTTGATAGCTCCAGCCTGCCTGCTGTCTCTCTCTCACTACACCATCGCCCTACTGGTGCTTCCCTAGAATCAACTCCCAAATAAACAGTTTTTTCTCACATCCTTATTTCAGGGTTTACTTCTGGGAAGAACCCAAAGCTTTCATGAAAATGTGATCATCTGAGAAAGTAAAGGTGGGAGACACTAGAGAAGGAAATAGTGGAAAAGGAATAGCCACAAAGTGAAGAAATAGCCAATTTAAAATATAGTACTAATGAAAATTAAGGAAAGAAAATACTAGATAAACCAGTATACCAGTATAAGAGGAAAGATGCTATGGAGGCAAGCAAAAAAGGGAAGGCAAAAGTGATAATAAATTAGATTTAAAATACAAAAGCAAGAGAGAGAGTAAATAGTTAGAAAAAAAAAAAAAAACGAGCAAAATGATTTTTTATTAATTTCTTCCAGCTGCCATCCTCTTGTTATCCTAGCCAGGAAGCCAGGTAATCTAAACTACTGTGGTCACTGAGAAGCTGGAAGATAATTTAAGAGCTCAGATTCAGAGTTCTTTTGGCAGCCTAAGGACAGGCATCAGGTATGAAAGAGAATACAAGCTTCAAATCAGAAACATGCGTTTAATGTGTATGTCAAAGAAATGAGGAGTCAGTGTACAGAGAACAAAAGAAGATGGACATGAGGGAGATCCAATCAGCACGACTGCATAAACAGTATACCTATGCAAATCTCAGAAGAACTGGCTAATGAGCCTCACTTTAATTTCCATGAAAAAGAGAAACTGTGTCTCTTTCTCCAAGTGGGCATTTGTTTTTCTTACTCTTAGGTAGTTCAGTAAGAATAGTAGTTTGGTAAGAATAGAATTGCAGAGTCTTAGGGTAAGTATATGACTACATTCATAAGAAACTACCAATCAGTTTTCCAAAACTGTTATACCATTTCACTCTCCAGTCAGAAATGCATGAGAGTTCCAGTTGCTCCACATCTGCACTAACATTTGGTGTTGTCAGTTTTTTAACTGTAACTATAGTAGTGGGTGCAAAGTGATATTTTACAGTATAAATGTTAAATATAACATTTGCATGTTTGGAACATTTGCATGTGTCTGTAAGCTACTTATATCTCTTATTTTATGAAGTGTTTATTCAAAAGTTTCCTTCTTTTTGTTTTCCTCTTCCTTTTGGCAAGAAGACATAGCCCTGGTGATGATAAAGCAAATCTTTTTCATTAAAAACCACAAGAAATGTTTTTTTCAAAGGTAACCATATTGTAGTAAATTTGCATTTTCATTTTAGTTGATATAAAACAATTTTAAATGTAAAATAGGTTTGTTGCAGATGCACAGTGTTTTTAAAATTTGTAAGGATTGTTTAATGTATGTATTGGTACCAACATAGAAATAAATCCTTGCATAATTTCTAGCTTCCCAGGGGCCTGATTTAGATTTTTTGTCTCAAATCTGACAAGATGAACAAGTCTTAAGTGTTATTCCTTATCTATTTCTCAAATTTAACAGATAGGTTTATTATCCAAACTCCAGTACCTAAGGATGTTAGACACGTGTTGTTTCTTACTTCTTTAATAACAAACAAACTCGCTGCCCCTAATCATACTATCAGCATAACTATAGTTATTTTATTTAAATTGTATTGTCCCTAAACATCAAGTATTGTGAAAATATTAGGATAAGAATTGTTACATAAACTATACTCTAAAGAGTAATGTCACTTTTATATACAGATTACAGTTTACTAACAGCTTTCCAAAAGTATACCAAGGTGATATGGTTTGGCTGTGTCCCCACCCAAATCTCATCTTGAATTGTAGCTCCCATAATTCCCACGTGTTGTGGGAGGGAACCAGAGGGGAGATAATGGAATCAGGGTGGCTGTTTTCCCCATAGGGTTCTGTGGTAGTGAATAAGTCTCATGAGATCTGATGATTTTATAAGGGGAAACCCCTTTAGCTTGGCTCTCATTCTTTTTGCTGACTGCCATGTAAGATGTGCCTTTTGCCTTCTGCCATGATTATGAGGCCTCCCCAGCCATGTGGAACTGTGAGTCCACTAAACCTCTCTCTTTTATAAATTACCCAGTCTCAGGTATGCCTTTATGAGCAGCGTGAGAACTAATACACAGGGTATAAAATCTCATGTATCTCATTACATTCTAGTCAACACTGAATTGAAGGATCAGAGTCATGGGATTTTAGAGATCAATTGGACTCAAAGGATTCTTTAGCATTGTGCTTAAGTATTTAATATTTGCATATCAATGAGTTTTGTAGATACATTTACTGATACACTTAAGTAAATATATTTTTTAAATGATTAATGACTATTAAACTTTATCTTGATATTTAGGTAACAATTTCGTATCAATGAAAGAGAGATTACAGAACTGCATTTTTTATTCTAGGAGTCACTTTTGGGCCAAAATCAAGTTTGAACCTAGAGAATATTACCAAAAACAAGACTAATCAAAAATGCATACTTCACAAACTTAAGCAATAAGGTATAATTTATATAAAAATATATTTCAAATGCAAACTGTAATTTATATTTACAGTGACATAAAGTTAATGTCAAAGTTATTAAAACATGTGCCCAACACTTAAGAAGTTGGTGATTTAAGAAAATAATGGAATTTCTTTGTAAATCATTATGAGTTTTATATTTCACAACTTTGGCAATGCACAGGGATAAAATTGTTTGCTCTGTCTTCTTCTGATACTATTGAATCATGGTGGCGGTCTTCATAAGACGTGTTTTAGTTTAATACGTAAACATTTTAAAATTATTCAAAAAGGAAACATCATTTAAGAACTGGAATTTTATTAAAAACCATTTTAGCCAGAAACAAACCAATAAGGATTGAACCTTCTCTGACTGGTATAAAAAATGATTAATAGAAAGTTTTACCCACTGAAAAGAGATAACAAATATGTTTCGTCTTGAATACTAACTCTCATTAGTTGATAGTAGCTGATTGGAGCACCATTTGAGAGAGATTGAAAGCTCTGTCTAGGCTCAGAGGGAAGGAATGACATGGCTTTGTTAACAATGGCCACCATAAAGCATGAGAAGTAAGAGTGCCACATATATTCTGGACCTCCTATAATCTCTTTGTTGCAAATCCTTCATTCAATGTAATTGTGTAATTGTAAAGGATATATGAGCTGTGCTCTTTTTATGCTTATAGAAAGTAAAATGAAGTAACACCAAACTTTCAGTCTTTGACTATAAAATCTCTATCTTTTTTAGAATTCTTTTTAAACTTTGACAGAGTGGCTACAGGAGCATTGATTTGTGCTTTATTGGAACAGATGCTCTGCCTTGATAAGAAAATCATCAAAAGTGTGGAGTACATGAATTTCTAATAGGACCATACAACTATATTTATTTTTTAAAAAACCAGTTTGGTTGAAAACAATAGTTACTTTTCTCTGGAGATAAAGAATGAAAGATTCTATTGCTATCACTTTTTCCTGACTTCTGTTTAATGGGTCTTGTGACTTTAGCTTAGCCATGTTTTGTAGCTCTGATCTCAGACCACATTAAGAAACAGCGGCTTCAGGATTTCTATACAGAAAGGTAGGAGCAGTGATTGAAATGTAAGAGACAGTTAGAGGACATTCCTTGAAGTGTTTCGCATAGCATAATAGTGTTTTACTCAATTATGTATTTATTTGTGGTGTTTGAGGAGTGTTGATGAAGACAGTGGG
The DNA here is from genome assembly GCF_047675955.1 of Chlorocebus sabaeus. Classification (NCBI taxonomy): domain Eukaryota; kingdom Metazoa; phylum Chordata; class Mammalia; order Primates; family Cercopithecidae; genus Chlorocebus; species Chlorocebus sabaeus. The sequence goes on from NC_132915.1 coordinate 16,984,725, forward strand.
GCAGCCAATGCCCTCTCATGCCATTGCATTTGAGAAAAATGAATGTGTTCATACAACAACATTTTCCTTTGATGTTTTGATAGCAGTTAAGAAAATGGTTACCTTACGTGAAATAAGCTGGCTGTCATTAGAGGAAACACACTGATCATTTACCTAGTGATAGCTCCATTAAAGGAACTTCTGATGCCTTTTTGCATGACCTAAGAGATCTGGGCTTGTTTCCTTTTGTTTGTATTTTGACAAAATAATATGTTTCTGGAGCTTTTATTTATTTCCAGTAGCAGAGTAAAGGAGTTACGTGATAACTCACTACATCTGGTCTTCCACATAACAGAGCAAAGATTTTATGGGACTCAATTCCAGTCTCCAGTCTTTTATGTAAATTTCTTTCAACACGTAGAGCATAATCAACTTTCTAAAAAGAATTAAATCTAATTCTCTGAGGTTATTCCTTTCTGACCTATGGCTAGTCTCATATAAAACAAATACCCAAAAAATATACGTTCAATAATGACTTATGAGTCAACAGTGCTTCAAGTATTCATTTTTGGGGTTTAACAATAAATTTTTAAAAGATCTGTCAAACCTTAATACACACATAATTGAAACAGTAAAGGGAAAAAGAATATTTTGTCTTCTGATTCCAAACACGTTTTGTTGCAGGGAGAAAAAATTACAACTATTGTTCAGTTATTTAGTGTGTTATTGCAACATTATATAACACAGAACATTTATTGTTATATAAAGTGCTTTTCACTTTAAAAGCCTAAGTCATAAAAAGTTGTGCACTGGTTATTATCATTTACCTTTTCCTTAGGTACATTACTTTTCATATGCTTTCATTAGTGCTTCGCTCCCTAGCGTACAAGTAACTTAAAATCTACTTGCCAAAACCCAGCTGAGGGGGAAAAAAAAGGAGTTATTCCTGCTTCAGTTCTTTAAGTCGGAACAAAGCATTTTGCAAGAGATGGTAGTTGTAAAACAGCCAGACCGAGGAGGTTATAAAGTGTGGCTAGCAAGCATAGGATTGCTTTCCCTGATTTGCAAGGCTTAATAGGCTTCAGGCAATTAATAGCCGCTATTACAGTTTTATGTGATCTTAATTTCGCATAGTGCCCTTACAATGACTACTCTAAAATGCATGGTTAATCTTTTCTCACACACAAATCCAGATATTTGCTTTTGATACAAGTGGCTTTGTTGTTGTTGTTGTTATTCTTCGGGAAAGAAAAACTTAGTTGAGGTAATTGTCTTAAATCACTTGCCCAAAACTTGAAGATTGAAGGAATCTGTCCTTTGCTGCTCATGTGTCACTTCAGATGATCTCATGTCTGTTCCTTGCTACATTTCAGGGAAATGAGCTAATGTCAGTGAGAAGCTTCTATATGCTTTTAAAAATATCACATTTGGGGATCAGCAGTAAAGCTCGTGTTTTATTGTCTGCCTTAATCTGTTAACATTTGCAAAATTGCAGTATCAAAAGACAAATACAGTAGAAAACTTGGATAAGTGCATCCAGGTGACCAAACGATTTTCTGGGATTTTTCCCTCCAGTTCATTTAAAAAAAAAAAAAAAGCAAATGCAAGGCAGGGTGTGATGGCTCGTGCCTATAATCCTGGCACCTTGGGAGGCCGAGTCAGGTGGATCACTTGAGGTCAGGAGTTCAAGACCAGCCTGGCCAACATGACGAAACCCCGTCTCTACAAAAATACAAAAAAATTAGCCAGGCATGATAGCAGGGTGCCTGTAATCCCAGCTACTTGGGAGCCTGAGGCAAGAGAATCACGTGAACCTGGGAGGTGGAGGTTGCAGTGAGCCAAGATTGGGCAAGACTCTGTTTCAAAAAATGGAAATGCAAAAGTCACTCAAGTTGCAACTTTTCAAGTTGGAGCTACTGAATATTGAGTGTCAGCAAAGGGCTCTTTACTGTACCAACATCAAAATTTTTTTAAAAAATGGTTTTGTTGTTTTTTTTTTTTTGATTAGAAATGATAGCTACTTTTCTCTGGAGATAAAATATAAAAGATTTTATTGCTACTTATTTTTCCTGACTTCCAGACAATTGTTTTGTGACCTTAGCTTAGCCATATTTTGTAGCTATAATCTCAGATCACATTAACAAACAATGGCTTTAGGATTTCTATGCAGAAAAGCAGCAGTGATTGATTATTGATTTGTAAGGGATGTGTTGAGGATGACATCTAGAAAGCTGAGTTATTTAAAAATATTAATTGGATGAGTCTAAAAACAAAAATTTAAAATGATTTGACACCAGATGAAAATAGTGAGGAAGGCCAGGCGCGGTGGCTCACGCCTATAATCTCAGCACTTTGGGAGGCCGAGGTGGATCATGCGATCAACAGATGGAGACCATCCTGTGCAATGTGGTGAAAACCTGTCTCTACTAAAAGTACGAAAATTAGCTTGGCATGGTGGCATGCACCTGTAGTCCCAGCTACTTGGGAGGCTGAGGCAGGAGAATCGCTTGAACCCAGGAGGCGGAGGTTGGAATGAGCCTAGATCGTACCACTATACTCCAGCCTGGCGACAGAGCGAGACTCCATCTCAAAAAAAAAAAAAAAAAAAAAAAGGAAAAGAAAAGGAAAGAAAAAGAAAATAGTGAGGAAAGGGAAACCTAGACTTCCTGACAAGATACAGAAATAACTTGAGCTACAGGCTCCCTTCTTGTACTAAATGTTAGTGATGCCACAAGAGTAGCAGTAATATTGATGAACTTGTAAAATGTATATAGAATCTCTGAGAAGCCTGTGGAGGAATAGAATGAGTTGGGACAGTGTTGAAAGGGCAATGCGGGTGGATAAGATTGGGATGGAAAAGGTTATATTTGTGCTCATTTCACACCTCCCTCAGAAAAAGGACCTGCTTTTAGAATTAGCCCTGGAGTGCTCAATCTGAGCTTACTGTCCCTCCTGTAAGACCTTTACTCTGTTTTGTTTTCTGTTTGACTTTGATTTCAGAGATCCGAAGGACTTTATTTGGGTAGAAGGCAAGAAAAAGCCTTTTTCATTGTTAAATGGATGGGTTTACTAGACATTAAATCCTTCTTCCAGTTCTAAGAAGTTTGTGATGTCCTTCTGTCTCTGAAACCCATTAGACATTCTCAGAATAGGGAATTATTAATTTTTGTTCCAAATATTTCCAGTATTATTGGATCAGTCTTTTCTTTTGTTTAGTTTTACAACTCATTTACTTTGTTCTCTGCTTTCACTCCCCAATACAGCTCTGCACACTTTACATCCAGCTGCCCAAATGCAAGGGTTACAAGGTTGGCTGCAGGTGCAGCTGAAAGTAAAATGTTCCCTTACTTAGTACTGCAACATGCACTCTTCCTTTAGTAAATCTTTGTGTCCCACAAATAAAATGTACTTATCAGCTAGTTGTATCATTGTATACTGTACACTACACCCCAGGAAAGTAAGAACAAGTCCAAATTAGAATCTCTAGAATTGTGAATGTCACAAGCAAAGTAGTCCATGACTGTGTGGGTTAAGTGTTTTCCCAATCCCCTGAAACACAAATATTTCAAAACTGGATAAAATGTTCAATTCTTTTTATCTTTTTGTTTTTTTTTATTTTTTTGAGATGGAGTGTCGCCCTGTCACCAGGCTGGAGTGCAGTGGCATGATCTCTGCTAACTGCAATCTCTACATCCCGGGTTCAAGCGATTCTCCTGCCTCAGCCTCCTGAGTCTCTGGGACTACAGGCACGTACTACCACGCCCGGCTAATTTTTTGTATTTTTAGTAAAGATGGGGTTTCACTGTGTTAGCCAGGATGGTCTCGATCTCCTGATCTTGTGATCCACCCACCTAGGCCTCCTAAAGTGCTGGGGTTACAGGCGTGAGCCAAAATCTGGCCAAAATTTTCAATTCTTAAATAGGAGGGCTGTCTCTAGGTTCCACCTTACTGGTATCTTTTGTTATCTTTCTCTATTTGCTACTCCTGTCTATACTCTGCTTTGCTCTGTGTCTTCAGAAACTGACTTTCCTTTGCTCTGGGCCAGTGAAGGTGGAGAGTGGCATCAAAGTATTTAGAGTTCTACTCCCTATCCCAGGTTGCTTCATGAGCTGAATGTCACAGATCCCATCACCCAGGTCTCATAGCCATCTCCAGAAGAGCTTCTTTTTCCAGTTCCCTGTAATCACTCCTTCCCATTTCCCCTACCCCTGCTCTTCATCTACTCTGTCTCTTGTGGTTTCCCTACATTCTATCCACATATTTATAGAGTGGCTTTTTATCAGTTTCTTCTCCAATAATCTAGTTTTACCATATCCTTTGTTCGCTAACAGTCCCTGACTGATACACCACAAACAGGCTTTCCTCTTCTTCTCTTTGGCCATGATCTTCTAGGAAAGTGCAGAGAGCCAGTGCCTTCATGTAGGGTGTGCCCTACAGGAGTGAGTCAATGGGCTAAAGAGAAGTCCAATAGGCACATGTGTGTGTGTGTGTGTGTGTGTGTGTGTGTGTGTGCATGCGTGCATGTATGACGGGGTGAGGTAGGGTAGTTATCTAGAAAAAAGGGAAATCTCAAAATAAAATCGAACTCTACCACATAAAGTAGATGGGCCTTGGTTTCAATGTAACCACTTGTTGCTACACATATTCACATTTTCTCTGATAAAGACTGATTCAGTGATTGAATGGAAATCACACATGACCATTTAATGAGTCATGCCCTTTTATTTTATCTTTTCTATTTTTCAATGTAAAATGTTGAGATCTAGAATATTTTAGTTGCCTAGGGCTGCAGTAACAAATTACCACAAACTAGGTGGCCAAATACAACAGAAATTTATTCTCTCACAGTTGAGGATGCCAAAAGTTCAAAGTCAAGGAGTTGGCATGGTTGGTTCATTTTGAAGGCTCTGAGGGAGAATATAATCTTGGCATTCCTTAGTATACCTGAATACTACAAGCTCTGCCTCCATCATTGCAAGAACTTCCTTTCTGTGTGTATCTCTGTGGGTTTTCTCCTGCTCTTATAAGGACACCAGTCATTAGCTTTAGGGCCCACGCTAATGCAGTACTACTTCATCTTAACTTAGGTAATTACATTTGCAAAGGCCATATTTTCAAATAAGGTCCTAATGTCAGGTTCTGGGGGCATGAATTTTGGAGAGAGGCAAACCCACTCTAGAGACTTTCTCATATTAAATAGTATAGTTGAAATCTATTATTTAATAACAGATAATACTATTTGCAATAGTGTTACATTAAGTAAAATCTGACGAGGATAAAGATCTATTTTGTTCATATTAATCCTTGATTTTCATAAAAATTCCATTATGCTAAATATTGTATTTTATTTTCCTAAATACAGTTACTTAGTAGCCTTAACCACAGTACTCGCTTATCCTGAAAATGGCTAGTTCCCAGGAATGTATTTCATAAATAGAAGGGTGACATGGACTCTTGACATTGGAAAGAGGCTTTGACTTCTGCTCTACCACCCATTTAGTTCTGGAAGTCTACAAGAGTATTTGCTCATTTATTTAGTCATTTTTTCATCCATTTATTCATTCAAGAAATGAAGTGGACATTGCGGGACCTGGCAGGTATATTTCCTCCAGTAGGAAATTTTGCATTCTACGAGATAGGCAGTAGAAATAAAATTGATTTTTCACAGTGATATATATGTGTGTGTGTGTATATATATACATATATATTACAAATGTAAAAATATACAAAAAAAATATAGGCAATGGCACAATGGGGAATGGAATCCCGTATATTTGTTTATCACACAGTAAATGCTCAAACCATATTTGCTTTATTAATCAAAATTATCTGAAGTCAGGGAAAGCTTCCCTGAGAAACTGATACCTGATATACAAGTGCTGAAGAAAAATAAGTAGAAAACATCCTGATGAAAAAATCAAAAGCTGTTCTAAGCAAAGGGAATAAGAAGTGTAAAGGCAACTGCATGATATAGAATAATAGGCTTGAAAAGCAGTTAAGTATTTCTGTGTTGTTGGAGAAAGGACAGTGAAATATATATATTTATATATATTTACATAGCGAAATATATATATTTATATATATTTACATAGCGAAATATATATATTTATATATATTTACATAGCAAAATATATATTTATATATATTTACACAGTGAAATATATATTTATATATTGACATATATTTATATATATACTGGAATTATGACAGAAGAGTCTATGGATGTAGGAAGCAACACATCATGAAGTAGAGCTGAATAATTTATGTATTTTCCTGAGGACCATTAAGGTGTCATAAGCAGAGGAGTTTTGTGTCAGATAAAATTCAGTCATGAATTGCTTAACAATAGGAACACATTCTGAGAGATACATCATTAGGCAATTTCATCATTGTGTGAATATCGTAGAGTATACTAACACAAGCCTAGCTGTTACAGCCTACTACACACCCAGGTTGTTGTTAAGATTTGGATGTTTTGTCCCCTCCAAATCTCATGTTGAAATGTGACCACCAATGTTGGAGATGGGCCTAGTGGGAAGTGTTTGGATCATGGGGGCAGATTCTTCATGAATGGTTTGGTGCTATCTGTAACATAATGAGTTCTCACTCCATGAGTTCATGTATGATTTGATCATTTAAAAGAGCCTGACACCTTGTCTCTTTCTTTTGCTCCTTTTCTCATCATGTGACACAGTGGCTCTTCTTTGCCTTCTGCCATGTTTGTAAGCTTCCTGAGGCCCTCACCAGGAGCAGATTTGGCTTGCCTCATGTATGGTCTGCAGAACCTTGAGCAAAATAAACCTCTTTTCTTTATAAATTTCCAGTCTCAGTTATTGCTTTATAGTGATGCAAATGAACCAACACAGTTGTATACTGTAGCCTATTGCTACGAGGCTAAAAACCCATACAACATGTTATTATGCTGAATACTGGAGGTAATTGTAACATATGGTAAATTTGTGTATCTAAACATATCTAAAAATAGAAAAGATATAGTCTATATGCAGAATAAAATATTAAAAATATGGCACATCTATATAAGTCACTTGCCATACATGGAGCTTGCAAGACTGGAAGTTGCTCTAGGTGAGTCAGTGATTGTGTAATGAATGAATGTGAAAGCCCAGGACATTATTGTATACTACTGTAGACTTGGTAAACATTGTACATTTAGGTGATGCTAAATTTATTTTTAAAAAGTAATCGTATTGCTTTTTTAAAATGTTAGGACAGCTACATTGCATTTTTGTTGTTGTTGTTCTCATTGAGATGGATGGAGTCTTGCTCTGTCGCCCAGGCTGGAGTACAATGGTGCAATCTCAACTCACTGCAACCTCTGCCTCCTGGGCTCAAGCGATTCCCACCTCAGTCTCCCAAGCAGCTAGGATTACAGGCACCTGCCACCATGCCTGGCTAATTTTTTTTGTATTTTTGTAGAGACAGGGTTTCACCATGTTGGCCAGGCTGGTCTTGAACTCCTGACCTCAGGTGATCCACTTGCCTCGGCCTCTGAAAGTACTGGGATTACAGGCATGAGCCACTGTGCCCGGCCCATTGCATTTTTAAAAAGTATTTGCATTGCTTTATAAAAGATGTTAGGACAGCTACAATTTATTTATTAAATTGTATATTAGGACATTACTGTATACTACTGTAGACTTTGTAAACACTGTACATTTAAGTGACACTAAATTTATTTTTAAAAAGTAATTCCATTGCTGTTTTAAAATGTTAGGAAAGCTACATTGCATTTTTAAAAAGTAATTCCATGGCTTTTTAAAAGATGTTAGGACAACTACAACATCACTAAGTGATAGAGATTTTTCAGCCCCATTATAATCTTATGAGACCACCACAGTATATGTGGTCTGTGGTTGACTAAAACATTCTTAGGGTGCACATGACTGTATTAGAAATCCAGCTCAATCTACAGTGAAGGAGTTGGATAGAAGCAGAGTGTGATAATCAAATGAGAAATAGGAACACAAGAGGTAATCCAGGTGAAAATTGGTTAGAGTCGGTTTTATCAAGGAAATGGAATTTGCCAAATTTTGCAACTAATAGAATACCATAAAAGTGGAAAAGAAACAATAAATTACTTTTTATTTGGTTATTTTCAGTGTGAGTGCACTCATTATCCCAGAGGATAGACAATCTATTTTTTGAAATGTTTATATGAAGCTGAATTCTATTAATTCTGAAACATGATCTTTTTCTATAGAAACTTTAAAAAATAAACCAGTGTTTTATATAACATCCTTTCTGATATGTAAATACAGCTACACTATCATTTCTACATCTTAATTTTTTTTCCAGGTAAAATTGAGCCCAGGTTTAAATTATTTCTTAAATGACATGTTATCTAACAATTTCTCCATCCTGACTATGTCTTTCTAAATATACTTATGTGTAAATACTTCTTTTAAAATCCAGTGGCCAATCGAACTCCAGTTGTGGGCTGGCCGGCATACATCCCAGAAGAATAAGGTCCTCGGTTCTGAATACTGTCAGTTTAGTTGTAGAGCCTGAAATGGCATGATCTTCTTTCCCCCTTCATTTCTTCATTCCTTTGTTCTTTTGTTCGTTCATTTTTTTCTTCCTTCCTCTCTCCTCCCCTCTGTATTTTCCATTCTTTTTTAGGCAGTGGTTTCTTACTGTAATTGGTACTATGTAGAGTTTGCAGTGGTCTAACATCCTGAGGTTATATTGCATTGAAAGCATTCTCTTTTAACTTGTATGTAAGTAGTTATATTATTTTAACCTAACGAAGAAAATCTATATTATTTTGCAATCTCAGGGCATCAATGTGACTTACATTGTTTTGAGTTTTGATTTTTTCATTCACCATATTAGTTATTCCCCATGCTGTCTACTCTATTTATTAAACCTTTGCTTATTTTCAAACAAATAATTTTCCCATTTACTGTATTAGTCCATTCTCATGCTGCTAATAAAGACATACCTGAGACCAGTTAGTTTAAAAAGGAAAAAGGTTTAATTGACTCACAATTCAATATCGCTGGGGAGTCCTCAGGAAACTTAAAATCATGACAGAAGGGGAAGGAAACACATCCTTCTTCACATGGTGGCACAGCAAAAGTCACCTTTGCTCCAGTTCCCATCAAGCTCCTCATCTCCATCTGAGACCACCACAGCCTGGACTTTATCGTCCACATTACTATCAGCATTTTGGTCAAAGCCATTCAACAAGTCTCTAGGAAATTCCAAACTTTCCCACATTTTCCTGTGTTTTTCTGAGTCCTCTAAACTGTTCTGACCTTTGCCTGTTACCAAGTTCTAAAGTAGCTTCTGCATTTTCTGGTGTCTTTATAGCAGTGTTCCACTCCTGGTACCAATTTACTGTATTAGTCCATTCTCATACTGTCAATAAAGACATACCTGAGACTGGGTAATTTTTAGAGAAAAGGGGCTTAATTGACTCAGTTAAACATGGCTGGGGAGGCCTCAGATCATGGCAGAAGGGGAAGAAAACACATCCGTCTTCACATGGCACAGGAGAAGTGCTGAGCAAAAGGAAGGAAAGTCCTTTATAAAACCATCAGAATTTATGAGAACTCACTCAGTATCATGAGAACAGCATGAGGGTAACTAACACCCACAATTAAATTACCTCCCACCAGGCCCCTTCCATGACACATCAGGATTATGGGAATAATTCAAGATGAGATTTGGGTGGGGACACAGTCAACCCATATCATTCCACCCATGACCCCTCCCAAATCTCATGTCCTCATATTTCAAAACACAACCACACCTTCCCAACAGTCCTCCAAAGTCTTAACTCATCCCAGCATTAAATCAAAAGTCCAAGTTCAAAGTCTCATGTGAGGCAAAGTCCCTTCTGCCTATGAGCCTGTAAAATCAAAATCAATTTAGTTACTTCTTAGATAAAATGAGGATACAGGCATTGGGTAAATACACCCATTCCAAATGGGAAAAATGGGCCAAAACAAAGGGACTACACGTCCCATCCAAGTCCAAAATCCAGTAAGGCAGTCATTAGACCTTAAAGTTTCAAAATTATCTCCTTTGACCCAGTGTCTCACATCCAGGGCATGCTGATGCAAGAGGTGGGCTCCCACAGCCTTAGACAGCTCTGCCCCTGTGGCTTTGCAGGTTACAGCTCTCCTCCTAGATGCTTTCATGGGCTGCCATTGAGTGTTTGTGGCTTTTCCAAGTGCACAGTGTAAGCTGTCAGTGGATCTACCATTCTCTGTTCTGGAGGATGGTGCTCCTTTCTCATAGCTTTATTATGCAGGGCACCAGTGGTGACTCTGTGGAGTCCACAACCCCATATTTCCCTTCTACATTGCCCTAGCAGAGTTTCTCCATGAGGGCTGTACCTCTGCAGCAAACTTCTGCCTGTACATCCAGGCATTTCCATACATCCTCTGAAATCTAGCCAGAGGTTCCCAAACCTCAGTTCTTGACTTCTTTGCACCCATAGGCTTAACATCACATGTAAGCCACCAAGGCTTGGGGTCTGGACCCTCCGAAGCAATGGCCTGAGCTATACCTTGGCCCTAGAGCTGAAGCAGCTGGGATGCAGAGCACTATGTCCCGAGGCTGCATAGGGCAGAGGTGCCTGGGCTTGGGCCATAAAACCATTTTTCCCTTCTAGGCCCCCAGGTCTGTGATAGGAGGGACTGCTGTGAAGGTATCTGACATGCCCTGGAGACATTTTCCCAGTTGTCTTGGTGGTTAACATTTGGCTCCTCATAACTTATGCAAATTTCTGCAGTGGGCTTGAATTTCTCACCAGAAAATGTGTTTTTCTTTTGTGTTGCATCATCACGCTGCAAATTTTCCAAACTTTTATGATCTGCTTCCTCTTGAATGCTTTGCTGCTTAGAAATTTCTTCTGCCAGGTACCCTAAATCACCTGTCTCAAGTTCAAAGTTCCACAGATCTCCAGGGCAGGGACAAAATGCCGCCAGTCTCTTTGCATAGCAATAGTGACGTTTACTTCAGTTTCTAACAAGTTCCTCATCTCCATCTGAGACCACCTCAGCCTAAACTTTATTGTCCATATCACTATCAGCATTTTGGTCAAGGCCATTCAACAAGTCTCTAGGAAGTTCCATAATTTCCCACCTTTTTTTTTTTTTTTTGGTGACAAAATCTTGTTTAGTCACGCAGGCTGGAGTGCAATGGTACGGTCTCTGTTCACTGCAATCCCTGCCTCCTGGGCTCAAGCAATTCTCCTGTCTCAGCTCCCTGAGTAGCTGGGATTACAGGCACCCATCATCAGGTGCAACTAATGTTTGTATTTTTTTTTTTTTTTTAAGTAGAGATGGGGTTTCACCACGTTGGCCAGGCTGGTCTTGACCTCCTGACTTCAAATGATCTACCCTCGTGAGCCACCATGCCTGGCCCTTTCCCACGTCTTCCTGTCTTCTGAGCCTTCCAAATCTCTAGGAAGTTCCAAACTTTACCATATTTCCTGTCTTCCGAGTCCTCTAAATTGATCCAACCTCTGCCTGTTACCCAGTTCCAAAGTGGCTTTCGCATTTTCAGGTGTCTTTACAGCAGCAGCACTCTACTCTTGGTACCAATTTACTATATGTATCTGTTCCCACGCTGCTAATAAAGACATACCCAAGGCTGGGTAATTTATAAAGGAACTAGGTTTAACTGACTCACAGTTAAGCATAGGTGCAGAGGCCTCAGGAAACTTGCAACAATGGCAGAAGGGAAAGTAAACATGTCCTTCACATGGTGGCAAGCAAGGAGAAGTGCTGAGCAAAATGGGGGAAGCCCCTTATAAAATCATCAGATCTCATGAGAACACACTAAATATCACAAGAACAGCATGAGGGTATAACTGCCCCCATGATTAAATTACCTCCCACTGGGTCCCTCCTATGACACATGGGGATTATGGGAGCTACAATTCAAGATGAGATTTGGGTGGGGACACAGCCAAACTATGTCAGTTGCCATGACTCTTAATTCTCTCTTCTGGAACTAATCACTTTCTGCCTTGTGTTATAGTTATTTTGAGATAGGACTTATCTTTCATAGATGATAATTTATTTGATATCAGAATTCATTCTGATTTATTTTTATTCTATGGCCGAAAATGGGGTTTTGAAAATTATAAACATTTTGTTGAATAAACGAGTGGGTAAATAATTTTAAAGAAATAAAATGTTTACCATTTTTAAGTATTGTTTGTTTCTGTTTGTGCAATCAGCTTTAATCCATCCTAGATTGAAAATCAATTTTTGATAAAATATTTAAAAAGAAAAACTGCAAATGAGTTTTCTGATTTCCATCTCTCATTCATAAACATTTTTTCATTTGCCTCAAGTAATAAAATTTTCCTTATTCTAATTTATATGAATTTTCCTTATTCTAATTTATCTGAACATTGATTTATAAGTCTCAGGCCTATCCTTGATCATTCAGTTTATTTTATCTTTGGCATGTGCCCTTTGAAAATCTAAGTGGTCCTCTTCCTGTGCAGCAATATTAGTTTTTGGCACCCTTATTTTTTTGGCAGAATAATATGATTGTTTTGTTGAAACATTTCTAAAGACTTTTAGTCTTCTCCCCTTTTAATATATATATTTTCAATTGCTTTATATATGACACCAGCATTGCCCTTTTCTTGGCAGGTAGATGTTCTTTACTAATGTTAAATAATATTAATATCATCTTCCAGGATCTCCACTTTTTGTCAAATACAACTTTTAAATTGATCAAAATTAAGGACAGCAATTTATGGTTGCTTTATCAACCATCTGAAATACAAACTCCAGACCAAGAAAACATGTTATTCATATGTAGATATAGAAATATGTGTATGTATATCTATCTATCTACTCACCTATCTAAATAAACATCTTTTAATAGAGTGTGATGACTAGCTTTGACCTCAAAAACTTGTATCATACTCAACTAGTAAATAATCTTACTGAAAGTAGGAGGAAGATGAAGACATTCTTTATCACTAACACTATTTATTATTCTTCTGAAGTTTTGTAGCAATGCTGTTAAAAGTAGAGATATTAAGGATAGGATCGGGAGATAAGCACAATAAATGACAGAAAATGTTATAGCTTATCTGGAAAACCCAAGACAACTAAGTGAGAAGCCATATAAATGCAGTAGTTTTTCTGGGAACATATAGAACATAACAGTTTTTATTTGCCCTTCAAGTTTTAAAGTTTTATTTTATTTTACATTGACACAATAATTGTACATATTTATAGGGTACCATGTGATGTTTCAATACATGTATGCATTGTGTAATTATCAAATCAGGGTAAATAGCATATTCATCACCTCAAACATTTATGTTTTTTTCTATTGAAAACATTCAAAACCTACTCTTCTAGTTATCTTGAAACATACCATACATAGCTCAAAACTTCTGAGCTTCCTGTGCCTGAATGTCCGTGTCTCTTTGAAGACTTCAGAAGTTTTCAGCATTTTGTTAAATAAGCTCTCTGTCCCTAGCTTTGTCTCTTTTACTTCTAGAATTTCATACGGTAAACTTGATCATTTAATGGTGCCTCATAAGTCTTGTTGGCTGTCTTCATTCACTCATTTTCATTTCTTTTTCTTTTTAACTCTAACTCGGTAATTTAAAAAGACCTATCTTCAAATTCAGAGATTCTTTCTTCTGCTTGAGCTAGCCTGCTATTGAAGCTTTCTATTGTATTTTTATTGTGTTTATTGAATTATCTTCAGCCAAGATTTCTGTTTTTATGACACCCATTTTTTTTTTGATAATTTGTCATCATATACTATTTTTCTGATTTTATTGAATTGTCTCTATTATTTAGTGTCATGCTGAGTTTCCATAAGATTATTATTTTACATTTCTTTCCAGGCAATTTGTAAATTGTTTGCTTTGATGTAAATTACTGGAGAGTTATTATGTACCTTTAGTGTTCTTGCTTCTTCCAGTTTGTGTTCCTGAATTCATATCCACACATCTGGTATCACTTCTTACAAACTTTGTAGAGTGGCTTTCATAGAGAATGTCTTTAGCTTGTAGGTAAATCTTAGTGTGGCAGTTGGGAAGGACATGATGACTCTGATTTTGAGTAGATCCAGTGATACAGCTGTGGTCATCACAGTAACTGTGGTTGCCTCAGTGTCCTAGGCTATAGGAGTTTGTGGCAGCAGTGGTAGTAATGTAGGTTGTTAAGGTCCTCAGTGTCAAGTGCTTTTGGGGTCCTCCTATTCTTATTTTCCCCATTTTTCCCAAGGGGGTCCCTCTTGGTATCAGATCTGACATGGCTTACAGGCAACTATAGTGGCACTGGATCTTAGGAGGCATGTGCTCAGAGAATATGGAGTTGAGGTCACAGTCTCAGGGTCCCATTAACCTATTGTGGCAACTGGGTCTTGGGATGCGGGTTCACTCTATGAGGCAAGGTTGGATGAAGATTGGCCCCAGAGTTGGAGTCTATGATTCTGAGGCACCCCCTAGCAGCTTTTGGTTTCAGTTTTGATTCTGACCCTGAGGTCAGGGAGCAGCAATGGCTTGGTTCAAGGGAGGGAGTGTTTTGGGGCTCTGAGCATGGGGAACAGGGTAAGGCTGCAATTCAGGAATCAGAGCCAATAAAGCATAGTGGCAAATTGGGTCCAAGGGGTTGAGGCACCACGTAGTGGTAACTCCAGACCCTGGGATTGTGAGACATGGCAGTATGCCAGATTCTATGAGGCCACTTTCAGCATCAGCCAGATCCTTGGAATGGTACATAACAGCTGTTACTTGGGCCCTGCTGGGCAGGGAACAGCACAGCAATGACTCCATTCTCCAAAGAGGTGGGTGTCTCAGCATCTCAGACTCTAAGTGAGCTAGTCCAGTTCCAGGAAAGTGGGGTACTAGGGTTATTTGACCTGTAGAGCAGAGTGTCTCAGCTCAGCTACTGCTCCGTTTCCCTGAGACATAGGGTACTATATAAGCTTACTCCTCAGGTGTGTGGTTTTTCAGCTTAGCCCAAACACTTCATTCCCCAACAAGTGATGCTCCACGTTAGCTTAGGCCTGGGGACATGATTGCTTTGGCTGACCAGGGCACCTTTTCCTTGGGAGGCAAGGCACTGGTTCAGCTTAGACAGCTGGGAACATGATTGCTCTGGGTGGCCAAGGTGCCATTTCCTGGGAGGCAGGATGCTGCTTCAACTTAGGCACTGGGAAGAGTAGACTGTGACTGCTTTGGGTGGCAAAGGTTCTGTTTTCCTAGGAGACAGGGCACCTCTTCAGTTCAGGCACAGGGAGGTGGGACTGCTCTAGGCAATCCAGGCAGCATTTCCCAGGGATGCCAAGCCTTGCTTCAGCTTTGACACATGGGGGCAGGGCACAGCAGCGACCCAGAGGGGTAGACACAGTGGCTGTACAGCAGCTTGACTCCACAGAGTAGAATGTAGCAGCAGCTCAGTGGTGGGGTGGTGGGCCACTAGGTGGGGGTGGTTCAACCGCAGCTAAGCCTCAGAGATGGAAGGGTACTGTGGTCACTCAGTCCTGGAGAAGGACATACTCCAGCAATAGTAATCCCATGATGGCATGGCATGGTAGACACATGGGCCACAGTGGGTATAGCACAATGTAGGCTCCTTCTCTGGAGGGAACACAGCTGTGTGGACGCCACACAGCTTCCTCAGCTAGACCTAGAGCCTGTGAAGACTGCAGAGTCCCCCAGTGTTGACTACTGTATGTTTACAAGGTATTGATTGGGACAGCTGGGGTTCCCTTGTTTACCTTTTCCCTGGAGTACGAAGTCCCTCCTGGTTCTGAGCTGATTATGGCTGGGCAATGGGGCAGTGGAGGCCAGCTGTTTCCTTTTGTTCTCTATGTGGCCGTCCTGGGTTTCTGTACTCTACAGCGTTTCTGCTGCAGTTTTGATGTGCTCCAGCACTCTCCTTTAATTTTTTTTCATAATAATGTAGTTGGTTATTTATTGTTTTGGCTGTCTTTCTGGAGGAACGACTGCCAAGGGCTTCTAGTTCACCCTCTTGTTGCCATCACTCCCTCCTTCACTCTTGAAGATTAAATTCACCATATATAGAATTCTAGATTGGTGGTTTTTTTCTTTCATTGCTTGCTTTATCAAGCAGGAAAGAAGAGAGAGAAGTGAAATATGTAACTCCTATAGTAATTCTTATTCTTTCTTTATAGGTAAGATGTTTTATTCTCCCTGGCTTCTTTCAAGATTTTTTTGTCTTTGTATTTTCTGCATTTAAATATGATAGGCTGAGATACACACATATTTTGTTTGCCTTTTTTGTTGCTGTTTATTTTTGTATTTGTCATGTTTAGGGCTTCCTGAGTTTCAAGAATTTGTGGTTGGTGTCTGTCATTAATTTTGGAATGTTCTCAGTCATCATAACTTCAAGTATTTCTTCTGCTTCATACATTCTTTCTTCTTCTAGTAATTCAATTATACTTCTAATTTTTTCATAATTCTTGGATATTCTGCTGTATATGTGTGTGTGCATGCATGTGTATGTTTTATTCTTTTTTCTCTGTGCATTTCAGTTTTGGGAGTTTCTATCGACTATCTTCAAGCTCACTGATTATTTCCTTGGCCATGTCCAATCTACTGATAAACTCATAAAAGTCATTCTTAATTTATGTTACAATGATTTTTATTTCTAGTATTTTCTTTGAACATTTCCTTAGAATTTCCATCTCCTTGTTTATATTAGCCATCTGTTCTAGCATGTGGTCTCCTTTTTTTCATTAAAGCACTTAGCAAGTTAATTATGAATTATTAATTGATAGTTATTAATTATATTTTCCATGTCTGATAATTCCAACTTTGAACTTCTATCTGAATCTGGTTCTGATGCTTGCTTTGTCTCTTCAGGCTGTTTTTTCTTGTCTTTGGCATGCCTTGAATTTTTTTTTAAAGTTGGACATGTGCTATGTTGTATTATTTTGAGAGGTTTCAGTGTGAGTATTTATGTTAATCTTGCTAGGAATTTGGCTATGTTTAGTGTTTGCTGTAGGTGCCAGAGACTTTAAATTCCTATTATATTGTTGTTTTTGTCTTCCCTTTTGACTTTGAGTTTCACTAAATTCAGAGTCTGTTTATTGAAGATTTTTCATCTAAAATCCACTATTCTATGCTGGATCCCTGTTGGTTTGACAGCAAGTTGTGTGTGGGAGGGAAGAGTGCTTGACATCTTATGATTAAATCTCAGTCTTCTACTGTGTTTATGTCTCTGGGTTGTGACCTTCACAAGTATATCTTAGGTTCCTTCCCACCTCCCACCCCACAGCCCACAAGCCTGGAAGACTAGGGAGCACTAGACTGGGAGATATGACCTCCTGCAGTAGGTGAGATAAAACTTGGTAAATTACTTTCTCCTGAAAATTAAGCCTTCATTATGGAGAATGCTATTTGTGTATTTCATTAGATTACTCTTTATGAGGGGATTTTTTTTTTTTTACCCTTTGCCATGTCAGATTAATGAGGGGTTTTTTTTTGGTTTGCTTGTTTGTTTGTTTTTTACCCTTTATCATGAAAACCTAGTTTCTAGAGGTAACATTTATAAAAGGGTGAGCACATCTAAGGCTAAGACTTTTGTAAGTTTCTCAATTACACTAGTTCAGACTCAGCTTCCAGGCACTTCATCAAAATCACCATTTAAGTGCACCTACTAGTTTATGGCTCCAGTGGCCCGCTTCACATGAAAACACCTTACTTGTGACTCTGATTTTCCCATCTTCCCAAACTATAGGGTGTGGGTTTATCCTGCAAATTCAGCTTTCTGAAGGATTCGTGAAAGTCATTGATCTTCAGTTTTTTTCCACTTTTTATTTTAGGACAGAATTTGACAGCTTCCAAGCTCTTTATATATTGAAGATAAATCTGAAAGTAACTATATATAAATATTCCTTTATATTTGTATCTATATAATTCAAATATATTATGGAAAAATACATTTTAATAAGATCAGAAAAATACTTAGGTTGAATTTAAGAAAAAATGCACGAAGGCCAATTCTTTCTAAATGAACTTCTAAATTTAATACAATTTTAACAAAAATACCAAAGATATTTTTGGAAGTGGATAAGCTTATTCTAAGATTCATATGAGAAACAAAGAAGAATGACTATTGAAATTCTGAAGCAAGTGCATTATGCGGCTGAATCCAGATTTACATAACAAATGTAAGTAATAGGGTTGGATAAAATGCAGAATGATTCATTTATTCAATAAATATTTAATATGTGCCAAAAGTAGGTCACACACTGTCGTAAGCATCTTGCATAGTGGAATGAAGAAATCAGAAACAATTATTTGCCCTCACAAAGCTTATATTCTAACAGGGGAAGACAGAGATTATAAAAAATTTGCAAAATATCAAATATATTAGCTGATGGAAACTGCAATGGAGAAAAAGTAAAGCAGGAAGGGGAATGAGAAATGCGGGGGAGAGGATATAAAATATGAAATTGTGTAGTTAAGAGAAGTTTTACTGATGAAGTGACATTTGAGCAAATGTGTGAAACAAGTCACGGAGTATGCCATGGAGATACTTGTACATTTTCTAAGAATAGGAAACACTAAGTAAAAAGGTTCTGGTGCAAAAAATAAATGCTTAGTATTATGTTGGTGCAAAAGTAATTGTGTTTTTTTGCCATTGAAAGTAATGACAAAAACCACAATTACTTGTTCACCCGCCTAATAATCCTCAGAGTAACCTAAAGGTAAACTAGGAGTTGAAAGAACCACAGTGAAAATGCTAAGCAATGAGATCAGAGAATTAAGAAGGAAAGGTCATCTGCAGCTCTGTGGAGAGTAGATCACTCTAAGAATGTTGACATTTCATCTGAGTTTGATGAGAACCCATGGAAAGAATTTGAGCAGAGCAGTGTCATAATCTGACAACTTGAGGGACCTTTTCTATGCTCTGTATTGGGAATAAACTGTTGAAGGGGGAAAGTCAGAAGCAAGAAAATGAATTAGGTTAATGTTATAATAATATCAGTAAAATATGATTTTGCAATAGACAAGGGTAGTAGCAGTAGAGGGATAATGCAGAGGAGGTAGTTGTAAGAACAAGTAGTGTAAGTTCATGGAAGAAAGATCAGAAGTGAAATTTAGGGCTTGTAAAGTTTGAGATGCCTATGAGACGTTCAAGTAAAATGTTACATCTGTACTTTCTTGTATGATTCTACATTTAAAGGGAAAATCTGGGCTGTAGATATAGATTTGGCAATGTTTTAGCATGTAGATATTTAAAGACATAAAACTGGTTGGCTAATGACAGAGTAATAAGGACTAAATCCTGAGACAGTCCATTGGTAGATATTGGAGAGCTTAGAAATAACCAGCAAAGAGAACTAAGAAGGATTTGCCAGTGAAGACAGAGGAAAACCAAGAAAATGTGGGAGGCTGTGTAATAAATAATTTTAACTGCCTTTATTCCAAGTTCCTGGGAGGGGATCTCTAAATCCTTGGAATTTCTGAAGTAATAGGAGTGTCTTTGTTATTCAATAATTTTTTTGAACAAAAACAACATGTTATTCATGATGGGTCTCTACGTATCTTATGCCAATAAGATGAGTCATGACTGAAATGAGCCGTAACAGAAACACCAACCATGTGATTAGAGGGTTGAGGAGTTTTGAGTTGAGATATCAATGCAACCTCTGATGAGAAGAGGAGGTTGGATATTGAATTAAACTGAATGGGTTAATGGTTCAATCAGTCAGGTCTATGTAATGAAATCCTAATAAAATCTCTGGACACTGAGACTCACATGAACATCCTTTATTGACAGTACTCTACATGTTATTGCACACTGATGTTCTAGGAGAGCAATAAGTCCTGAGGACAAGAAAGCTTTTTGTTTGGGACCCTCCCACACCTTGCCCTGTGAGCGGATTTCTTTGCATGGTAATGATTTGTATCTTTTTGCTATTAAAACTATATTTGTAAGTACAGCACTTTCCTGAGTTCTGTCAGACATTCTAGTGAATTATTTAATGAGAGGGTAGTGTGAACTCCTTAATTTGTAGAGAGCAGATCAGAGTGGTCTGGGGAACTCCAGGCTTGTGGGTGTGTCTGAAGTGAGGGTAGACTTACAGACGACTGTCTTCTTAACTGGTGCAGTTTGACATAACTATGAATAGTTGTATCAGAAGTCAATGCTGCGGCCAAGGGAAGAAAATGTTTCAAGGAGTAGGTAGTCATTATCTGAATCATGTTATATGAGGAATGAGAATGGAGGTTTCTTTTTAACACATGGAAATTATAGTTCACTTTGGGAAAACAAAATATCATTGAGTTAAATTAGTAAAATTTTGATTTGAAAGGCTTCCATCCATAACAGGAGGACAGAAATTTTATAGATTACCCTTTTAAGAAGTTTTACTATCAACCAAAGGAGACGTGTGATTTTAACTGAAGGTAGATGTGCGGTCAAGGGATAATTTTTCTTCAAGATAGAGATTTCATAGCATGTTTATGCTGTTGAAAATATATTGGAAGGAAAACATAGATGACATAAGAAATAGTTGAGATAATGTCTGAGAAAATGTCCTTGGGTGTACGGAAGGCATTAAATTAGTTGCTTTACTGTTAGGGTTGGCCTCGGAAAAAATACAGAAAATGCTTTCATAATAGCAGAAGAGAAGAAAGAGCATAAGCATAGATGTCGTCAAATGGATAGATGTGGTAGTTTGAACTTATAGAGAAAGTCTCTTTTGATGGCCTCTATCTTTAGTAGAATATAATATAAGGTCATGGAGTGATAGTGAAGATAACATAAGAATGACTGAAGGCTTGAGGAGAAAAAAGCAGGTATGAACCCCAGTCTGCAGTAACGGCTCATGAAAGGATAGAGGTCATGAATTTAAAGTGAAATGAGTCAGCACGGTGACCGTGAGTAGCAATAAGGAGCACGGAGAATACCTATTCCACAGAGTTAGAAGTGGCTAATAAACATGATAGCAAAATCTGTCATTACCTGAGAAGACTTCCAGGGAAGAAGTGCATTCATGGGAGAATTGGGTTTCTCTTAAATGAATACGGTAAAGTGAACATTTAGGATATTAAGATGTTTGCTGATTACAGATTAATGTAACAGAATAGAAAATACATACATAATTCTGCATATGTGTATATGTGTATGTGTATGCATTCATTATGAAAGTATAATTTCACATCAATGCAGAAAAAATTAGATTATGTAATAAATACCTTATGATAACATGGGGGGGGTGAATCTCTACCTTATATTTTATGCCAAGAAATATTCATATGGATCAAATATTTAAATATGAAAAAGAAAATTATAAATTTGTTAGAAGAAAAGAAATTGAAAAATAATTTTAGAATGGGTAAAACATTTCAAAATATTAACAAAAATGCAGGAATCATTATCTATTTTATTGACCAATTTTATCATTTAAGGTTTTAAAAAATATATTATAAAACATATATAAGATCATGCCATTGCACTCCAGCCTGGGCAAAGAGAGTGAAACTCTGTCTCAAAAAAAAAAAAAAATCGGAAAAAAAAAACAAACCTAGAAATACCATATGACCCAGCCATCCCATTACTGGGTATATACCCAAAGGATTATAAATCATGCTGCTATAAAGACACATGCACACATATGTTTATTGCGGCACTATTCACAATAGCAAAGACTTGGAATCAACCCAAATGTCCATCAATGACAGACTGGATTAAGAAAATGTGGCACGTATACACCATGGAATACTATGTAGCCATAAAAAAAGGATGAGTTTGTATCCTTTGTAGGGACATGAATGTAGCTGGAAACCATCATTCTTAGCAAACTATCACAAGAACAGAAAACCAAACACCGCATGTTCTCACTCCTAGGTGGAAACTGAACAATGAGATCACTTGGACTCAGGAAGGGGAACATCACACACCGAGGACTATTATGGGGAAGGGGAAGGGGGGAGGGATGGCATTGGGAGTTATACCTGATGTAAATAACGAGTTGATGGGTGCAGCACACCAACATGGCACAAGCATACATTTGTAACAAACCTGCCAGTTGTGCACATGTGCCCTAGAACTTAAAGTATAATAATAAAGAAAAAAAAAAGAAAAAAATAAACTAAAGAACTAAACCTGAGACATCCAAAATATGGTTCACCCTGTCACTGAACTAGAATGTAAAATGTAAAAAAAAAAACAAAAAAAACCCAAAAAAACATATATAAGAAAAGGCCAAAGGCAAATTGTAAAATGAAAATTTTTTTTTTACATTACAGAAAATAGCTAATTTCCTTTATTAGTAATCATACACAGTTAATAAGACCAATAACCCATATAAAAATGGGGAAAAAATATGAACAGCCAACTTATTTAAAAAATAAAAATGAAATGCAGCTAGCTTTAGACATATTACAAGATACTCTGTGACTCATATTAAAATTGCAAATTAAAACTATAAAATTCCCAATTTTACCCATCAATCTGGCAAAAATCAAAAAGTTTGATTTATCATTGTCAGGGAACAGACACTAAGTGTAAGATGGAAAACAAATGGACTATCCATTAATAGGAGACTCTGTTAAATAAGTTATGGTACATTATTACAATGGAATGCTAAATAGCAAATCAAAAGAATGAACTGAATTTTATATACTGCATTTAAATATAAAAAATTATAATAATAATTTGAAGAGGAAGTAATATTTGCAAAGAGTAATACTGTAAATTATGAAAAGGGCTATTCAAGACTCAGTATATTTTATGTAATAGTCTCTTTGTTAATAAATCAAAGAAAAATATTCATACACACACAAACACACAAATAGGTATGGAGACAAATATTTGTGTAAAATATGTAGGAACATATATCAATACTAATGTGTGCTTCTAAAACGGGGATTTGGAGTCTATGGTAGAATGGGAGACCTTTTGAATTTTATAACATATCTTCTTTTATATCCTATTTATGTTTTCCTCTTCAAAAATTTTAAAGAAATATTTTCAATTATAATACAGCTGGAAACTATTAAAACACTAAGCAGGGAAGTTTCAAAAATATAAATAAAGTAATATTAACTATAAACAAAAACCCTTGGAATATTTAAAAACATACTTGAACTAAATCTTAGAAAATAAAATGTAATAAGACAGAGTGATTTCACGAGGTGGTTGAAGACTATTGAGGTAGACCTTTAAGAAGGAGGATGTGGTTTGGTTAATTCTATATTGGGTAAAATATTAAGTTAAGCATATTTGCTAGAAGTTTTTAAAATTAAATAGAATGTATCTCCTCCAAATTTGACATGAAAACAATTTAAAAATTAACATGTCAATCAAGAAAGATAAAATGAATCACAATAGCAGTAAATAAAAGTCAGAATATATGATAGAAAAAATTTCAAATACATCAGTGACTACAATAAATGTAAATGCAGTAACTTATTTAAAGTCAGAGCTACCCATCCCCTATCTCTTTCTCTGTTAAGAAAAAAAATAAATAAACAAAAGGTAGTTGTATTGCTTTTGCTATTAGAACCAATGTGGTTTTGCAGATCGTGACTTATATTTGGTGAAATTCCTGGTTTGCATATTTTTTCCTAGATATGTGTGTTCTGCTGCTTCAGTCTGTTTTGGCCTCAGCAGAAACTTAAAATGCATGTCCAAAGGTCATGTTGTAGGTCACAACAATGTTCCAGAGTCTCTACCCTCCTCTGAATGCCTGTCTTTGCCATGTATCTGTGTAGAGCCCTCCCACTACTCTGACTGTGGCTCTGGCTTTGACTATGTGATTTCCTTTGACCAATGGAATGCTAACAAACATGGCCAAGGGGAGTCTTGGAAAGTGTGTACACACGGGATTTGCCTGCTTCTGCACTCGGCCCATATAAAATAAGAGCACACCTGCTCGAGGAGGAAAGACAAGAACACAGCCAAGTCACAGCAGTCATTCTATGCAAGGCCATCCCACATTAGCCAAAAGCCAGCCGTCCCCTATAACATATGAACAATGCCCACGGAGTTGGATAAGAAAAATGATCCAATTAACCCACAGATTTGCTTATTGTTTTAAGTCACTGAGTTTTGACATGATTGGTTAGAAAACATTATGGTGCTAAAAGATGAGGCTCGTGGAGTTGGCTTTCTCAGTTAGTGTAGAAAAGTGCAGTGGTGAAATGCCTGTGTTAATATGTTAAGAGACCTCATACATCAATATAAACCAATGAACTCAGGGAAGTGAAACATAATGATCTCACTCACAGTCATTGAAGGACTGTTTTACAATTTTTTTCACCAAATAATCAAAATATATTTGACTTTTAAAAAGTATCAAAGGTCTAACAACCCCTGCTTTTCCATACTTCTGTTAGAATCAGTTTATGCTCCTTCAACTCTTTCTGTTCACCTGCTATGTAATTCTCATTTTCCCATCTTATCCTGCTGTCTGACAGTTGCCTTCTCTTTTCTGGCTCTCCTGCCTCTGTTTAACCTGCCAACACCTTTTGTTTTCCCTTCCATGCATCAGGAAAAGGAAGATAACTTGGCATACCTGCTAGAGACTTATGACAGTAATATATGAGCAGGGTGCTTCACTGATGTCGTAGGATAAAACAGTACCCTCAAGAAGACAAACCCTCTGTCATTTGGTTTCCAGGGATACAAACATATCTAAAAATGCAGAGCTAAATACACTTTAAAATAAGAAATTCTTTTAATAATTGAAGTGTAGAAAATGATATAGAGAGAAAAACACGGCTTTGGAGCCAGACACCGCTGAGAGTGAATTCTGACAACCGTTTACTCCAGGCAAGTTACTTAACTGCTTGACTATCCCTTTTATCTTCTGAAAGATGTGAGGATTATATGAGACAGAATAGCTAAACTCCTGGCACAACCAGCATGTTTCTTCTCCTGTCTCTCTGGCTTCACCAACAACTAAGGCTTTTTTCATTTTTAACATTATTCCTAAATATCCCCCAAATCCTTCAGCAATTCTGCTGTGTCTCAGCCTCTTCAAACTGGTATTCATTCTGAGCCAGATCTCTTTAAGAGCAAAAACCCTGTGGTTACTTGGACTTACCTGCCTAATAGGACAAAAGAAAGAGAAAGTTATAATGTTTTCATAAATTCTACTTGGATACATTTTCAAATTGGAATATTTTATCCTTCTCACATGAAATACTTTCACTAATCACTAACAGTGTTAAATTCCACAACTTGCAGAAGAAATCTGGATGACTACTTGCTAATTATGAAAACACTACTAGACACAATTATGTGACATAATGGGCTATAACTAATCAATTAGATTTATAAGCTTATGGAAGATGAGGATGGTCATATCCTGCAGGAACATCTTATGCGATGAGTATGTGACAAAGTAAAAAATTTCATATCTTGGTTGACTGATACTAGTTTTTCTGACTGCTTATTTTACTAAATTACCATCTATTGAAATATCATCTTGATTTAAGGTCTCAATTTGTGCCACAACCTGCTTCATAGACATTGATGTGTAAATGTTAAAGTGTGCAATTCTTTTTGATCAATAAGGCAGCTTTCTTGTTCTTACAATATTCCATAATAGGACAATGGCAAAGAGGAACATGATCGTATCAAATGAAGCACTAGTACTTATGCCACAGCCGAAAGATAAAAACAGAAGCTACTATTTATTGAATGCTTTCGGTGTGCTAAGTACTCTGCGCACATTACTTTAATTTTAACGAAAACCTTTCATGGTAAATATCTTTAGCCCATCTTACAGGGTGAAGGTACCAATCATTTGAGAATAAGTAAGTTTCCCAAGTTCAAAATAGAATGGCTATGTTTGTATACATTTGGCCACACATTATTAAACCAACAACAAAGTAACCGTAATAACAATCACCCAGACCCACTTTTGCTGCACCCATCTGAAAATAATATTCCCACAAATTTCTCTCTCCCTCCATATTATAATCCTTTTATATCCTAGCCAATCTTAGATGCTGTCAATTTCTCCTCCTTATATTTCCTCCTCTCAGAATTCACCTGCCACCTTACCTTACTCATTTGCTATTTGTGTTATTCAGGTAAACTGCTTATGTTCTTCTTAAAGGGTTTTAGGGAAGAGAATTTTCATGTCAATGGCCAGGTGGAGGTTGAATTTTAAAGTGAAGATGAGGAGAAGTTGAAGAATGGGATTCTTTTCAACTTTTCAAAGACATAAAACAAATAAGAAGATACTGGATTAAGAATCAAATATCAGAATATAGTTAATGAATTAGAGCTTGGGTTGCCATAAGAAGCACGTAAGTGCAACATCATGCTTTGTTAGTCATTTTGTCCTTGGACAAAATAGATAGGAAAAATTCTTACAGTCCAATGTAACAAATTAATGAATCACTTTTAAGTATATTTTTGGTACATCGATGTTAATAAAAAGTGAAGAAACATTTAGTTCAGTCATTCTTGTATGAAATATGAGAAAGAAAACAGGTAGGAACTCAGACTTGCTTTTTATGGAATTAATCTTAAATTCCTCAGAGTTTTGGTTCCAGATTTTTACATCTACAGGGAACAAAGGCAGAATAACATAAAAAATGTTAATTTCATTTGTTGCATGTTACTTTTTTGGGGGGTGCTTTGTAAAACATACAAGAGCACCATGAGTTTTCAGGAATTCTACAATGATGTTGACATCTTGCTCTTTTCTAGTAGTAATGATCCAAGTTGGAAGCTGCCACCAGAGCATAATTCCTGCTAAATGATAAACTAGGTATTGGTGAGATAATATAATATCTATGTATACCTGAAGCAGAAGACTTTAGCTTGTCAGAATCATCTTATCTAATGAAATCTGGAAACAACCTGTTCTGATAAGGAAACATAGTTTTTATATCACTCCTCTATTGGATTTTCTTACCATGTTCTTCCCAAACATGGCCAGAATCTCAATTCTATTTCTCTGGAAGATTTAACCAGTTATGTTATAGCACTTTGCTTGATATTACACTTTTGTTTTTCTTTCCCTTCAGCATCCCATTTTCTCATATTCCCACCAATTTTTCCAGGGAACAGTTTCTGATAAATCACTTTTGTACGAAACTTCATCCCAGGATTTGCTTCTGGGGAACCCAAGTTGAGACAAGCATACATTAAAAATGTGAACATTTGTAATCATCAGGATAATCTACTTAGACTTTATTGAGTATCTATTTTCTTGGCACTCTCAAGGCACATTTTGACATGGTTTGTATTCTCTATACTAAAATTTTCCTGGAGTTGATATTTGAATATTTTTCATTCACTTGTTTCAAGTTTAGGTAACACATAGAATCAAATATTTAAAATTGCATATGATTTGTGCCCTGAAGAACTTTCCAGATTATTGAAACTAGTTCTAGTCTTTCAGAGATGCTTCAAGAGAAGCTAAACAGTTTAGCCATAATTGTAGAACTTAATAGAGGTAAAATCCACAATTAGAAGCTTTTTCTCTTTATTTATTTTTCCTAGCCAGTACACAGTGGTGTCTTCCTGTTATGAAATGAACACATTTTTCCCCTTTATCTGCCTTTGGTGGAGATATAGAACAGCTGGTCACCATCCTTCCCATTTGGTTAAAGAGTGCAGGAATGGATTATTATGGAAATCACTTCCTTCCCTCCAGTCTAGAAGGTGCTGACTCCACTTAAAGGAAAGAGCAATAGAGGGGAAACTTTCAATGCTGCTGGCCTGCTTCCATGTAGTCTGTGGATAATGGAGCTCTTTGATGTCTGGCACACTCATAACCACTGAACTCAGCTTTCCAGTCAGCAGAAGAGCTATTTTACACTGCTTCTGATGTGATGAAATAACTTAACTAGACATGGTTAATCACATAGCTGGTGATTATGCTATGCAAGGAAAAGCCACTAAAGTAAGCTGACTGCCTCTATGAAGAACAAAGGAAAACTCCCTAGCAGGCATACACATAGCTGACTCAAGTGCTCTGGCATGACTCGGTTTTTTACCATCCAGATTCACTCTTACTATTTTAACAACATGAAACATAATCATCACTGTGTCCATGACAACTCTGCATACCTGCCTGACTTGCCTATTGCTTATCCTGTATGACAGTCATAAGTTTCCTTCACTCTGTTCCAGAGATATCTGACTTTGATCACACTACCAGGCTGAAAACCAACCATAATTGGAACTAAAGCAGAGAAAGCTCTTTTGTAAAAGTGTAATTCCACTTAGGTCATCTGTTTATTGCTTTGCCCAAAACATCTAGATTTTCAGATGATTTGACTGGTATTACAAATGCAAATCCTATAATAAATGAGTGTCCCTGTAGGTCAGCAGCATCAAGGGAAAATATGATCTGGAGAGAATAGAACTGACAAGTTGGTTTATTAGTTCAGCTGGCTTTAAAGACCAGCCAAGGTCCTGTTTTCAACTAGATTGTTTATTTGCCTCAACTATTTCAAGAAAATAAACAAACTGGATCTAGTAGAGCAGATTCTTTCTATGTAAAGGAAATTCTAACTTTTCCAACTCTGAATGAATGGCAAGCTAATGAAATATATATTCAAGTATTTACAAAAGCTTGACAACTAAACAAATCAATGGTCTTGAAATTAAACTAGAGTTGTGGTATAGAATTACATTTTTCAATGTAACCATAGACTAAATAAACAATAAGTTGTCTTTTAAAAACTTTCCAAGAAGTCTTTGGTGGACTATCTAATGTTGGTTAAACATAGAGGGCACTATTATTCTAAAAATGATCCAAGGAACAATATAGGCCTAAGAAGGTACAGTTTCAGTAACTGGGATGCCAATTCCAGAAAAATTTTAGAGAAAATTAACCAGTGCTATGAAAATAATTGGGGTTTTGTGCTTAGGTGAGTAAGCTTTTAGGAGGTAGTGTGACAAATCACTAAAAGCTCATTCAATACAAGAAACGTTGTATTTTTCAATAATACAATAATTTGTTTAACTGTAATCAAAAATAAAATACCAGCAAACTATTAAAAGTTTAATTACAGGTGTTTTCAGTGTCTACATTATGATATGGAATGACAAGGAAACTCATCAGGCGTGCTGTGCTCTAGTTGCCTCATCAATAAACTTATGAGACTCAGTCAAAAATATTTATAGGATTCCCATTATGTACCACAGAATTTAAAGTGGTAGGCCAAACAGGCAAGTCTTAGCCCTCTTAGAATTTATACTCTTCAATAAGAAATATAACAGATATGTGGATATGAAGATAATTTCAGTTGGTGGGAACGATCCTGAAGACAATTCTGTAATATGACATGACAAGGACCTGGGAAGAAAGAGTTGCTTTAGTTTGGGTAATCAAGGATAATACTAGGAGGTGGTGTTTCAGCTGAAACCTGGTGGGTTTGAAGGAAGCCGTACAAATACCTGGTAGGAAGAAGTGTTTGGAGGAGAGAATTCCAGCCAGCACTAAGGGCCAAAGCCAAACAAAGGCCATCGACAATATCAAATTTATGATAGAGGCATACAAAGAAAGCCAGGAGAGTAGGTAAAGAAAAGCATAATTGGTCAGGTCAGAGAAACTGGAAGAAACTAGATGCGTGGCATTTGGACTATGGTTTGGAATGTGGATTTGAGTCAGTGTATTGGGAAAGCATCAGAAGATTTTTGGTAAGAGAGTGAGTGAGACAGTACTTACATATTCTAAAGAGACCCCTGGTATTTGAAGTAGAATTGATTCTAATATAGCAAGAACGGAAGGAGTAAGACCAGTGAGGAAAATATTAGTTAACCGGGACTGAGAGTAAGATGTTTTGGATTAGGGCAGTTAGACTAGATCAGAAATTCTCCATCTTTCTGGCACAATGGATTAGTTGTCAGTCTATAAACGTCTCTCAAACTAACATTTATAAACAAATAAAATTAAATGTAGAGAATGAAAAAACTAGTATATTCAAATGTAATCAAAATGTTTTTAAAATATGTCAATACATTAAATAACAAGCTTTCATGTAAACAATATGTTAAACTGTAAAGTGATATAAAATATCTGATTTATATTAATGACTAGGTGCTTCTAATATTACTGCAGTTAGTGCTACAGTCATGATTAAAGAAAATGCTAAATCTTAAAGATGTCTAAAAATAAAGATGTAAATTTTCTCTTAGAAATTCACAGATTCTTGAACTCCAGGTGACATTCCCTCGCTAAATGATTTCTATAGAAAGGAACTTGCACTTGGTCATTCTAATTCATTTGCAAGGTAAATTTTCATTGATAATGCTGGAGGAAAACAGTAATTTCCTATGCCATCAGTCATATATTTGATCATGGCTGCAATTTCCTCAGTGAGATAGTTTGGATATTTTTCCCCTCCAAATCTCAGGTTGAAATGTAATCCTCAGTGTTGGAGGTGGGGGAGGCCTGGTGGGAGGCGTTTAGATCAAGGGGGTATATCCCTCAGGAATGGCTTAGCACCATCCCCTTGGTGATGAATTTTCACAACATCTAGTTGTTTGAAAGTGTGTAGAACCTCCCTCCTTGCTCTTGCTCTCTCTTATTCCACTCTGGTAATGTGAGATGCCTGCTCCCTCTCTTTGCCCTCTGCCATGATTGTGTTTCCTGAGGCCCTCACCAGAAGCAGACGCTTGTACAGCCTGTGGAACCGTGAGCCCACTATATCTGTTTTCTTTGTAAATTACCCAGCTCCAAATATTTCTTTATAGAAACACAAGAACGACCTAACATACTCAGTTTACACAACTTTTTCTTCTTCCAATGAACCCTTTCTGGGGAGCTCAAATTCAGAGTAGCTACACCTTTTTTATCTCTAAAAAGAGTTTTGTTGCCTACAAGATAAACTCTATATATTTTTCACTTAACCAAGATACTGTGACTTCTCTTACAGTTAACTTCCACTATGGAGGCAAAAGTATTAATATAATTCAATGTCAAAATTTAGATGTCAGGTGTGAACAAACAATAAAACCAGGGCTTTGCTATCCTATATGTCCATTATTGATTTGAAAACATCATTTAATACAATTAGTGTGTACATTTTTGTTGATTTGAAAACATTATTTAATAGTGTGTATTAGTGTGTACATTAAGTAGTGTGTACATTAAGTAGTGTGTACATTTTTAGCTGTTTTTGTTTTTTTGTTGTTTGAGATGGAGTTTTGCCCTTGTGCAATGGCATAATCTCGGCTCACCACAAACTCTGCCTCCCAGGTTCAAGCGATTCTCCTGCCTCAGCCTCCTGAGTAGCTAGGATTACAGTCATGCACCACCGTGCCCCGCTAATTTTGTATTTTTACTAGAAATGGGGTTTCTCCATGTTGGTCAGGCTGGTCTCGCTCTCCCAACCTCAGGTGATCTGCCCACCTTGGCCTCCCAAAGTGCTGGGATTACAGGTATGGGCCACCATGCCCGGCCTTAGCTCCTATTTACATACAGAAACACTTTCTTCTATCTTAGCAGAAACAATGGGAAAAATCTGACTAGGAATGAAACGTCCTATGTTTTGGTCTTGGATCATCTCAATTGTTTGATGGCCTTTGGCAAATTATATGACTCATCTGTTTCCTCACTTAAAATCTAAACTTAAAGTGCATCTGCTTTATATCCTACCACCTCTAGAATTTTACATTTCTAAGAAAAACTAAACAGAGTAAATAAAATGGAACAAATTTCTTCACACTATTGATATCATTATATGGTGTATTCCTCATAGTTATTGTGTTTGTTCGATTATATTACACATTGAAGGAGAGTTCCAATTGTTTTGACAGGCCTGTCACTTTTATTAGCTCACGGATATTACATATGAAAGACATAAATTTTAATATTGATGTTTGTCTCTGAGATATGAAACAGTTTTCTCTTACATGTCTTTAGTATTCATTTTATTTTACGTAAATTTTGTTCAATACTCAATTTTCCTTTCCTATAATACTTCGAGCAACCATTGCTTTCAAAGTAATTTCCTAATAAATAATGCAAGTAGCAATGGGGGGGGGGAATTTGGGCTTTAATTATAAAAACAAAACGTGAAAATACAATAATCTTCTCTTTCTAATCTTAAATTTTATTTATGCATCTAGCCTTAAACACAAGTATGGGTCATATGCCCTATGCCCCTAAATCCATCAGGACCAACCTAATGAGAATCAGATCTTGTAAACCCACTGTTAACCACTTCAGTGAGCCATTTTGGCATCACAGAATCTAAGAGTCCATGACAGAATATATAAATTAGCTAATATGGCTAGTGTAATACGATTTGAGTGTTGAAAGCTAAATTTCTGTGACAGGTATCATAAAATATCACATGGCATTTATCATGAAGATATACTCAAAATGTTTAGATAAACATAGAGTTTTAAGTGTCTACTATCATTTTGGAAACTCAGGAAAGATGACTTCAATGTTTACTTTTTGGCCAAAATTAACAGGCATATCTTCATCAAGGAGATAAACCCAACATCAATGCAAGACTGTTAATAATCAAGGAGTCTTGTGTACCTACATACCAGTTAATCTATTTTTTTCTGAAGGAACATGAGACAAGATGAAAGGTATTACAAAGGACACACATAGTTGTTTTTATTACATAAAGAGTTTGAGGGAATTGATGAGAAGGAAGTTTGACTATATTAATGTCATCTTTGATATAATATAAACATAAGATAGGAGCAAAATGGCACAATTGAACCGTGATTCTTGGGAACAGCTACATATTAATCTAGTTTCTCATTTTACAAGGCTGTCATCTTGGGCCAGTTACTTAAAGTTTGTGGCTTCGTTTTCTAATCTGTAAACACAGTCATGATGACAGTGACTAACAGAACTCCCATTAAGAAACAATGGAGTAATTCATGGGACAAAATGCTTTGCAATTGATTAGACACTAAATGAATGTTAGTTTTCTTCTTTTTCAAAATAGTGCCTCTATTTGCTAGAGTTGTAGTAACTAAATGGAGTTACTCCTTAATATTCAGGCATTATACCATAGTAGGATGTCCTGGATAAAATTCCTTTTTTGCTTGGTTTTGATCTTCCATATCTTTGCTTCCTCTTTTTCCACACCATTGTCTGTCTGCTTTCCTTCATTAATGTTTTATTTTCTGTTTTCTCAAACTGGTATGGCTTATACCAATCATATTTTTACTCTTCTTCCCTTGCTTTACTGCTGATATTTCTCCTTCCTCCTGCTCTTGTCTCCTTCTCTTTCCTGCTCATCATTGCTTTCCTTCTTCTCTTTGGTGCAGGTTCAACACTCATTTGTACTGTGACCTCATATGCCAGAGTGGGTTTAGTTGCAAGCTTGTCTTTCCAGCCAATCTCGGCACACTTTGATCTTACAGCAACCTGACCAATCATGGCATTTCTTTGACTTTTCTCAATAGCTCTTCCAAACTTCTGCCTGCAAATTTTGCATTCTCTAGAATTCCATTTGTTTAAAGATGCCATTGTTTAGGTGCCAAATATTTGAGGTTTTGTTATATGAACAAAAAATTTTATATTTTAAATCAGGGAAATTTAACAATGCTCCAGTTGCTTAAATAATTCTTAATAAATATACACTGAAGACTTAATGCAAAACAAGTTATATGAAAAAAATTAAGAAAATGGCAAATATGAAAAAGATGCATATATTTTATTGCTTAAGAACAATAACTTGTTTTAGTTCTCAAAAACATTTACTGAAACGCCCTCCTTCAGATGGTAAAGTAAGCAACTTAATAATTTTATGAAATTCATGTTTACCCATCTCATGTGCTTATTTAAACTATCGTTATAATTAGGATGGAGAACTGTTGGTAAAAAGAACACTAGAAAATCATAACTTGGAGGGGGCGCCCAAGATGGCCAAATAGGAACAACTCTAGCCTCCAGCTCCCAGCATGAGTGACACAGAAGATGGGTGATTTCTGCATTTTCAACTGAGGTACCAGGTTCATCGCACTGGGGCGTGTCCAACAGTCAGTGCTGGTCAGTGGGTGCAGCCCAACCAGTGAGAGGGGAAGCAGGGCGAGGCATCACCTCACCTGAGAAGCGCAAGCGGGAAGGGAATTCCTTTTCCTAGCCAAGGGAAACTGAACACACAACACCTGGAAACTCAGATAACTCCCACACTAATACTGTGCTTTACCAAGGGTCTTAGCAAATAGCACACTAGGAGATTATATCCCACACCTGGCCCAGAGGGTCCCACGCCCATGCAGCCTGCCTCATTGCTAGCACAGCAGTCTGAGATCTAACTGCAAGGGGGCAGCGAGGCTAGGGGAGGGGCGCCTGCCATTGCTGAGGCTTAAGTAGGTAAACAAAACTGCCCAGAAGCTCAAATTGGGTGGAGCCCACCACAGTTCAAGGAGGCCAGACTGCCACTGTAGACTCCAACTCTGGGGACAGGGCATAGCTAAACAACAAGCAGCAGAAACCTCTGCAGATGTAAATGTCCCTGTCTGACAGCTTTGAAGACAGCAGTGGTTCTCCCAGGACAGAGTCTGAGATCTGAGATCGGACAGACTGCCTGCTCAAGTGGGTCCCTGATCCCTGAGTAGCCTAACTGGGAGACATCCCACACTAGGTGCACATGGTTGGGTACGCCTCTGAGACGAAGCTTCCAGAGCAAGAATCAGATAGCAACACTTGCTGTTCAGCAATATTCTATCTTCTGCAGCCTCCACTGCTGATACCCAGGCAAACAGGGTCTGCAGCGGACCTCAAGCAAACTCCAACAGACCTGCAGCTGAGGGTCCTGACTGTTAGAAGGAAAGCTAAAAAACAGAAAGGACACCCATACCAAAACCCCATCAGTACGTCATCATCATCAAAGACCAAAGGCAGATAAAACCACAAAGTTGGGAAAAAGCAGTGCAGAAAAGCTGGAAATTCAAAAAATCAGAGCGCATCTCCCACTCCAAAGGAACGCAACTCATCGCCAGCAACGGAACAAAGCTGGACGGAGAATGACTTTGACAAGTTGAGAGAAGAAGTCTTCAGTTGATCAAACTTCTCAGAGTTAAAGTAGGAACTATGTAACCAGTGCAAAGAAACTAAAAACCTTGAAAAAAGAATGGATGAATGGATAACTTTAATGATCAATGTAAAGAAGACCATAAAGGAACTGATAGAGTTGAAAACCATGACATGAGAACTACGTGACAAATGCACAAGCTTCAGTAACCGATTTGATCAACTGGAAGAAAGAGTATCAGTGATTGAAGATCCAATGAATGAAATGAAGTGAGAAGAGAAGTGTAGAGAAAAAAAGAGTAAAAAGAAATGAACAAAGCCTCCAAGAAATATGGGATTATGTGAAAACACCAAATCTACATCTGATTGGAGTGCCTGAAAGTGATGTGAAAAATGGAACCACGTTGGAAAACACTCTGCAGGATATCATCCAGGAGAACTTCCCCAACCTAGTAAGGCAGGCCAACATTCAAATTCAGGAGATACAGAGAACACCACAAAGATACTCATCAAAAAGAGCAACTCTAAGAAACATAATTGTCAGATTCACCAAAGTTGAAATGAAGGAAAAACTGTTAAGGGCAACCAGAGAGAAAGGTCAGGTTACCCACAAAGGGAAGCCCATCAGACTAACAGCAGATCTCTCAGTAGAAACTCTACAAGCCAGAAGAGAGTGGGGGCCAATATTCAACATTCTTAAAGAAAAGAATTTTCAACCCAGAATTTCATATCCAGCCAAACTAAGTTTCATAAGTGAAGGAGAAATAAAATCCTTTAGAGACAAGCAAATGCTTAGAGATTTTGTCACCACCAAGCCTGCCCTACAAGAGATCCTGAAAGAAGCACTAAACATGGAAAGGAACAACAGGTACCAGCCACTGCAAAAACATGCCAAAATGTAAAGACCATTGAGGCTAGGAAGAAACTGCATCAACTAATGAGCAAAATAACCAGCTAATATCATAATGACAGGATCAAGTTCACACTTAACAATATTAACCTTAAATGTAAATAGACTAAATGGCCCAATTAAAAGACACAGACTAGCAAATTGGATAAAGAGTCAAGACCCATCAGTTGTCTATATTCAGGAGACCCATCTCACATGCAGAGACACACATAGGCTCAAAATAAAGGGATGGAGGAAGATCTACCACGCAAATGGAAAACAAAAAAAAAGCAGGGGTTGCAATTCTAGTCTCTGATAAAACAGACTTTAAACCATCAAAGAACAAAAGAGACAAAGAAGGCCATTACATAATGGTAAACGGATCAATTCAACAGGAAGAGCTAACTATCCTAAATATATATGCACCCAATATAGGAGTACCTAGATTCATAAAGCAAGTCCTTAGAGACTTACAAAGAGACCTAGACTCCCATACAATAATAACAGGAAACTTTAATACCCTACTGTCAACATTAGACAGATCAATGAGACAGAAAGTTAACAAGGATATCCAGGAATTGAACTCATCTCTGCACCAAGTAGATCTAATAGACATCTACAGAACTCTCCACCCCAAATCAACAGAATATACATTCTTCTCATGACCACATCACACTTATTCCAAAATTGACCACATAGTTGGAAGTAAAGCACTCCTCAGCAAATGTACAAGAACAGAAATTATAAAACTGTCTCTCAGACCACAGTGCAATCAAACTAGAACTCAGGACTAAGAAACTCAATCAAAACCGCTCAACTACATGGAAACTGAACAACCTGCTCCTGAATGACTACTGGCTACATAACGAAATGAAGGCAGAAATAAAGATGTTCTTTGAAACCAATGAGAACAAAGATACAACATACCAGAATCTCTGGGACACATTTAAAGCAGTGTGTAGAGGGAAACTTATAGCACTAAATGTCCACAAGAGAAAGCTGGAAAGATCTAAAATTGACACCCTAACATCACAATTAAAAAAACTAGAGAAGCAAGAGCAAACACATTCAGAAGCTAGCAGAAGGCAAGAAATAACTAAGATCAGAGCAGAACTGAACGAGTCAGAGACACACAAAAAGCCCTCCAAAAAATCAATGAATCCAGGAGTTGGTTTTTTGAAAAGATCAACAAAATTGATAGACTGCTAGCAAGACTAATAAAGAAGAAAAGAGAGAAGAATCAAATAGATGCAATAAAAAATGATAAAAGGGATATCACCACCAACCACACAGAAATACAAACTACCATCAGAGAATACTATAAACACCTCTATGCAAATAAACTAGAAAACCTAGAAGAAATGGATAATTTCCTGGACACTTACTCTCCTAAGACTAAACCAGGAAGAAGTTGAATCCCTGAATAGACCAATAGCAGGCTCTGAAACTGAGGCAATAATAGCCTACCAACCAAAAAAAGTCCAGGACCAGATGGATTCACAGCCGAATTCTACCAGAGGTACAAGGAGGAGCTGGTACCATTCCTTCTGAAACTATTCCAATCAATAGAAAAAGAGCGAATCCTCCCTGATTCATTTTATGAGGCCTACATCATCCTGATACCAAAGCCTGGCAGAGGCACAACAAAAAAAGAGAATTTTAGACCAATATCCCTGATGAATACGGATGCAAAAATCCTCAATAAAATACTGGCGAACTGAATCCAGCAGCACATCAAAAAGCTTACCCACCATGATCAAGTGGGCTTCATCCCTGAGATGGAAGGTTGGTTCAAAATACACAAATCAATAAATGTAATCCAGCATATAATCAGAACCAAAGACAAAAACCACATGATTATCTCAATAGATGCAGAAAAGGCCTTTGACAAAATGTGACAGCCCTTCATGCTAAAAACTCTCAAATTCGGTATTGATGGAACGTATCTCTAAATAATAAGAGCTATTTATGACAAACCCACAGCCAATATCATACTGAATGGGCAAAAACTGGAAGCATTCCCTTTGAAAACTGGCACAAGACAGAGATGCCCTCTCTCACCACTCCTATTCAACCTAGTGTTGGAAGTTTGGGCTAGGGCAATCAGGCAAGAGAAAGAAGTCAAGGGTATTCAGTTAGGAAAAGAAGAAGTCAAATTGTCCCTGTTTGCAGATAACATGATTGTATATTTAGAAAACCCCATTGTCTCAACCCAGAATCCCCTTAAGCTGATAAGCAACTTCAGAAAGGCTCAGGATACAAAATCAATGTGCAAAAATCACAAGCATTCTTATACACCAGTAACAGACAGAGAGCCAAATCATGAATGAACTCGCACTCACAATTGCTTCAAAGAGAAGAAAATACCTAGGAATCCAACTTACAAGGGATGTAAAGGACCTCTTCAAGGAGAGCTACAAACCACTGCTCAATGAAATAAGAGAGAACACAAACAAATGGAAGAATATACCATGCTCATGGATAGGAAGAATCAATATTGTGAAAATGGCCATACTGCCCAAGGTAATTTATAGATTCAATGCCATCCCCATTAAGCTACCAATGACTTTCTTCACAGAATTGGAAAAAACTGCTTTAAAGTTCATATGGAACCAAAAAAGACCCCACATTGCCAAGACAATCCTAAGCCAAAAGAACAAAGCTGGAGGCATCATGCTACCTGACTTCAAACTATACTACAAGGCTACAGTAACCAAAACAGCATGGTACTGGCACCAAAACAGAGATATAGACCAATGGAACAGAACAGAGCCCTCAGAAATACCACCACACATCTACAGCCATCTGATCTTTAACAAACTGGACAAAAACAAGAAATGGGGAAAGGATTCCCTATTTAATAAATGGTGCTGGGAAAATTGGCTAGCCATAAGTAGAAAGCTGAAACTGGATCCTTTCCTTACTCCTTATACAAAAGTTAATTCAAGATGGATTAGGGACTTAAATGTTAGACCTAAAACCATAAAAACCCTAGAAGAAAACCTAGGTAATACCATTCAGGACATAGGCATGGGCAAGGACTTCATGTCTAGAAAACCAAAAACAACGGCAACAAAAGCCAAAATTGACAAATGGGATCTCATTAAACTAAAGAGCTTCTGCACAGCAAAAGAAGCTACCATCAGAGTGAACAGGCAACCTACAGAATGGGAGAACATTTTTGCAATCTACTCATCTGACAAAGGGCTAATATCCAGTACCTATAAAGAACTCAAACAAATTTACAAGAAAACAAACAAACAAACAAACAAAAAAACCCCATCAAAAAGTGGGCAAAGGATATGAACAGACATTTCTCAAAAGAAGACATTCATACAGCCAACAGACACATGAAAAAATGCTCATCATCACTGGCCATCAGAGAAATGCAAATCAAAACCACAATGAGATACCATCTCATACCAGTTAGAATCACTATCATTAAAAACTCAGGAAACAACAGGTGCTGGAGAGGTTGTGGAGAAATAGGAACATTTTTACATTGTTGGTGGGACTGTAAAGTAGTTCATCTAGTATGGAAAACAGTGTGGCAATTCTTCAAGGATCTAGAACTAGAAATACCATTTGACCCAGCCATGCCATTACTGGGTATATACCCAAAGGATTATAAATCATGCTGCTATAAAGACACATGCACACATACGTTATTGCAGCACTATTCACAATAGCAAAGACTTGGAGTCAACCCAAATGTCTATCAGTGACAGAGTGGGTTAAGAAAATGTGGCACATATACACCATGGAATACTATGCAGCCATAAAAAAGGATGAGTTCGTGTCCTTTGTAAGGACATGGATGCAGCTGGAAACCATCATTCTCAGCAAACTATCGCAAGAACAGAAAACCAAACACCGCATGTTCTCACTCCTAGGTGGGAATTGAACAATGAGATCACTTGGACACAGGAAGGGGAACATCACACACCGAGGCCTATTGTGTGGAGGGGGCAGGGGGGAGGGATAGCATTAGGAGATATAGCTAATGTAAATGACGAGTTAATGGGTGCAGCACACCAACATGGCACATGTACACATATGCAACAAACCTGCATGTTGTGCACATGTACCTTAGAACTTAATAAAAAAAATCATAACTTGCAAAAAATATGGAAAAGTATATAATAGCAATTCCTAAAAGGAATATTGAAGTAATTACTCACATTGACTTAGAAAGTTCATGATAGATTTGCATGTATATTCATCACCATTTTATTCATTTGCAAACGGGACACAATGTAACTCAATTGTTATCCATTCTCACTCTCTCATTTTTTCTCTGTATTGATATATTTTGTATTTAAATATATTGATATATTTTATATTTAAATAACTGACCTACAGATTTCACCTGGGGAAAGAGCAAAAACATTTGGCCAGGCATAGTCACTCACTTCTATAATTGCAGCACTTTGGGAGGCAGAGATGGGAGGATTGCTTGAGTTCAAGAGTTTCAGACCAGCCTAGGAAACATAGCAAGACCTCATCCCTACTAAAAATAATTTTAATAATTAGCTGGGCATGGTAGCACTCACTTGTAGTCCCAGCTACATGGGAAACTGAGGTAAGAGTATAGCTTGATCCCAGGAGTTTGAGGCTGCAGTGAGTCATGGTCACCTGGGAGTCAGAGCAAGACCCTGTCTCTCAAAAAACATTGCTTTGAAGATCCTACCAAGTAGTATGACATCATTTGTGACACTGAATTGTTACTACACTGACTATAGCTGTAAAATCCAGTGGTTTGGTCCTTTACAAAATGTAGCTGAAGGCTCTCTGGGTCAGCTTCCTTTATAAATAGAAAGGGGAAAGGGAAGAAAATTACATTTATAATGTGTATAGGAAATTTTCGAAGGAGCTTAAGAAAGGAAGGAAGGAAGAGGAAAGGAAGGAGGGAGAAAGGGAGGGAAGAAGAAAAGAAGAGAGAAAAGAAAAGGCTTTCTTAACCCTTACATTGAAAGTTGAAACCTAAGATACTCTAACAAAATTTAGATCTTGACATGTTGGTGTAAAAGTTGTACTAATTTGGAGGTGTCTGAGACTTCAATTGTGGGGCTCCTAGAGGAGAAAGACTGAACATGAATGCGATTTGTGTGTCAAACCCTTTGGGAAATTTCTGAGAATCTGAGAACTGTCTCTTACAAATCACCCTATTCTTGACATTGGATGGAACCTGAAAATCCATCTGTTAGAAGTGAATTCTTTATAGTCTTTACTTGAAGCTGTTATTCCTTTGTTATTCCTTTGTAACTTCCCCTAAGATGGAATCATTTATGCTGTTTCAATCACTTACAACGTGAATAAAAAGAGCTAACATTTCATTTTGGCTAGAATAAGAATAGTCCCATGAAAGAGTGTGCTACTAAATGAAGACTGGACAAGTATATCACTAAAGGTATTTATATTTGTCTATTCTCTCATTGCTATAAAGAAATACCTGTGACTGGGTAATTTATAACAAAAGAAGTTTAAGTGGCTCCTGGTTCTGCAGGCTGTACAGGAAGCATGGGGCATCTGCTTCTAGGAAGGCCTCATTAAGGCAAAGCAGGAGCAGGCATCTTACATAGCCAGAGCAGGAGCAGGAGAGTGAGCCGGAAGGTGCCACATACTTTTAAATGACCAGATCTCATGAGAACTCACTATCTCGAGGACAGTGCCATGGGGGAGGTGCTAAACTATTCATAAGAAACCACCTCCATGATGCAACCATCTTCTACTAGACCCCACCTCCAACTTTGGGGATTACATTTTAAAATGAGATTTGGGTGGGAATGCACATCTAAACTCTATCATTCCTCCCCTGGTATCTCTCAAATCTCATGTCCTTCCTGCATTTCAAAGTACAATCATGCCTTCTAAATAATCTCTGGTCTTAACTCATTTTATGTGCAAAGTCTCTTCTGAGACAAGGCTAGTCCCTTCCACCTATGAGCCTGTAAAATAAAAAACAAATTTGTTATTTTCAAGATACAGTAGGAGTATAAGCATTGGGTAAACATTCCTGTTCCAAAAGGGAGAAAGTAGCCAAAAGAAAGGGACTACAAGCCCTGTGCAGTCTGAAACCCAGCAGGGCAGTCATTAAACCTTAAAATAATTTCCTTTGACTCCATGTCCCACACCTAGGGCACACTGTTGTGAGGGGTAGGCCCCCAAGGCCTTGGGCAGCTCTGCCCCTGTGGCTTTGCAGGGTTCAGTCCCCACAGCTGTGCCAATGGGCTGGCATTGAGTGCCTGCAGCTTATTTAGGCACAGGATCAAGTCGTCGGTGAATCTACCATTCTGGGGTTTAGAGAACAATGGCCCTCTTCTCCCAGCTCCACTAGGCCGTGCACATGTGGACACTCTGTGCAGGGGCTCCAACCCCACATTTCCCCTCTGCATTGCCCTAGTAGAGGTTCTCCATGAGGCTCAGCTCCTGAAGCAGGCTTCTGCCTGGATATCCAGGCTTTTCCATACAGCATCTGGAATCTAGGAAGAGGCTCCCAAGCCTCAACTCTTGCACTCCGTGTATGCACAGGCTTAACACTACGTGGAAGCTGCCAATGCTTATGGCTAGCACCCTCTGAAGCAGTGGATTGAGCAATATCTGGGTCCCTTTGAGCCAGAGTTGGAGCTGCCAGGATGTAGGGAACAGTGTCTTGAGGCTAACAGGGCAATGGGGATCCTGGGCCTGACCCAGGAAACCTAGACCTCTGAGTCTGTGATGGGAAGGGCTGACATGAAGGTCTCTGAAATTCCTTTGAGGCCTCTGTCCCATTATCTTGGCTATTAGCACTTGGCTTTTAGTTATGCAAATTTTTCTAGCAAGTGGTGACTCCATAGCCCACTTGAATTCCTCTCCAGAAAAAACTGTTCGTTTGTTTGTTTGTTTGTTTTTTCCTCTGCCACATGACCAGGCTGCAAATCTTTTAAATTTTTATGCTCTGTTTCCCTTCTAAATGTAAGTTGCCACTTTAAGTCATTTATTTGCTCCCACATATGAACATAGACTGTTAGAAGCAGTCAAGTCACAGCCAGGCACAGTGACTCACACCTGTAATCCCAGTACTTTGGGAAGCCTAGA
Source organism: Chlorocebus sabaeus (assembly GCF_047675955.1). NCBI lineage: Eukaryota > Metazoa > Chordata > Mammalia > Primates > Cercopithecidae > Chlorocebus > Chlorocebus sabaeus. Next base: position 17,027,596 of record NC_132915.1, read on the forward strand.
TCAATGGATCACCTGAGGTCAGGAGTTTGAGACCAGTCTGACCAACGTGGTAGAACCCCATCTCTACTAAAAATGCACAAATTAGTTGGGCATGGTGGCAGGTGCCTATAATCCTAGCTACTCAGGAGGCAGGAGAATTGCTTGAAACCAGGAAGTGGAAGTTGCAGCAGTGAACCAAGATTGCAGTATGGCACTCCAACATGGGTGACAAGAGCAAAACTCCATCTCAAAAAAAAAAAAAAAGAAAAAAGAAAAAAGAAAAAAAAGAAAAGAAGAAAAGAACAAGCCAAATCACATCTTAAACGCTTTGCTGCTTAGAAATTTCTTCCACCAGATATCCTAGATCATCAATCTCAAGTTCAAAGTTTGACAGATCCCTAGGGCAGAGGCAAAATGCAGCCAAGTTCTTTGCTAAAGCATAACAAAGTGACTTTTGCTCCAGTTCCCAGTGAGCTCCTCATTTCTATCTGAACCCTCCTCAGCCTGGACTTCATCGTCCATATCACTGTCAGCATTTTGCTCACGACCATTTAACCAGTCTCTAAAAAAAGTTCCAAACTTTCCATTATCTGTCTTCTTCTGAGCTCTCCACTCTTCCAACATCTGCCTGTTACCCAATCCCAAAGCTAGGGCTTCACATCTTCAAGTATTTTTATAGCAATGCTTCACTCCCAGTACCAATTTTCTATATTAGTCCATACTTGCATTGCTACTATAGAAATACCCAAGACTGGGTAATTTATAGGAAAAAGAGGTTTAATTGACTTATGGCTCTTCAGGCTGTACAGGAAACATGGCAGCATCTGCTTCTAGGGAGGCCCCAGGGAGCTTTTACTTAAGGCTGAAGGCAAAGCTGGAGTAGGTACTTCATATGGCAAAAGCAGGAGCAAGAGATCGAACAGGGAGGTACCACAAACTTTTAAAGGACCAGAACTCATGAGAACTCATTCACTATCATGAGAACAGTACCATGGGGGATGGTGCTAAACCATTCATGAGAAATTTCCCCATAATCCAATCGCCTCCCGAAAGCCCCACCTCTAACATTGGGGATTACACTTCAGTATGAGATTTGGGCAGGAACACACATCCAGACTATGTCAGCATTTGTAATAGACTTTCTTTTTTTTTTTTTAAACAATTTTCCCCATGAAACTATTGAATCCATATCATATTGATCTGAGATCTATACTTCCGTAGTTTTTTCACTAAATATCTAGTAAATTTTTACTAATGCCAAGTCATTGTTCAATAATCTAGAGATACCACATACACACACACAGCATTATGAATTTTTAAAAATTGTATATATTAATATAATGCACAGGTGTTAATTCACCCAACCTGCTTTCAGTAAGTCGTTGCAGTAGTTCCCACTTATCCTCAGTCTTACTTTCTGTGTTTTCAACCACTCACAGTTAATTGTGGTCTGAAAACAGTAAATGAAAAATTCCAGAAATAAATAATTCCAGAAATAAATAATTCCAGAAATAAGCTTTAAATGCTATATCACAATGCCTCTCTATGTAATGTACTTCATTTTATCTCATCATGTAAGTATTTTATATTCTCACATCATCACAAGAAGGGTGAGGATAGTACAATAAGATATTTAGAGAGAGATCACATTCATATAATTTTATTACGGTTTGTTATACATTTTTAATTTTATTATTAATAGTCTCTTACGGTGCCTAATTTTAACTGCAGCAATCTCATAGGTATGCATGTATAAGAAAAAAAAACACAGCATATATAGGGTTCAGTACTATTTACAATTACAATCACTCACTGAGTGTCTTAGAACATATGCCCTACAGATGTGATAAAGGGGCTGTGGTAATGAGTTTCTAATATATGTCTACTAATGGTCTAGGTGCTAGAAATATTGAATTGACTAGTAGAGGAAATTTCCTTTCTTTAATGGGGCTTATTTTATTTTTTGAGAAATAAGCAAAAAATAAATACATGATTGTAGAGAGAATTGTCACATGAAAAAATGGGGTTTGAGATCATGGAATAACTGAGGGAAAGTAGACATTTCAGATATGAACTAAAAGAAGAAACCAACCATACAAAAATTAGAAGAAAGCGTATTTCAGCTAGAGGTAGAAATCTCAGAGACATGAAGGAGTCTAGTGTGTTGAAATAAGAGCTACCTATGCCATAAGGCTTTATCAGAGTGAGCTAGAAGGAGAACAGGATGAGTTGAGTGGTGATATAGACAGCAGCCAGATGATGAAGGGAATTATGGGTTGTGGCACGAAGTTTGTGTTTTAAGAGTGATAAGAAATCATTGTAGAGGTTGTAAGCAAAAAAGTGACAAGATAAAATGTATGCTTTCAGATTTGTATTCTGCTTGAAAAACAAACGATGTGTATTCTGTGTTTTGAGTCCATTGCTTTGGGTCGCTGTTTGTTAAATGCCTTTTAAAAGACCTTTGCCAATTTCAATCCTGCTTAAGGTATAGAAAGCTACAAAAGAACATCCCTCCTATCTTAACAAGGAAAACGTGGATAATTTAGAAAAGCATACCATTCTTGAATTCATCAGAAACTTGAGATTACAAGAGATTCAAGCAGACTTAATTCCAAGGAATAACAATCACCTTCAAAGAGATACGAGACTGCTGGGCTATTTAATCTTTGAAAGAACATGGCGGGGAGAGACGACTGCCAAATAAGTGGGTAATAGCTAAAATCGTAATGCAATAGAAGAGGCTGACTGTGAGCCAGCACATTTGTTTAGAAGAACTGAGAGCTACACATGCGAAGGTAGTTCTCACTCACTCACAAAATCTTCATGGGACTCATAAAAGATGGGTCCAAGGCAGGAGAACAGAGTGAGCCCTCTTTGGTGGCACACATATGAAAGAAGTTTTTTGCTACCACTGAGGGACAAACATACACTATTAATCCACCAGACCCTACTTTTATGAGAAGCAAAATCGTAAGCCATTGAGAAGGGGGCAGCAAATCTCCCACTCATAGGACTGCTGGAAAAGGGCACAAACAAAACTATCGGAGGAAGGGTAGAAAAAGCATAGAAAACACTCCTTTTTGCCTGCCAAACCAAAGCAAAGAGTCACAGCTTCTAGCAGAAGGGTAGAAACAGAAGCTCCTCTAGGGACAAGAAGTTTGAATGATATATAGCAGCATTTGCTACTGCTGATGGAGGGGCAAAAAAATCTTTCCTGCCCAAGACCTGTTAATGATACATAATGGAGTTTGCCTGTTACTGGAGGAACAGGAAGGAATAATAAAGAGATACCATTTCCCATGCTTAGACACAAAGACTCTCCAACTGAATCTCGACTAGAAGAATAAATTCCCTGCTCCTATCACAAGCTTAACATAGGCTGCCAAGCAATACCAATGTAGCAGTATGTGTGTTGAGTGGGTATGGCCAGTAAGAAGGTAGAGAATAGGTGTTGGATTTTGTCAAATGCTTTTTCTGCATCTATTGATATAATCACGTGACTTTTTTTCTTCTCTAGTTGGTTGATGTAACAGAATACATTAATTGATGTCCAAATGTTGAAGTAGCTTTGCCTACCTGGGACTGATCATGGTATATAATTCTTTTTATACATTGTTTGACTTAATTTGCTGATACTTTGTTGAGAATTCCTTGCATCTATATACATGAGAGATGTTGGTCTATAGATTTTTTTTCTTATAATGTCTTTGATTTTGGTATTACGGTAATTCTGGTCTCATGAGTTAGAAAGTATTCCCTTTGCTTCTACCTTCTGAAAAATATTGTGCAGAATTAATATAATTTCTTCCTTAAGTGTTTGATAAAATTCACCAGTGAATCCAGATGGGTCTGGAGCTTTATGTTCTGTAAGATTATGAAATATTGATTCAATGTCTTTAATATGGGCCTATTTGGATTGTCTATGTCTTCATGTGTAAATTATGGCAGATTGTGCCTTGCAAGGAATTGGCCTATTTCATCGAGGTTATCGAATTAGTTGGCATAGAGTTGTTCATAGGATGTCTTTATTATCCTTTTAATGTTCATGAGATCAGAAGTGATGTGACTTTATTTTTGATGTTAGTAATTTGTGTCCTTTCTTTTTCTCATAGTTAGATTGACTAGAAGAATATTGATTTTCATGATTTTTCAAATAATTAGCTTTTGATTTTGTTGACTCTCTTGATTTCCTGGTTTCAATTTTATAAATTTTCGCTCTGGTTTTTATTATTTATTTTCTTCTACTTACTTTGGATTTATTTGGTCTTTTTTTTATTTTCCTAAGGTGGAAGCTTAGATTATTTATTTTAGAGCATTCTTCTTTTCTAATATATGCTTTAAGTGGTATAAATTTCTCTCTCATCACCACATCTCACGCATTTTGATAAGTTATGTTTTTCATTTTCTGTTCAAAATATTTTTAAATTTTTTCTTGGGATTTCTTGTTTGACTTTTGTATTACTTAGAAGTGTGCTATCTAATTTCTAAATATTTTGGAACTTTCCAGCTGTTTTTGTGTTATCATTTTCTAGTTTAAATCCATTGTGGTCTGAGAGCAGACACTATATGATTTCTATTCTTTTAAATTGGTTAAGATTTTTATGTCACTCAGAATATGGTCTCTCTTGGTGAATGTTCCACAGGAGCTTGAGAAGAATGTGCATTCTTCTGTTGCTGAATGAAATAGTCTACAGATGTCCATTATATCAAGTTACTTAATAGTGTTGAGTTCAACTAGATCCTTACTAATTTTCTGCCTGCTTGATTTGTACATTTCTGATAGATGGGTGAGATAACTGCAAAAGTAAAATAAAATAGAATATACAAGAACTGTGAGACAACTACAAAAGGCAAAACATACATACAGTGGAAATTCTAAAAAGAAAAATCCACATGGAACAAGATAGCTAGAGTGAGTTCGAGTTGGATATTCCTCCTCTCCCAAATCGGTTAGGCTCTGTTAAAATCTCAATAGATTAAACTCTGGTTACAGTTTCTCCTGAAGGCAGACCTGGTTAAGAAGAATGGAATACTTCGACGTATTTGAAAGTTGTTTCCTTTCGCCTCCCGGGCCAGAAGCACAATGAAATGCTTTTCTGAAATTCATTGTGAGGACCTAGCAGAGTTGCTGCTGGAAGCAAAACTCATAAGAGTGATCACATATGAAAGAATTTTCTTCTTTCTAAAAGCTAAATATTCATATATATATATACACACACACACACACACGCACACACATATACACATACATACACACACACGTATACACACACACACACACACTTTATTTTCTTTATCCCTTTATCCACTGGTGGACATTTAGGTTATTTCCACATTTTGGTTATTCTATATAATGCTGCAGAGAACATGGGAGTGTAAACATCTTTTCAAGATCCTGATGTCAGTTCTTTCAGATAAATACCCAGAAGTGGAATTGTTGGATCATACAGTACTTCTATTTTTAATTTTTGTGGCATCTCCATGCTGCTTTCTATAGTGGCTGCAACCTTTTATATCCACACCAACAAAGTACAAGTGTTCCAATTTCTCCACAACCTCATTCACATTTACTTTTATTCATAATAGCTTCCTAACAGGTGTGAGATGATAGTTCATAGTGGTTTTGATTTCCATCTCCCTGATGACTAGTGATGTTGAGAACCTTCTCACGTACTTATTGGCAATTTGTATGTCTGTTTTGAGAAGTGTCTTTTCAAATCCTTTGCCTATTTTTAATTGCATTGATTATTTTCACTATTGAACTTTAGCAGCTCCTTATATATTTTGGATATTAACTCCATATCCTATATATGCAGTTTCCAAATATTTTCTCCCTCACATTCTGTAGGTTGTCTTTTTACTGTTAGTTCTTTCCTTTGATATGCAGAAGCCTTTTAATTTTATATAGTTCCACTTGTCTAATTTTGCTTTTGTTGCCTGTGATTTGGGGGTCATATCTAAGAAGCTGACAAGACAAAACTCATGAAGCATTTTTCCTGTGTTTTCTTCTAGGAGTTCTACAGTTTCAGGTCTTATGTTTATGTCTTTAACACAGTTTAACTTGATTTTTGTGTATAGTGTAAATATCTTGATTTCATTCTTTTGCATGTGGACACCCAGTTTTCCCAACATCACTTGTTGAAGAGGCTATCCTTCCTCCATTGTATATTGTTGGTACCATAGTAAAATATCAGTGGTTTATATATGCATGGATTTATTTCTAGAGTTTTTATTCTGTTCCATTAGTTAATATGTCTGCCTCTGTGCTAGATAAAAACAACCTTTAATAAAACACCAGCAAGCTAAATTCAACACTATAGTAGCCTTTCATCATTCATTACTACCAAGTAGGCTTTATCCCTGGATGCAAGGGTGGTTCAACATGTGAAAATTAATGTGATAGACCACAGTAATCACATAAAGGAGAAAAACAACATGATAGTCTAATTAGATTTAAAAAAAACAGCATTTAAAAATATTCAATACATTTTCATGACAAAAAGTCAACAAACTAGGAGGAGAAGAATTTACTTTAAGATGAGAAAGAACATACATAAAAAGACCCCAACTAACATCACACTCAATAATAAAAAACAAAACAAAACAAAAAACTGAAAGCTTTTCCTCCAACATCAGGAACAAGGAAATGATGCTCACATTTGTCTATCCTATTCAACATAGTACTAGAAGTCCTAGCCTGAATAATTAAGCAGAAAAATAAAAGGAATATATAAGTCATAAAGGAAGGAGTGAAATTATATCTATTTGAGATGGTATGATCTTAAATGTAGAACACCCTAAAGATTTCACTGTAAAAACCTATTATAATAAACAAATTCAGTAATGTTGCAGGGTATAAAATAAATATACAAAAATTGGTTGTGTTTCTATATACAAACAATGAACTATCAAAAAAAGAAATTAAGAAAATGATCCCACTTACAATATCATCAAAAGAACAAAGTACTTAGAAATAAACTTAACTGAAAAGGTGAACAACTTGCACACTGGAGATTGCAAAAAAGATTCATGAGTGAAATTAAAGATAAATAGATATCCTGTGCTCATGGATTAGAAGACTTAATATTGTTAAAATGTTTATACTACCCAAAGCAATTTATAAATTCAGTGAAATTCCTACCAAAATCATAATGGCATTTTTTAATAGAAATAGAAAAATATCCTAAAATTCATATAGAAGCACAAAGGATTTCAAATACCCAGAACAATCCTGAGAAAGGAAAACAATGCTGTAGACATTGTACTTCCTGATTTCAAAATACATTACAAATCCACTGTCATCAATTCTTGATGAGACCATCTTTGGTTGTACAAAGGATTTTAAATCGGAGCACCGGGCTATCACTTGAAGATATTTTAAGTACTTACATTCTCTACCTGACTTGATGGATTAATTGGAATGTTTAATGTTATCAATAAATGGAATATCATAAGAATCATTTTCTAAATCAAAGTGATCTTTCCTATGAAAGCATTACATATGTATGTATGTCTCTATATAGACATATATACATATATACATACACAGACATAATCTGGAGATGTATATATACATATAGTCTCCTGATGAAGGGCATAATGTGAACCAGGTTTCTTTTTCTCCTTTCACACCCTTTGATAATATCTACTCCTGCCATCTAAAGGATCCAATATCCTCATAGTCATACCTTAGGTAAGGAGCAAGCAAATGAAGTTAGGAGAAAACAGTCAAAGAAAAAGATGAAGGCCTCATGTGGCCTATCAGTGTCAGATTAGAGGAAAAAACAAGAGTAAAGTCGAGTCAACTAGTATTTGATGTTTAAATTCATAAAGAAGGACTCAGATTTGTACTTTCATGATCAAAAATTACAGCTTTCTGAAGAGGTAGCCTTTAAGATATTTTTTAAATAGGTAGATTAAAAGAGAGTTGATAAAATTTTCAGGACTTAGTGACCATGTTGTATCCCTAAAGTCTAATTTTAGCCTGAAATTTGATGGGATTCTGCTCATGATTCATACCCTGACAGGAGTCTCTGGCCTTTTAAAGCTCCTAACAAGTACCTGAAATCATGCCGTAATATTTTAAAGTTCCATTCAGTAATAACTTTTATGTTTCACTATTAGAGAAATCCTGGATTTTTACTAATACAGATTTATTTCTGTAGCTCAAGTAAAAAACATACTCCTCTGGAGAGGTTAAATATATATATATATTTATTTTAATATTTAATAATGTTAAATTTAATAATATTTAAATATATATATAAATACATTGTTTTAAATATTCTCAATAGATTTGCAATGCAAGTAGTATCATTCTTATGTATAAAATGAAAAAAAAACAACCAGAGTGTTGGATTTCATTAAAATCATCTTCCTTAGATCACATACATAGAAAAAGAGAATCTGAATTAGAAAACAAGGATGTCTAAATAAGAAGAAAGTCTGTGTTCTTATCACTCCCTTCCATTACTTCTCACACACAAAAAAATCACATTAAGTCTTAGAGTTTGCTTCTTTCCCCAAGCTTTATATAGCTTTAGAAAATGGACTATTAGATGTACTCCTATGTCTTTTGCTCTGGCTACATGTGTTGTTTATGCTGTAATTTCTCTGCTTTATCCTTGGCATGGTGAATTTTTATTCTTGGTTTCCTGTGATAACACTGTGTTCCAGATTTTTTTTCTTTTTTTGCTATTTGTTTATTTTGGTAGGGAAACATCAGATACAAAAAGTTGAACAATATTTCTTTCTTCATGGCCTGATAACATCATTCCATTATGCAAGGTCCCTAAACTGTTTTATATATTTTTAAGATTTCTTTATTTTATCCTTATTCCTTTCTCTCATTTTCTGCCCAAGGAACTATTTCAGTTGTCATGTCTTTTCTTCTTATTGATGTACATATCTTATATGTGGTTTTGTTTGTGTATTTTAAAATACATTAGGGGTCTTGTAATGTTCTAATTCTCCTTTAGTTTTTAAGATGTACGGATGTGTGAATATCTAGTCCACTGCTTCTAGCTTTTGAAGAGTATTCCATAATTTTTCAGTGACAAATACATTGTCTTCAAATTTCCACTGCCATAAGCAATGTTGCAGTATTGCCACACATTTCCCCACAGAAATCTGAGTTGAGAATAGGGTTGGGCAGACTATTCTGGACCATATGCTCTGAAATAAGTTTGTTAGATCACAGGTTATCCATAACTTAACCTAGTAACCATCTCTCCAGCCAGCAGTGCCCAAGGATTCCTGTACCTCTAGGTTTGTCAGTCCTTGTCATCAACCAGCTTTACGTCTTTAATGAGTTTTGAATTCTCTTTGTCTTTCCTTTGCATTTATCTATGTACTAATGAGTGTGATATTCTTCATATGGTTATTAGCAATATAGATTTCTTCTCTTCTGGTAATTACCAACTACCACATTATAATCTTTGTCTATTTCTCCATTTGATTGCCTTATTTTATGTTTGTTTTTAAGAGCTCATTATATATTCCAGATAGCAATTCCTTTTTGTTTTTAGGTATTGTAAATATTTTCTTCCAATATATTTGTCAGCGATGTTCCTTATTGAATAAAACACTTTAATGAAAATAAGCAGAAATTTTTGCCTTTTGTGTTGTAGAGGTTTTAAAAAGTCCTTTCTCAACTGTAGATCCATGAAGACATTCCAATATATGAGCTTCTATTATTTATAATTTGCCTTTTAATATTTAGGCTTTTAGTGCAGAAGAAGCTTATGTTTGAATGTGTCACTTGATATATTTTATATTTTAAATATGTCATATTTTTCACTTCCTGAGATAATACTATCTACTGATTTCCTTTCTCATTTGTTTCTTCATCACGTTTATTATACATCAAGTTTTTACATATGTTTCCAGTCTCTATTCAGTTAAAGATGAACTTTTATATCTCTAAGTATCTTGAACAATCTTTATTACAGATAATTATTCAAGAATATTGAAATAAATTTATTCTATGGAGCAGTGCTCTTAAGAATTTCTACTGAAATATTTTCGCACATCCGTATCTCCAAAATTTTAACTTTAGAGAGATTTAAGAAATGTAGTTGATTTGAGGGCATGTCTCTGATCTGCCACTGATGAGAAAACGCAATGTAGGATTATTCAACATCCTAAAAGAGATTATCCCTAAAGTTTTGTACCATCCCCAAATTCAGTTTCTATGATGGAAGGCAAAACATATTTGAATGAATGAGGTAGTAAGTAAAGTGAAAGTTGAAAGTGTATTTCTCATGTCCTTAAAAGTGTTAGTGTGAAATTCCTTTTTCTTTATTAGACATTACCCATTGTTATGGATTCTCACAAAAGTATTTTATAATCTACAACTTTTTCTATATTCTGATTGAAATCCAGATATCCTGCTTAACCACCAAGACCTTCAATATTACATCAATGGAATAGTAGGTACGAGTGGATTGCACAGATTTTCTGATTGTGAATATTAGGCAGCATGTATATTCATCACATTCTTCAGTGGAAAGTGATTTTGTTGCTTGCTGGTCATTTTTTCATTATACCAAACTAGGCTGAAATATGGCCAAATGATTACTAGGCATTTGCTTAGTGGGGGAAGGGGGCAGATAATCCATTTATATATCAAAACATACTTTGAAACAGTCTGAATGTATCCTGGAATGGAACATCACATGTATATAAATCTAAGAGGTATGCTCATAATTTAGATAACCCAATCTGCCCTGTAATAACCTTGCCATTACAATGTACGGGTTAGGATTGTGTTTAGGTGAGAGCAACAGAAAACATGACTTCAAAAAGTAAAATGTTTAGTTACACCACACAAAAAGCAGCCCAGGGAGCTGTCCAGCTACATTAAGTTTAAAAGAAGTCATCAGGATCCCACACTCATTTTCTCCTTTTACTCTGTGGCTTTTGTTCTCCTGGTAGTAGGATAGCAGAAGCATGTCTGGGCATCTCCATATTCCAACCAGAAAGAAAGTAGATAGTCTAAAAGCCTTGTACTCTAGGAGGTTTTGTCTTATGAAAATGAACCCTCCACAACACTTTATGCTACAGCTCATTGGACAAAAATGTTTTAAAGGATCATCCCTTGTTGCAAAGGTAGTCTGACAAGTGAATACTTTAGTTCTCTAACCCTTTTGATAGAGACTGACAATAAAAAGGATAATTATCAGTGGCTTTAGAGAAGATCATCTCCATTGCTTGCTATACTTAACGAGTCAAAAAACTATTATATACATTTATGTACACTCTCTAAAGAAACTTCTGATGATTGCAAGTCTGCTCTATATTTAAACAGGAAGAATAATCCTAATAGATAATATTTTAATTTTAAATGTTAATAAATGTTTTTTAATAATAATTGACCCTTATTTTATACCTGGATCATCCCAGCAACCCTAATGTGAGTATTAATTCCCTGACTTACAGATGAAAAACCTGAGGTCTGGAAAGGTTGCATCCTCACCAATACCACATATCTATACTAAATGGCAGACAAATAATTCAAACCCAAGTCAGATCATTATGACTTGAAATTTCCTTTCCAATCTGCTCTGCTGTATATACACCTACTCGTACACATTCAAGTATGAATATGAGGTATATATTCCATCTGTACTCATATTTTATATCTCAGTTTGCCATCTCCACTGGGCACTTTGAATTTCTGGCAAAAACAAATGTTTCCCTCTTATTTTATCTTTGGCTGCAATTTTTTGTCTTTGGGAGAAAATATCATAGGAAATTGAGCCTCTTGTGTGGTTGTAGAGCCTGTTCTTGTACTAAACTTATTCTGTAGGATAAATGGATTGAGCATTGTACAATTATAACATTGTAAGTAACCTGAGAGGTCAATCATGCTCTAGTTCAGTAATTTACATTCCTTCTTTTCCAACAAGTAAGTCAATCATTCAGCTGATGCCTGAACATGTCCAGGGACAAGAATTTCACTGGTATTGCACTCGATTTTTTATTTTTATTTTTGAGCAAGGTCTCATTCTGTTGCCCAGGCTGGAATGCAGTGGTGTGATCATAGCTCACTGTATCCTTGAACTTCTGGGCTCAAGTGATTTCCCCTGCATCAGCTTCCCAAAATGGTGAGAATACAAGGCACAAACCACTGTGCCCAGCCACTGGAATAGTTTTAACAATTGAAAACCCAAACATTCTCTCCAATCCATTCACAACTTCACTTCTATAATGATCACTTCAATGAAAGCATTTGGGGAATAGGAGAACAGTTAAATCATTTCCACTGCTCTGCCTAGTTCTACCTAGACTTACTGTAGTCACCCTCCAATGACTTTCTCACACTACAGGAGAAGTTACCTTTTCAGCATGAAACTGATCATATTACACGTACCTTAGTTTTTTTTTTTTTTTAAAAAAAAGACAGAGTCTTGCTCTGTCATCAGACTGGAGTGCAGTGGCACAATCTCAGCTCACTGCAACCTCTGCCTCCCAGGTTCAAGCTATTCTCCTGCCTCAACCTCCTGAGTAGCTGGGACTACAAGTATGCACCACCACACCCAGCTAATTTTTTTTTTCCTTTTTTTTTTTTTTTAGGTAGAGATGGGGTTTCACCATGTTGGCCAGGACAGTTCTCGATCGTCTGACCTTGTGATCCACCCACCACGGCCTCCCAAAGTGCCAGGATTACGGGTGTAAAGCACCGCACCTGGCCATCTTAGAGCCCTGTAATACTTTCTTTTGCTTCTTGGATAAAGCCAAAGGTCCTTAATGTGACCCCTGCTTGTGCCTTCCCTAAGACCACACCAACCTTTGAGTTCCGTGGATTTGTTCTTCTGGCTTCAGGATGTTTGTATATACTGTTCCATCATCTTGGAAAACTCTTCCCTTTGCTAGTCAGTGTTTCAATGTCTACAGGTTTTTGGAATTCATATCAGCCCTCCTGTTAGGTCCCTGACTAGGTAAAATCCTCTACTGTGTGCTCTCCTAGTATAAATACTATTTACTTTATGGTAAAAATGTTATATTTCATTTTTATGATTATTGGATTAATGCCTATTTCTTCTCAGTAAGCATATATACATAAAGCAAACTTTTTTTTTCCATTTTCATACTCAGACTGCACAGTGTCTAACACATAGAGGACGCCCAGTTAATATTTTTGAATAACTGACTAAATCCTTCTATGATGATTATTCTATCCTTTGATCCTAGTTTTGTTTTGTTTTGTTTTGTTTTGTTTTGTTTAACTCTGAACTTTTTATTGGCCTCCTGCTCCCCAAAGGGTACCCTGCTTCTGCTGGCTTAATGCCTCAGAACTTTGGTGTCATTGGTCTCAGACACCACTTTGCCATCCACTATCCGCCGGGTGGTGGTCTCTTGGATGGTTTGCATGGAGTTGCTGCTGTCCAAGGCATCACCAAGATTGAATTCCTCGCCATCTTCCAGCAAGCGGCGGTAGGTGGCGATCTCAGCTTCCAGCTTGACCTTGATGTTCAGCAGGGCCTCATACTCCTGGGCCTGTCGCTGTCCCTCTGCCCGGTTCTGTGCCAGCTCTGACTCCAGGTGCAGCAGGATCCCATTGAGCTGCTCCATCTGTAGGGCGTAGCGGGCCTCCACCTCCCTCAGGCTGTTCTCCAAGCTGGCCTTCAGATTTCTCATGGAGTCCAGGTCGATCTCCAAGGACTGGACTGTACGTCTCAGCTCTGTGAGCGTCGTCTCAGCAGCTCCAACCTCGGCGGACTGTGTGGTGACCACTGTGGTGCTCTCCTCAATCTGCTGAGACCAGTACTTGTCTAGCTCCTCTCGGTTCTTCCGAGCCAGCTCGTCATATTGCGCCCGGATGTCTGCCATGATCTTGGCAAGGTCCCGAGATTTGGGGGCACCTACCTCCACGGTCAACCCAGAGCTGGCAATCTGGGCTTGTAGGCCTTTTACTTCCTCTTTGTGGTTCTTCTTCATGAAGAGCAGCTCCTCCTTGAGAGCCTCAATCTCTGTCTCCAGCTGCAGTCGAGTGACATTGGGGTCATCAATGACCTTGCGGAGCCCATGGATGTCATTCTCCACAGACTGGCGCATGGCCAGCTCTGTCTCATACTTGACTCTAAAGTCATCAGCAGCAAGACGGGCATTGTCAATCTGCAGAACGATGTGGGCATTGTCCACAGTATTTGCGAACATCTGAGCCCTCAGGTCCTCGATGATCTGGAAATAATGGCTCCAGTCTCTGACCTGGGGTCCCTTCTTCTCCAAGTGCTCCCAGATTTTGCTCTCCAGCCTCCGGTTCTGGGTCTCCAGGCTCCTCACTCTGTCCAGGTAAGAGGCCAGGCAGTCGTTCAGGCTTTGCATGGTCTCCTTCTCGTTCTGGATGCCTCTCATTCCTGCCAGACCCCCGGCCATCCCTGAGGCCAGGCCCCCGGACCCCATGCTGCCCCGGAAGCTGGTGGAGCGGGACACGGAGATCCGGGAACCAGAACCCCCGGCGCCTGCATAGACACTGGCCGCGCTGCTGACCAGCCGGGCGCCGTAGCTAGGCGCCTGGACAGAGCCCAGGGACCGGTAGTTGGTAGAGAAGGTGGAGCGAGTGGTGAAGCTCATGCTGTATGGGAGGAAGGCGAGACGACAGGACTGAGGCTTTGCCGACCGATCCTAGTTTTTTTTCTAATGAATATAATTCTCTCAAACGGTATATATACTTATAACATTTGAAGGTATGCTATCTCTTAATATGTCTTAACATTCTGGACTTTTTAGCAATTTTTCTTATAACATGATATACCCATATATTACTTAGCCCATTTTCTGAAAATGGCCCAGTGTTTACAATGTTCTTTTGAAGTGTGTTGTGTACAAATACAGATACATTTTGATCAGTTAATTAATACCCCTGATCTAAGTGCTCTGATAAAAAGAATTATAATCATACAATAACATTTAAATAATGCATACATAACATGTATAATACCAAATAATTCATAATATATAAGTATATAATTTTTTTTGAGAACTTATGACATGGTAGCTTTCATCACTAAGTGCTTGATGTGGAATAATTCAGTTAACCTCAACATAAACTTCAGCCATAAGTATATTAGTATTCCCATTTACAAATGAGAAAATTGAGTCTCGAGAAGAGGATAAACACTTGCCTAATGTCACACAGCTAATGAATGGAACTGAATTTTCAGGAGCTGAATTTAGGCAGTATAGTTCTAGAACAATTTTTTTTTTTTTTTTTTTTTTTTTTAAATATGGAGTTTCACTCTTGTTGCCCAGGCTGGAGTGCAATGGCACGATCTTGGCTCGCCATAGCCTCCAACTCCAACTTTTCTTAAACACCATGATACACTGCTATACTTTTTTATTTTTTAAGAGATTAAGTCTAGCTCTGTTGTCCAGACAGGAGTGCAGTGTGGTAAGATCACAGTACACTGCAACTTTGAACTCCTGCACTCAAGAGATCTTTCTGCCTCAGCCTCCTGAGTAGCTGGGACCACAGGTATCACCATGCTCAGATGATGTTTTATTATTATTATTATTTTATAGAGATGAGGTCATGCCATCTTGCCCAGGCTAGTCTCAAACTCCTGGGCTCAAGCAATTCTCCCACCTCAGCCTCCCAAAGTGCTGGGATTACAAGCCTGAACCACTGCGTCCTGTCTATACTGCTACATGTCTACAAATAAAGTCTAAGTTTTTATATAGCAATTTTTGCCAAGTTTTTTTTATATATATATTACATGGTTTTTTACTTGACTATTCAGCTTAAAGTCACTAAATCCCTAGATATTTTATCTTATAACATTTAAAAATATATAAGTGCTTGTGGTGGAAACATCTGTGACCTATATCTGTGTGTACATGTGTCATTGAATTGATTTTGTAAAATACTAAATGGTTTAGTAAAGGACCTTGAAATGCACATGGGCCCTACATCGTATGCCAAATTTTACAATTACATTTTTTTCTCTAATTAGTCTAACCTCATCCATCTGAGTTTTGACTCACTTTTGGCAGGATAAATAAAGGCCTTGCTACAAAGAAAGAATAAGTTAAATGAAGCCTTTGATTATTGTCCATACCCATAAAATACACAGATGTGGCCATAATGTATACTGGAAATTCCACAGGTTTTGTAAATCAAGAAGTTTGGAACAGCCAAGAACTTTTTTTGGGGGAATATCAATCATCATGATATTGGTTAAACAACAGTTCTCGAATCTACACTGACCAGTTTTTATCAAGTAAGTTCAGATCCACTTATGTACTGATGTCATTTGGAAAAGCTATTAACATGTGGGTATATATTTTCAGTGTTAGAAGGAAGTTATAAAGTTTTAATTAATATAACATATACACATTTTCATTTATAATTTCCATGAATGTGCTTGTCCATGAGTTAAGGGCAGTTTGGTTAGAGAATAACAATAAAAACAGTGCCCATATTAATCTATATTAATCATTGTCAAAGACTTTTAAAATAATGAAATTCAACACAAGCTTTGTCAGTAACCAAAAGGGAAATTAGCTTATCCTTTGACGGCAAAAGAGGTTACAATTTGTTATAGACCATTGACTACGTTTAAAATACACAAACATTTTGTTTAACAAAAATAACATGTCTTTAGGAGAAATAGTTGCTCAATTCATTTCATGAACCAATGGATGTGATATCAGTGTTAGACAATATAAAAGTTTATGCTTTTGCCCCTGATTAGTGAAGTAGGTATATTTTTCAGAACAGGAGATGAGTAATAAATGATCCTTGCCTACTGCCATGTAAATGGACAGAATCAGCATCATTAGGTGGCAATTGCTTTGGGAAATGCAGAGAAATATATGCAAATTCAGATAAATAGATTAGTTCATAAGGCAAAGGTTTCTGAGTCTATTTTAACCCAAGTCTGGCCTGAGTGTAGATTGCCAGATACAGTTTAGGGGACAACTAATTGTCAATTTCTTTCCTTTTGAAACATGATCTTCTTGGCTATGGGGCCTAGGGGCCTTCTTGATGGCATGGATAACTTCATCTTTCTTAAGACCTTTTTGTTGTTTCCTATTTTAAAGTCTCTGATTTTCCTGTGATCTACCTATTCAGTTACAATGTCTTGGCTATGGGGCCTAGGGGCCTTTTCATGATGGCATGGATAACTTTAGCTCTCTTAAGACTTTTTTTTTTTTTTTTTCCTATTTTAAAGTCTCTGATTCCCTTGATCTACCTATTCAGTTACAATTTTGGATATGATTATCTGCTTCAAACTGTCAGAAAATCTGTGTAAGAGAAATGCTTGATATGCTTTGACCTCACTGAATGATCAAAGTCGTTCTGGTTACCATCTCTATCCATTTCTTACAGTTTTTTCTGATAACTTTTTCCTCATTTCCTCCATAGGAAAGATTTTCAAGAATCTTATCATTATGACTTTATAATATTGCTTGAAATTGAAAAGATTTACCACTTATCTATATCACCATCCCTAAATTATTTATTAATTTATGGACTGAGATAAGGAGAGTTGTCATACCGAGGCTTTCAGATAGTCAAAAAAACATCATTACCACTAAGAGAAGAGAAAATATTCCATCATCTTCTCTCCAAAGCCACTGCCCATCTGTTATTTCAATGACAATATTATTTCCAGAGAAAGAGGTATACAATTGCCCAGAAATGTCCATAAATAGAAAACATTTGAGAAAGAAGGGTGTGTCACTGAGTTTTTAATGTTGATGAAGTACATTGCTTTGGGATCAGACAATGTCTGGATGCAAGGGTCAAATTTGTAAAGATTGTCAGAAAATTAGAGTTCCTGCACAGATTGAACTGTCTATATTTTAATATCCTTTATAGATTCATCCATTATCTTTTAATAGGGTTAGTGCAGGAGTCCCTGGTTTCACCCTCCTCCAAACCACTCTCTCTAAAGTAACCAGAGTGGTCTTGGTAAAAGAAGGATCTAATCAGACAGTACTGCTTGAGCCATTGGATAACCCTTAACCCAGGACCATATCCCTGTATTATCTAGCTCCATCCTCTCCTTCCTCATGCTTTGCATTCTAGGGCCTGGTCTTCTTTCAGCCCCACAATTCCACCACGATTGTTTCATCTCCTGGCCTTTACATGGGCATTCCTCCCTTCCTAGAGTGATTTTACTCTTCTCCTCCAAATGTTCCTCCAACTGTCACATAATTAAATCTGCATCATTATTGCTAGTAAACACTTGCCTTCTCCTTGTGTCCACCCATCCCAGGTCTGTGTGAATGGGATCCCCGGCACATTTTCTGGCACTTAGTGGGCCTACCTCACTGAGCAACTTTGTCTGGGGAACCGTGTTGGGGTTAAGATGGTGGGGAGGATGGGCACTGTGCATGCGGAGCTCCAAATTCAAATCACTGTGTCCTGTCAGAGACGAGGGGGGGAAAAAGAAATCTTTGAAAATTAATAATATATGTCTATATATTTGTGATCAATCAGACATGCATCTCGGATAAATACCTGTGGCAGGAATTTAAAGTATTCAACAATGTTAATGGTCCCAAGTATGGGAAATGGATGCATTAGCGAACCTTACCTCCAAGAAATCCTCCATCCTAAGGCAAGAAATTAGTTATAACATTTATTGAAAATGAGCACATTTTCTATGTAATTTTCCTTTAAAAAAATCCAGATGGATTTTGAATTGGAATTACAGATAATGCCACATAAGCATTCCTAATGTTGTCAGCTCCACTGGGATGAAGTGTCTCACCCCAACCCCTCAGATGCTCAATTATGACTTAAATCCTCTTGAAAGCTCCCTTAAGACTCCATGTTACCTAATGTCAATTGCTCAGTTACAAATCAGGTTTCAAATGTCTCCAAATTCTGCACATTGAAGAGGTAAATGGAAAAATTTGAGAGATGGAGAAGGACCAGATCAATTTGGACTTTCATTAAACTACACATAATTAACACAGAACAGATGCTCCCCAATTAACTGTGCTGGCTTCAGACTCGGGAAAATCCTTACTGTTTCTCTTGGACAAAACTTAGCAGGGGGAAAAAGCTGGAACCAACATATATTCTATAATA
This sequence comes from Chlorocebus sabaeus, assembly GCF_047675955.1. Lineage (NCBI taxonomy): Eukaryota > Metazoa > Chordata > Mammalia > Primates > Cercopithecidae > Chlorocebus > Chlorocebus sabaeus. Next base: position 17,046,623 of record NC_132915.1, read on the forward strand.
ACTTATAATAACATTACCATTATCTTATGTTAAAATATTTATGTGGCTCTGTGAACATCACAGAATTAAATACCACATAAAGTTATTTAAACAGAGGCAGACACTTCCTTCTCAAGGCTCAAGATTTAAAACAGACAATATTGATCAGTATAATGAAAAATGAACTACTAAGTTAGATAAAAAGCAAAATCTATCTAATGAAAGAAACTTTAACATACACACATGTACATATGCATATATATAAATGTATATATTTTCCTAATTTATATGCAACGTATGTAAATAATATTTATATAGCTACATATATAGATTACATATCTATAAAAGTCTAAGAGCAAAATACTCTTGGGCATTCATAAAACATTTGTATAAGAATATAACTTTGATACAATAGAAAATATTACATACATACTTTCTCATAGTAAAGAGAAAGGGTTCTACATAAACCCAAAAAAGAACACCATCTACTAGAAAGAGACCAAAACTTTGTCTAAGTAACAATTCCAAAAAGAAAACAAGTTTTGAAAGAGTAACAGAATTATACATATGCAGTTATTAAATGCCCATTATTTCTAGTTTAAAAAAAGTATTCTATTCCCTTAAAAAAGTAGGATTTTACAATTTTATTTTTCATATCTGTGTGTACACACACACACACACACACACACACACATATGCCACCTAAAGGGATATTGCTTATTTTATAATAACATATTTTGTTTTTTTTTTTAAACAATGATAGGTTCATATCCTGGGTTAGCATGTGGTCATTGGAGATTATGCAAATATTTCCCATACAAAGAGAGCAGATAAATAAGATGTAAGTTTAATTGAAAAGATGGATGGAAGGTGTACAATCAATCTAAAAAAGCACATAATTATAGATACAGAAAACAGTCTAATGTATGTCACAGTACTCATAGTGGATGCATCAGGATGATAAGAATTAAGGGTTATTTTAATTATATCTTTAGAATGTTCTACAATTTAGCTCTAGTATAGCGCTTAAGATCTATGGAGTCAGTTTCTCTGTGATTCGATTCTGTTTTGTTGTTCACTACACATGGGACATTGTATAGGTTACATGAACTAGCTAAGCTTTGGTGTCTTTATTTAGAAAATAGCAAGAACATTTCCCACATAGTATTGCTGTAGAAATTCCAAACAAAATGAGAAAATCCAAGAAAAATCCTTATCAAGGTACTTAAAACTTAGCACGGAACGTTTGAGTTGTGGTATGATGATAATGATGATAATTTTAATTAAAAGAAGTTATAATTAACATTATAGTGATAGTAGGTATTATATAAAGAAGATCTGACTATCTTAAGAATCAATAAAATTTAGGTTTCAAAAAAATTGGGACCGGTTGCAGTGACTCACACCTGTAATCCCAGCATTTTGGGAGGACGAGGCAGGTGGATCACGAGGTCAGGAGTTCGAGACAAGCCTGGCCAACATGGTGAAACCCTGTCTCTACTAAAGACACAAAAAGTTAGCTGGGCATGGTGGCGTGCATCTGTAATCCCAGCTACACAGGAGACGGAGGCAGGAGAATTGCTTGAACCCGGGAGGCAGAGGTTGCAGTGAGCCGAGATTGAGCCATTGCACTCCAGCCTGCATGACAGGACAAGGCTTTGTCTCAAAAAAAACAAAACAAAAACAAAAACAAACAAAAAAAAAAAACTTTTTTTTCCATCAATTAGTCTTTTGAACAAATTTTGTAGCCAACATATGCCTGTCAAATAATCATTCAATCTTGTAAATAATTATTAACAAAACACTATTAAAAGACCTTTAGCAAAATGCCAACGTAAAACATGAACCTCTGAAGTAGTTGAAGCAGTAATCTATAAATAACTTGATTCTTGGTGTATTACTAAATGTTAAGGGCTCTTACCATGTATCCTTGGAATCTTAACTTCCTTAGCATCTATCAGTGCTGAGCAACGGGCTTGTCTCTGTTAAGTATACAGAAATGTTATATCCCAAACACACTAATTTCTTCCTAGAAATTTTCACACTAAATTTGGAGGCTGACATTTCATTTGCCAGTCCTTTGCATTGTTAAATGAATGTAATAGAAAATAGCATCTGTTATGTACTCAATCCAGACATTATGCTAGGTAGAGAAGGAAGGCATAATCCCTCTTTCTATAAGTATCAGATTTTAATGTGAGATACACAGCAGCACAGAGAACAGTACAGCACAGTGTGATAAACGTTATGAAAGTAAGGTGTATGCTGCCCATATGGGGATCCCCTGGGTTTAGGAGAAGGTCCTAGAAGACTTCCCTGAAGGAACTGAGACCTTAAGAATTAATTGAAATTAACTAAATACCAAAATAAGAAAATATAGAATAACATATCCACATGCCCAGATTAAAGACAGAACATAGCTTGTTCTGCAAAGTGAAATATAGTGACAGAAGAGTACGTTTAAAAAAAAAAAAAAAATTGACTGAAAGTTAGGAAGAAATGGACATAACAGCAAATTTCCACTATAAAGGATAGCTCTATGATAATAACATTAAATATAAATGCCCTCTGAAAATGCCCACTGAAGATGAGCTCAAAATAAAAAATTATTATGCAAATCTTGAAAAGAATGCAGTATTGAATGTTTTAGAAATAGGGAGAGGGGTTCAAGGTGGTTGACTAGATGCGGCTACTACATGCCTCCTCCACAAAAAGGAACCAAAATAACAAGTAAATGTTCTCATTTAAAATAGATTGTCTGAGAGAACAGTGGAATTCAATGGAGAAGCAATGGGAACCACCAAAAAACAAAGGAGAGGGAAGTTAGGCACCCTGCTCAGCAGAGACCAGCTGGGAACTGGGAGAAACACCTGGATGAGGGAAAAAGGTAAGTGACAGTCTCCCAGGACTCCACATTTCTGCCATGAACTTTTAGTCCTAGCTACAGGAGAACCCCTCAATCCATGCAGGCCTCTGGACTAACACATGGAGCTGACTAGAGGCTGTACCATGGCGTTGCTTTAGAGAGAGAGAACTCACACTGCATCCCACAGGCTTTGAGCCCTGAGCTGCTGCAGCTTGGTGCCATTCTGAGAACTAAGCTCTCAAGAGACTGTGTCCTGCCTTGAGGCCAAAACTGCTGCTCTCCTCCCTCGCCAAGGTGAAAGAAGGAGAGGCAAGCACTTTCACATGCCATAAGTACAAATCCCACTGCTGTCGCTGGGGGTTTCTGTGGAACCAAAGCACAAGCAAACCAGACTCCTTTCTGCTACCCACTTATGCTGCTCCAGCTGAGAGAGGGCACGCCCACCACTCACCCTCCAATCACAGGCCTGCAGCTGATACAATTCTGAGAACCTGGATTCCAAAGGCCTGGATCTTGCCTTGGGGCCAAAGCCAATGCTGATGTTACCGCTCCCAGGCCAAAGAGGGAGAAGGGAGGCAGGCCCTTTCACTTTGTGAGAACAAATCCCACCACTAGCTCTGTGGGCTACTGCAGGACCAAGGTGTGAGGAAAACACCTCTCTCACAGCTATCTGCCTATGCTACTTCCATTGAGAGTAGTAGCCTGGCCATCCCCAGTGGCAGGCGTATAATGCAACTGTTACTGCCCACAGCAAAGCATTTTGCTAGAGGCCTATAGACCATCCCGTCCCTGCCTATCACAGCCAGTGCCTGAATGCACTACCATGGGGCCAGAGAACAAGTCCTACAGCACAGTGGCATGCCCCTAGTACTCAAACATACCTTCCAGGGGCCTGGAAATTGCCCAACACATTTGCCCAAATTTCCCAAAGCAGAATCCACCACTTTTGGCATCTGAGCACTCCTCCTGGGGTCTGAGTTTAGGCCAATATAATCTACTAATACAAACACAGCACGTATCATCAGTGGGCCAGGAACGATGCATATAGTATAAAAGTAAAGGGATGGAAGAAGATATTCCACAAAACCCAAAAGCAAGCAATGGTAGCTATTCTTGTATCAGAGAAAACAGATTTTAAATCAAACAGAGTAAAAAAAGAGAAAAGACCAAGTTATTACATGATGATAAAGGGATTGATTCAGCAGGAAGATATAACAATTACAAATATATATGCACACAACACTGGAGCACCCATAAAGTAAATATTACTAGATCTAAAAGATAGACTGCAGTGAAATAATAGTGGAGGGCATCAACACCTCACTCTCAGTATTAGACCATGTAGACAGAACATCAACAAAGAAATACCGGATTTAAACTGGACTTTAGGCCAAATGAACCTAACACACATTTGCAGAACATTCTATCCAACAACTGCAGAATATACATTATTTTCATCAACACATGGAGCGTTCTCCATCATAGACCATACATTAGGCCACAAAATAAGTCTCAATGTATTTTTAAAAAATTAAAATCGGCCGGCGTGGTGGCTCACACCTGTAATCCCAGCACTTTGGGAGGCTGAGGCGGGTGGACCACGAGGTCAGGAGATCGAGACCATCCTGGCTAACATGGTGAAACCCGATTTCTACTAAAAAAAAAAATCCAAAAACTTAGCTGGGCATGGTGACAGGTGCCTGTAGTCCCAGCTACTGGGGAGGTTGAGGCAGGAGAATGGTGTGAACCTGGGAGGCGGAGCTTGCAGTGAGCCAAGATCGTGCCATTGCACTGCAGCCTGGGCGAGAGTGAGACTCCATCTCAAAAAAAAAAAAAAAAAAAAAAAAAAAAATTAAAATCCTATCAAGGATCTTCCCAGACTACAATGGAATAAAACTAGAAATCAATAACAGAGGAAGTTTGGAAGTTTACAAATACCTGAAAATTAAACAAGATGTTCCTGAACACATTAGGTCAAGGAAGAAATCAAGAAGGAAAGAGAAACAATCTTGAGACAAATGAAAAATCAAACACAACATACCAAATCCAATGGGATACAGTAAAAGCAGTGCTAAAAGTTTATAACAATAAATACATCAAAAACACAGAAAAAAAAATCAAATAAACTAATGTTGCACCTACAAGAACTAGAAAAGCAAGAACCAACCAAACCCCAGATTAGTGGAAGTAAAGAAATAATGAAGATTACTGTAGAACTAAAAAAATAGAGACAAAATAAACAGTTGAAAGCATTTCCTCTAAGAAATGGAATAAGATAAAGATGCCTACTTTAATCACTTCTGCTCAATATAGTACTGGAAGTTCTAACCAGAGCAATCAGGCAAGAGAAGAAAAAAAAAGTCCATGTGTTCTCATTGTTCAACTCCCCCTTATGAGTAAGAACATGTGGTGTTTGGTTTTCTGTTGCTGTGTTAATTTGCTGAGAATGATGGTTTCCAACTTCATTCATGTCTGTGCAAAAGACATGAACTCATCCTTTTTTATAGCTGCATAGTATTCCATGGCATATATGCACCACATTTTTTTTTATCCAGTCTATCACACGTACACAAGGAGGGGAATATCACACATCAGATCCTGTCGGAGGGTGGGGGGCTAGAGGAGGGATAGCGTTAAGAGAAATACCTAATGTAGGTGATGGGTTGATGGGTGCAGCAAACCACCATGGCACATGTATACCTATGTAACAAACCTGCACGTTCTGCACATGTATCCCAGAACTTAAAGTATAATAAAAAATAAAAGTCATCCAAATTGAAAAAGAGGAAGTCAGATTGCCTTTTTACTGATAATATAATCTTGTATTTATAAAAACCTAGAGACTCCACCAAAAATACTCCAGATTTGCTAAATGAATCTGGTAAAGTTTCAGGATAAAAAATCAAGGTACAAAAATTAGTAGTGTTTTTATATACAAATAATGATATAGCCATGAAAGAAATCAAGAAGGCACAATCCATTTATAATCGCTACCAAAAATAAAATACCTAGGAAATTTAACCAAGGAGCACGCGCGTGCACACACACACACACCATACACAGAGAAATGAAATAGGAGACAAAAAAATGGAAAGACATCTGATGCACATGGATCAGAATAATATTCTTAAAATGATATTACCCAAAGCAATGTACAGATTCAGTGACATTCCTATTAAAATTCCAATGTCATTCCTCGCAGAATTAGAAAAAACAACCTTAAAATTCATATGGAATTAAAAAGACTCCAAATAGTCAAAACAATTCTAAGCAAAAAGAACAAAGCCATAGGTATCACATTACCTGACTTCAACATATATTACAAGGCTATAGTAACCAAAATAACATAGTATTGATATAAACAAAAAAAGCCCAACAAAACTGAATGGAGAGCCCTGAAGCAAAGCCACATATTTACAGATCTTTTGCAAAGCTGACAAGAACTTACACTAAGGAAAGGACACTCTGATATGGTTTGACTCTGTTTCCATTCAAATCTCATCTTGAATTATAGTTCCCATAATACCCACGTGTTGTGATAGGGACCCGGTGGGAGGTAATTTAATCATGGGGCAGTTACCCTCATGCTGTTTTCATGACAGTGAGTTATCATTAGAGCTGAGGGTTTTATAAGGGGCTTTTCCCCCTTTGCTTAGCACTTCTGTCTCCTGCTGCCATGTGAAGAAAAACATGTTTGCTTCACCTTCCACCATGCTTGTAAGTTTCCTGAGGCCCCCCCAATCCATGCTGAACTGTGAGTCAAAGAAGTTTCTTTCCTTTATAAATTACCCAGTTTCAGGCAGTTCTGTATAGCAGTGTGAGAACACACTAACACACCCTCTTTAATAAGCAATGCTAGGAAAATGGGAAATCCACACACACAAGAATAAAACTGGACCCCTGTCTCTCACCATCTACAAAAATCAACTTAAAATGGATTAAAGACTTAATTGTAATGCCAAAAACTATAAAATTACTAGAAAAAAGCCAAGGAAAACTCTCCTAGTCATTGGCCTAGGCAAATAGTTTATGACTAAGACATGAAAGGCACAGGCAACAGAAAACAAAAATTGGCAATAGGACTTAATCAAATTAAAAAGCTTCTGTACAGCAAAAGAAATAATAAACAGAATGAAGAGACAACCTACTGAATGGGAGAAAATATTTGCACACTATTTTCCAACAGGATACTAACATCCAGAATGCACCAGAAACTCAAATAACTGATCAGGAAACAAACAAAACAAAACAAAACACAAATTATCCCATTACCAAGTGGGCAAAAGGCATGAATAGGTATGTCTCAAGAGAAGAAATACAAATGACCATGAGGTATGCAAAAAAAATGCCAACAGCACCAAACATCTGAAAAAAATGCAAATAAAACTACAGTGAGGTATTATATTACCTCAGTCAAAATGACTATTATTAAAAAGGCAAAAAAAAATATAGATGTTGACAAGGATGCAGAGAAAAGGGAACTCTTACACACTCTTGGTCAGAATGTAAACTAGGACACCCGCTCTAGTAAACAGTATGGAGATCTCTCCAAAGCTAAAAATAGAACTACTGTTTTATCCACCAATCCCACTACTTTTCAAAGGAAAAGAAATCAATATATCAAAGGGATACTTGCATTTATGTGTTTGCTGTAGCACTATTTTATTTTATTTATTTTTTTTGAGGCGGAGTTTCGCTCTGTCCCCCAGGCTGGAGTGCAGTGGCCGGATCTCAGCTCACTGCAAGCTCCGCCTCCCGGGTTTACGCCATTCTCCTGCCTCGAGACTCCCGAGTAGCTGGGACTACAGGCGCCCGCCACCTCGCCCGGCTAGATTTTTGTATTTTTTAGTAGAGGCGGGGTTTCACCGGGTTAGCCAGGATGGTCTTGATCTCCTGACCTCGTGATCCGCCCGTCTCGGCCTCCCAAAGTGCTGGGATTACAGGCTTGAGCCACCGCGCCTGGCCACTGTAGCACTATTTATAGTAGCAAAGATATGGAATCAACCTAAGTGTCCATCAACGGATGAATGAAGAAAATGTGGTATATATACACAATGAAACGCTACCCACCCATAGGAAAGATTACAATCATGTAATTGCAGCGACATGAATGGATCTAGAGGCTATTATTTTAAGTGAAATAAGCCAGGCACACACACACAAAACAAATATTGCATGTTCTCACTTATACACAAAAGTTAAAACAGTTCATCTCATGGAGGCAGAGAGCAGAGAGATAACAGAGACTGGTAGGGGTGAGTGACACAGAGAGCGAAGGATGAAGAGAAGTGGGTTAAAGGGTACAAACATACGGTTAGATAAAAAAATAAATTCAGCATTTGGTAGCAGAGTAGGGTGACTATAGTTACTAAAAATGTATTTGGGTGGTGAATACCTTAATAACCTGAGTTGTTCACCACGCATTTAATACATGTAACAAAATTTCGCATGTGCCCCATAAATTTGTACAAATTTTAAAAAAGTTTGAGAAACTGTAAAATGTATGGTTTACCACTGCACATATAAGTGTCAGGGTTTTAGCAGGAAACAGAATTCAGCCCAGATGCTTAAAATGAATAGATGTAAGTAATCTACTTACAGATATATTTTAGGGTTATTTGAACAATCAAGTTATAATTAAGTGTCCAAGGACTAACAACAGTAAAAAGAGTTTCCTCCCACTAGGTCTTTCATGAAGGAGATTGAATTAATATGAGGAGTTTATCTAGATTTCAGATTTATTGTAGGTGTGGTTAACCTCAGTGCAACACAGGATTCCAATTCCCGTAGAGACACCTAGTGTGTTTACATTGGGGTCGATTCACCAGGACAGTAAGAGTCTGATTGTCGTGTTAAGGTCATCTCTTTGTCTCAGAGAAGGTCTTGTCACATGCTTTTGTTCCTCATGTTGCCCTTCCCCAGCAATACTCTGCTTGTACTTGTTATTCAAATACGTTAACTTGGTGATGGGAGTTATTGGGAGTGGTGGGGGCTGGGAGGATTTGCAATCTTTGTTATTTTGAGCAAGGCGTCAGTCTTAGTGTGTAGCCTTCTTGGTTCTAGCACCTATGCCCTGAATTTATTTATGGACTTCATTCACCATCTTAGCCTTATCCTAGTAGCAGGGTTCTTCTATTGCCTACTCTGGCTGCATTAGTTTTGACTAAGTCCCAACTGCGGCAATGCCTGTTCTCCTTTTGTCACATATTAAGGCTTTTATTCCATAGTGGAGGTTTGGAAGAAGGATGTGGTCAGAGTTTCTTGTCCTTTCCTTGTGCGTGCTCCTCCCTTTTCCTGGCCTGCACCACAACAGGTACTTTTTAGTTCTCTCTCCAATCTTTGCCATGAGTGCTCAGTAGATTTTGAGGAAGAGCCTACAAGATGATGCAGACTCTCCCAATTTCTGTACCTCCCAGAGCTTTTATGCTAACAGTCTGCATTTAACTTTTATCAATAAAATGAAACAATAAAATGTATTGTTTATTACTGTATACATATTTTTCATCTATTTTAGCTGAGTTCTTAGCATTTCTGGTTGTTTCTCCCCCAGCTTAGTGTATATTCACATTGTTCTTCCTGTAAGCACCATTTCTCCTTTGATTTGGGGTCTATTGGTTGTTGAGCAACATCAGCTCTCTATTAGCCTGTGATTTGGAAGTTAGTCTGGCTAATTTTTGCTGTAAGACTAAGATGAACCCTTCTTCCAGATTTTCTATATCTAGGGGATAACCAAGAAACCTGGTCAGCGAAGCACTAGCTAACATAGAAGTGTTTGCCTTGAAGAATATCTTATATTCACAGTAAATACTGCGAATGAGAAAACTTTGTTTTAAGCCACAGAAATTGTAAGTTTGCTTATCACAGCAGCAGCATCTAGCATGTCTCCACTAACACAGTATTTAAACTAGGATGTCCAAGGTGACTGGCAGAAGGACACAGGTATATGTAAGGAAAGATAACCTGTAGGCCTAGGAAATTCCTTCTAGGGTCTCAGGAGTCTGGACAAAGCTGGAGTTCAATTACTAGAAAGTATGAGGCAAAGACTAGTTTCTAGAGTTAATTTCAGAGATTTAGTTACAGTATAAACTGCAGGCAAGGCCAAAACACAAGGCCAAAACACACGGGAAACAAGGTAAGAACAAGTCACTCAGCAAAACTGCCTCAGTGTGAGCAGTGAGTCATGGAGCTCCTTCTGCTTCCCAGAGTCTTAGGAAGGTTTCTAAATGGAGTGGTTAACCAGCCTAGTATTGTGGGCTACAAGGATATAATGCCAAAGAGTTATCACAACTCCAAAGCAGGCCAAGAGCCTCTCTTGCAGGAAAAGTCCCTTCAATAACAAAAATATATCATTTTGATCAAAATGCCATTGTGAACTTTTCCTTCTGTGGCAAACAGCTTGAATTCTATGACACTATCACCCACGTCCATATGTCTCAGTGTTTGCTCTGCCAAGATGTCTGCTTGCCATTTGCTCTGTCTGTACAATGCCAAACACCCAGGTGAAAAGTGAAAAATTCAGTCAGTGTTTCTAAACACCCAGATGTTTGGCACCAACTATGTAAAATATCTGGACGCCTGACAGCATTTCTCACTTTTTCATCTGGTGGTTTGGCATCATATAATATGAACAATGGTGTAGATGCTAAGTACTCTTAGGAGTAAGAAAATATGGAACATTAGCATAATCCAGTACATTTTTTCCCTAAAGTATTAGAGAGTCTTAGTCTTGAATTGGTCTTTAGAGGACATCTAATACAACTTCCCTCATAATATATTTGTGGTGTCTCTGCAATCAAATCAAGGAGACTTCAGTAAAACCTGTCTGGTAACTAGAAAAATGAATTCATGATTTGATTTTACGTTATAAACATGAATAAACTTCATTCAAAAAAGGTTAGCTGGGTGACTCTTCTGACCCAAGATTTGGGACTAGAAAGGACGAATATGTCTTCAAGGAGTTAACTTCAATCTAGTAGAGGGAACACATTAGACAGCAGCAGAGGAAATGAAAATAAGGGGACACTGAGTCAAGAGGACTTAACTCATTAAATATACCTACCACTGCTTGAGCATCTCTTAGTACCAACTATTATGATAGGCAGGACACCGATTTTCCACATTTAATCTGCATAAAATCCTTAGCACATAGAGATTCTTATTTCTATTTTCTGGCCATTTAGGGGGATTAAGTAACATTCCAAGGCCATACAACTTGAAAATTCAAATAAGATGGTGTGTAAAACAGTATATGCTGCCTCCAAATACCTTCCACTGAATTGCTTTGCCTCCCTTCAAACTTCTCTAACAAAGCTCAGGTCCTCAGTACCTCAAAGTTTGCCATCTCAGGGATGATCAGACCCTGGAGAAGAAGGTTAGGACCCCCAGGCACTTACGGATTTCTTCAGAAGGAATATAATTACTCAAGACATCAGAATCAGCCAAAGGAAAATAATACACAAAAAGTATGATTGACACTAAAAGGTGGAAGAGAACCCAGCCTCCAACACCGGAAAATGAGAGAAAACAAAATGAGCATAGATGTTAAGTCAACAGTTACTCAGACAGAACCGGCATATTTTCTAATCGAAAGAGGCCATTTCCCATCTTTAGGATGTGAGATCCAAACTTAAAGACAGACTTTATTCAAAAAGACCATGGCAATAAGGAAAATGTTTCAGTTTCAAGATCTGCAAATGTCTCAAAAATCAAACAGAAACAGAAGCTTCTCTTTCATAGGAAGGGGTAATCAGGGACTTCCAAGGGAGAGTGATCAAGGGGAGGAGTTCTGATGGGAAGTGTTACTCACTGTGCTCAGCTGATTCTCAAGATGGGAAGCTGGAGCTGGGGACTGTTCTGCACTTTAGTGCTTGCCAGATCTGGGGGCAAGCCGAAGTTCTGGGCCCTGTGTTAAGGAAAGAAGTCTAAAGTTTGGTCAAGCCAAGGCATAAAGTAAGAAATGCGCAACTGGAAACACTTGGTCAACATTCATCTGTGATATTGACTTCACAGAGAATCATCTATTTTATCTCCCACAGTTTACAAATGTATTTTACAGATTTTAGCAGCTTTCTCCTTTCATTGCAGGCTCATTCATGTCTCTTTTTAATGCTGTTATGGTTATAAAATGCTGCTATAAATGACAACACTTAGGCCCCTAGTTGTCCAACCCTGACTTCTTCCAACTGCTGAATCAGGTTTCTCTGGATGGGGTATACAAATCCACCCAACTCGGAGAGCTTCTCTGCCCAATAGCAGGAGGTTGGTCCCAACTGGCTAGGAGACTCCCATGAAGTGTTTTGGTGACTAAGGCCTTGGCTCAGAAAGCCCTGCTGAATGGAATTTCCTGGATTTCAGCTTGGAACTGGAGCATTCCTCACATTTATTCATTTTCATCCTGATGAAGCAACATTTTGAAGTGGAAATTCTGAATTCCTACCTCTGGCCTGCTATGAGACTAAATAATCCACTCCTAAATTCTTAGGAAAGCTAAAATATAACTGCTTTCACAGTGGACAGCTGTTTATTGTCTCTTTATGTTTCTACTAAGAGATATGTGATTTCTTTGACCACAATGGAATCTCCCTTTAAGCACTCCCAGTTTGATGTATGATTTTTATCAATGGTAACAACAAATTCCCCACCTGCAAACTTTTTAAACCAAAATCATAGCTATTAAAAGTTAATGATTAGAATGCATGTTTTATTCTGCAATTTGAGTGACGTGAAAGATGCAACAAAATTTGATTCCCTTATTATGCTGCTTTTTTCCCTGTTAGGGAGTTACAAAAATACACTGAATAACTTAACAGCTTATAATCCCTTTAATTTACCTCCTCCTTTCCCAAAAGGGGGCTATTTCTTTAAAATTTTTCTTTATTCCTTACTTTTACCATGATAATTGCTAATTGTAATCCAGGGTTTCTCTTGTAGAGATTGAGTTACAAATCCAGAGAAGGATGGGGATGGGGGAGGGTGGAAGGATTGCATTGGGAGTTATACCTGATGTAAATGACGAGTTGATGGGTGCTAATGAGTTGATGGGTGCAGCACACCAACATGGCACAGGTGTACATATGTAACAAACCTGCACGTTATGCACATGTACCCTAGAACTTAAAGTATAATAATAAAAAATAAATAAATCCAGAGGAGGAGAAATAGTCTCTGGGGACTATAGCAGGTAAGTCATTATGGAATAATGTTGATCTTACAAGTGCAATATTCAAGTTAGAATGAAATACAGCAGGGGTCTGGATAATTCACTGAAAGATCATCATGCATATCTCAGAGGTGAATGCTTGAAATATTCGAAGTTCAAGAAGGCAAACTGAAGAAATACTTTTTCTAAAAAAAAACCCCACAAAACTCTTATTACAGTGTGCAGTTGAGTTACTGGCAACAATTCAAATTTCCCGAGTTTTTCAGAAACTAAAAAGGGAAGAAAGTAATACAAATACGAACACCATAATGTCAGAATGCTGTCATGTGTGAAGCTATTAGCAGTGATTTAGGCCCGATTAATGTTAGAGAACAAAGTAGCCTATATACATTGTATGGTGTTTTTCTTCTGTAAATGAATACTTAGAAAATCATTGGAAACTTCATTTCCTACAGCCACCATATATTATTTCTGAGACTGTGACGCCGAATATATCTGACTTATCTTTCTGCCTACTAAAACTTATTTTATAAGGAAAACTATTCCTGAAGTTAATCAAGAGTGAATACTGGTGGCCTAGGAAAGAAATATAATTCTTACCACTATTGTATGCTTTATTTTTAATGGGGAATTGTATCCTTTTAATTATTGTATGCTATGTGAAAGTAATAAACAATGCTGTAAATCTCTGAAATCCACCCTATGGTAATAGTGCATTAAACACTTGAGCAGCTAAGATTCATGTGGACAAACAGAACTGAGAGGGCACACTACCGTATAATTCTATAAAGATTATGAACACAACAGGGGCAGGAAATTGGCTACTCAGCACCAGTACCGCTTTGTGTCTTATCTAATTGTACATAGCCTACGTTAGCTGAGCTAAGGACATCTCCTGCTGTGCTCAAAATAGATAAACAGTGCCTAAAGTTGATAATAATTGACAAAGAAAAATATTGTGCTGCAAATGACAAGACACCTCTGAGGATTATCAAATTTATTATCTTGAAAAGATTGGATTTCCACAGGACTATCAAACGGGAAGAGGAAACTGAGGGGAGTAAGAAAACCGAGAGTTAATTGAATTTGCAAGATATATTGGCTGTCAGGAAAAAAAAATCAAGGGAATTACACGGATAATCAAAGGGACAATAACTCTTTGCCTTAAAGTTTGAATTTTCAGTTTACAGTTCATGTAAATATATATGGTGTGTGGGTGTGTGTGTGTATGACGGAGAGAGAGAGTTTCAGAAACATCAAGGGTAATAAAGCCAATACTATTCTCACATGGCTGTGGTCAAGTGAAAAAAATTAACGTATTTGTGTTCTGAAGTGTAAAAAGTGTTGTCTCGGGAGTTACGGAACCTGGACTTTGCTGCTCATTAACTGTGTAACGTGGCGAATTCATTTACATATACAACCATGTTTTTCTGCTTTGTAGTGGTCCACAGCATCTTGAATCTTTCTATTATTTATTTTACCTGGAAATCAGATATTTACATATTTATCATCCAGAATTGTGTTGAGCTATAGCTAAATCCAACCAAATAGTTGATTTTAAGAACGTTCAATCTATATTCTAAAACTGCCCCTTCGTTTGAACAATCAGGATTTTCACACACACACACAAAGTTTAGCAGCTGTCCCTTTGTATTATTTTTCTTTTTAATAATTAAAAACAATTTACAGAGAATTTATAAAACTACAGTGTAATAACCAAACTTCAATACTTACATACTGATAGCTTTATGTGTAAACATAGTCACCGTTTTGTGCATACATATATACACACATTATCTATACAGTCTATCTTGTGGATTACATACAATTTATGTATCGTCTATATATAAACTTTCTTTATATGTATATATGTTAACTAATAAATGCTAATAGATGATCTCTGTGTGTGTGTGTATATAAGCAAATTTTTATTCTTTGATTCATAATATATTTAAAGAGAAAAAAGTTTGTTTTCATTGACTACTTAAAGAGGAGGGAGAAGAAAAAGGCAGGAACAGAGGAAACATGTTTCAGTGACTTCAGAAATCACTCACTGTATTCTTACCTCCCCAGATACACTTGATATGAACGCTAAAGAGACAACCAAACAATTCTGAGAATCTAGTTTTCTGAAGAGTACTGTAAAGTTCATGACTAACCCAAATCATCAATCTCTGTTGGTTTCTTGATCTGTAAAACTGTCTTAAAACATTATGTGTGTGTATATATATATATATACACACACACACACACACACATATAGAGTGCTCTTTTTTCAATCCTAAAGTTTATTAAGTCTCCATTGCTTAAACAATCTTGGTGGGGTGGGGTGACATGTTATCTTGAGAAAATTCCCTAAATGTTCCAGGGCTCAGTTTCTTATTTTCGAAATATGGTTGATAATACTTGTCTTCTAGAATTGTCTTTCATTGTTTTATACTTACCTTGACTAGTGCCTGGTAGATGGCAGATTCTCAAAATATATTTGTTGA
Organism: Chlorocebus sabaeus; assembly: GCF_047675955.1. Taxonomy (NCBI): domain Eukaryota; kingdom Metazoa; phylum Chordata; class Mammalia; order Primates; family Cercopithecidae; genus Chlorocebus; species Chlorocebus sabaeus. The sequence continues at coordinate 17,062,119 of NC_132915.1, forward strand.
AGGAAAAATGAATGAATGAAAGTATAGGAATATATAGTACTCTATTGTATACAGCATAAATTAGAGCTATTGATATTAACCTTTATTATTGCATATAGTTATGTCTATATCTACTCATATATTTTGGAATATTGGGATAAATAGTACACACCTAGTGGTGCAAAGATACCATGTATTTTTAAAAACCTATTATAGGGTTGGCTTCTCCAGAATCATGTTTTATAACATATAAGAGAATCAATAGAAAATATATGTGTGTGTTTGTGTACCCTGTTAATCCTAAATAAATTCAAAGATATTTATTTCAAGGAATCTAGCTCAAATAATTATGCGGACTGGCAAGTCTGCAATCTATAGGACAGGCTGGTAGGTTGGAAACTCAAGCTGGGGTTGATTTTGAGTCTTGAAGTAGAATTTTTCTCCTCAGGAAACCTCAGCTTTTGCTCTTAAGAACTTCAGCTGACTGAATGAAGCCCACTTAACTATCAAGGATAATCTTTAATTAAAGGCAACTGATTTTAAATGCTAACTACATTTACAAACTACACAGCAACACCTGAGCTTAGTGGTTGATTAAAAACTATGTAATATAGCCTAGCCAAGTTTGCGTATTTACACATAATTACACCAAACAGATGAAAATCCTAAAAGAAAAACAAAACCTAGGTTCTTCTTATGATGGCTTAGAAATGTTACTTGCTATTGGTCTCCATCTGAAACTGGTCCAATTGTCCCCTAGAGCTATTATTTACATTTAAAAAATAAACATAGAAATGGATTCTCCAGTTCTCAAAACTTGAAATTCACATTGTCCCATCTGAGTTCCTCCCTCAGGAAACCAAACTTCAGGCAAGGGACTGGAACTCCCCGGATCACTGCATTCAGACAAGACCACCAGAACCCTTATCCATCACGAGTGCCTCTGTATTAGTGTTTTCTCATGCTGCTAATAAAGACATACCCAAGACTGGGTAACTTACAAAGGAAAGAGGTTTTATTGACTCACAGTTCCACATGGCTGGGGAAGGCCTCACAATCATGGCAGAAGAACAAGGAACATCTCACATAGCGGCAAGGAAGAGAGAATGAAAAACCAAGGGAACGGAGTTTCCCCTTATAAAGCAATCAGATCTCGTGAGACTTACTCACTACCACAAGAACAGTATGGAGGAAATTACCCCCAGGATTCAATTATCTCCCACTGGGTCCCTCCTACAACACGTGGGAATTATGGCTGCTACAATTCAAGATGAGATTTGAATGGGGACACAGTCAAACCATATCAGCCTCCTTCCTTTCCCTAATTCCTGTTTTTTCCTGCCTTCCCCACTATATAGACAACCCCAATTTTAGTTGGTTGGGAGACAACCTACAGCTGAGGACGTCCACCTCAGCTGCAGCACCTGATTGAAGTCTTCTTCCTTGGCAATACTCGTCTCAGTGGTTGGTGTTCTGTGCGGCAAGCAGCAGGACCCAGACTGAACCCCTTGCATTTCTATAACGTCTACCCATTTTCCATCCAGAAGTATGTGGACAGATAATTATATTAAAAGTTGGACTAATAAACAATTCTGCCTATGTAAAATAAAACTAATGTGTTAGAGCAGATTTCTTTCTTTCTGGTGAAAGAAACGCTTTATTGGCCAGGCACAGTCACTCATGCCTGTAATCCCAGCACTGTAAGAGGCAGAGGTTGGCATATTGCTTGAGCCTAGGAGTTGGAGACCAGCCTGGGTCACGTGGTGAACCCTATCTCTATAAAAAGATTAAAAAAATTAGCTGGGTGTGGTGGCTCACACGTGTAGTCCCAGCTACCTGGGAGGCTGAATCCAGGAGGTCAAGAGTGCCCTGAGCTGTGAGTGTACCAATGCACTCCAGCATGGTAAACAGAGTGAGGCTCCATCTCTCCCTCTCTCACTCTCTTTCTCTCTCTCTCTCTCTGTGTGTTTGTACCTATTTTAGACACATTATGTTTAGAGCAATGTGTTACTATTGCTCTAAATGTTTAATTTACATAATGTAAATATGTAAACTTGGCAGTGATCTGGCTCATTCAATCACCATAGAAAAGTAAATGATAATTTTGTCTACCATTAACAATTGATAGCCTAAGTGACTAAAATTGTTATGATACTAATTGAAATGAAGAAAAAATCTACTTTTCTTTATACAATATCAGTGCATTATTCTATGTGTATATCCCAAGTAATTTTTTGATAATTCTAGAAGTTATATAAGCCTGAGAGTTTATCCTTCAAACTTAATGTGACACATCATGAAAGTCAGCCTTAATTTTCTTGAGTTGTGTATGGATCTAATAAAGTAAAATCAACTCCAATATCTTGCATTTGCCTACTTTGTATTAAGCTGGCCCTCATGGGAATGACAAAGACATCTTGGAAATGGTCTTGAACCAGTTAATAATAAAAACCTTTTTCCCTGAAGAAATCAATATACCGTTTTGGGCATAATTTATCATTACGTATTCATTTTAGGCAGAACAGCAGGCAGCCTCAAGTAGAGATATTGTAATACTGTTCTCAAAGTCCCTGCCTGCTATTGCTGCTCAGAAACCTACATACTTAATTGTTATTTCACATCAATTTTCCACACATTTGGAAATAGCTACCTAATGCATCAATTAATTAAATTTAATATCAGAATGTAAATGGGTGAAAAAGTCATTAAAACTTTTTAAATTAGAGATGTTCTCTTTATTTTATTCATCTTGAATTATTAGACAACAATAAAGTTACATAAATGTTAAATACAAAATTTCATATGTATATATAGTTAAAATTAAGAATGTTATAGATGTATAGAAAAACCAGGCCTTAATTTCTATAAAAATACTCTTAATTGTTCAATACAGAAAAATTCAGAAAATACGAGCTAAAAAAACTGGACTCTCTATTCTCATGCTAATCAGCAATTCTTAACAGGGTCTATAAATTACTAGTTATCAAAACTGAAAATCACTCATCTGTATCCTTTGCCAGGCTGAAAGGCCACCTTACTTCTGCATATCTAACTGAATGAGAATATATTGAGCTCAGACTGAGAGTTTTTCAAACCCATGGTGAACCACCGGTCTGGTCTTAAGCAAAAAGGGATGCCACACATTCAGCAGAAAGCACTACAGTGTGCAGCAGCGCATTGAGCCTGTGATGGAGCCAAATCCAGGCCCTGGACAAGATTCTGAGACAAGTCGAGTGGTGAGACCCGACACCTTTGGCTTTAACAATGAATGGGGCCACTAGAGTCTTCTCTCACGTAGTCCTAGGGAATGTTTCCTCAAGACCTAAGCGAACAGTCAGATAATAAAAGAACACTGAAAGTGGCTCTTTCCATTTGGGGATCCAATAAGAATGAGGTCCTACTTGAAGTTGTGAGAAGAGCTAGATTGATGTCAACCAAGTCTAGTATCAGGGATTGAAGGACTGATACTAAGTAAATGCTAGTTACTGACTGGGCAACAGAAGGGCCTGTAACACATCCATGGAAAGATAATAATTGCCACGAAGAAGAGGTGGGGCATAAAGAGCTCTGAAGAAGAAGGGTTGAGGAGCCTGAGATTCCACTGACTTTTCCAAATATGGATTAAAGACATTTTTTCAAACTTTTATTTTACTTTAAGGTACAAGACACATGTGCAGAACATGCAAGTTTGTTACGTAGGTATACATGTGCCATGGTGGTTTGCTGCACCTATCGACCCATCATCTAAGTTTGCTCCCCTGGCCCCCCACATCCCAACAGGCCCTAGTGTGTGTTGTTCCCCTCCCTGGGTCCATGTGTTCTCATTGTTCAACTCCTACTTATGAGCGAGAACATGAGGTGTTTGGTTTTCTGTTCCTGTGTTAGTTTGCTGAGGATGACGGCTTCTGGCTTCATCTATGTCTCTGCAAAATACACAATCTCATTCCTTTTCATGGCTGCATAGTATTCCATGGTGTGTAGGTACCACATTTTCTTTATCCAGTCTATCAGTCGTGAGCATTTGGGTTGGTTCCACGTCTTGAGTCAAAGACATTTTAATTATATGCATTGCTTTATAGTGCTTCCAGGACTGCTTCCTTAATAACTACCTAAAATATTGAGTAAGCACACTTTGTTGAATCAGTAGGCCTTAAAAACAATCTCATTCCTCAAAAACTTTTGTATGGCAGCACTAAGATATGCGAGCACCTATGCTGTATGCAAGATTCAGCTTCCAGCTGTCACTTCTCATCTCACGTTGCATCCCATTACGTGAAAGGAAACTTTGAACAAGTCACCCCAAGAAACAGTAGTTTGATAAACTGTTTCTACCTCTGAGCAGTAAAAAGTTGCCCAAAGGAACCCTGTCACCAGTGAGATGCTCCTTCTAATGATACCAAGACAAGAATCCACGGGTACATTTTAAGTCCTTTCCTCTTGCACTCCAGGAAAGTTATAGTATCAATCAACACCTTGTGAACGAAGCCTGGGGCCTCTACCCTTGTTTCCTGTGGCTACATAAATGCCCCTGAGATAAAATATCATTCTGCGAAAGAGAATAGTTAAGGAATTTTGAGTGGATTTCTTATTGTTTGGTTTGAAGTGTCAAGCCTTGTGGAAGACTGCTCTGAGCTCTGTTACCTGGAATAATTGGACTTTTTCATAGACAAGTATCTCATTTTCTTGAATGCCCAGTTATCGCCTTCAAAGGATCTCCTTAAACGATAAAGGAAGAAAAAAGGCATTGCCATTCATGAGTCAGACCCAATTCTGCCAGAAATCATTCTTGATTCATATTTCCCATTTCTGATCATCCTGGGATGAAATAGCTCTTCGCAGCCCCAGGGCCTGAGTCTTGAGGGTGACATGAAGATAGTTCTCAAGGCATCTAAATAACTATCCAGCAGGGCCTTACTATATGGGAAAACATAACCCATTCAGAGGATAGTTACTTTTTTGTGCTGGTTTTTAAGGTTAGTGTGTCCTAAATTCTTCTCAATCGTTTGGCTGAGTTTTTATTTTTAATGTGCCCCTTTTAGAATAATACAAGCCTTTGTATATATAAACAACATATGACATGAGAAAAATATTTGAATTACATAAGCTTACTATGTAGAGATATTCAGTTTGGGAATACATCCTTTATATATAATTTCTGTGATCAATAATTATCTGTCAGCTATTTAACTCATGCATAAAACATGTGTAGGCATAATTTGTGGCATGTCCAAATAACCTTTAAAATCATTTTCTTCCTTTTGCTTTTTCTACTCCCATCTTTCTTCAGATAAACTGGGCACCCAATCTATTTTCCATGAAATTACTTTCCAGACTCTTCAAATGTATTTCTCTCAGAGCTGTTCTCTTAGACCATTCATTTAGTTCCGAAAGCAGCATTCATCTGATTTGTCTCTGCAATCATTGTTTCAGAGGAGCGTATTCCCAAGGACAAATTTAAAAGCACTAATGCAGTTTTATCTATTTGAAGTGGCCTGTTCTGTCATCGGCATTCATGGAGCTCTCAGACCCAGCTCTAGTGTTCTCAGTAAGTACCTCCAAGTTTTTATTCTGCCTTCACAAGAGCACTGTACTCTTCACTCTCAGTATGTTGTGGAGGGTGCTTTTCCAAGGAGGGAGGACAGAGGATCCCAGAAAGAAAGGGAATGGTTACAGCTGGAAGAGAGGAAGAAGTTTTGCCATTCATCCAGTCTTGGTGAAATAATTACTTCATGGAAGCGACTGTGGATCTCGCTGTTTATAGGGTTGGAAGCATATATTTAATCAGAGCTATCAGAGCTGCATATGGTTACGTTGACAAATATATGTGGGTGGTGTGTGTGTTTATATGTAAACCTGTGATTTATTTCAAAATGAAATGATTCCTAGTTAAAAACGACCTGATTGTATAGTGCAATACTTCCTATTAGAAGACTTGATAAATTAGTATTTGCTAAGAAGTACTTCTTATCAATTCCGGGAAACATAATCTTGGGTAAAATTTTCAGGCACCTCCCTCCTGTTCACGTGTCTTTTCATAACAGTACCTGAAAAGGTTTTTTCAACTTAAGATTTTATAATAACAACAAAAAAATAGCTGAGGATTATTGAACCCACTCTATGGAATGAACTCTGGTGCTTAGTAAACATTTAACTTAGCATCAAGCAACAACTAGAATTTATACCAAGAGGATTTTACTGTGATCCCTAAGAAATAGGAGACATTCTTTGGCACTTGAGGTTAAGAAATTTATGTGTGCTTTTCCTCAAAAACTTCTCTTTTGACTATGTTGTTCATTGGAACTTGTTTTCTAATTTTTCTGTCCCAAGATACAGAACCATGACTTAGAGAAAAGAACATGATGTTAAAAAGTAAGACATTTGGAATTAATGGCTTTCTGTATTCCTTCGCATGTATTAGAATTCGGCAAGCTACTTAACTTCTTTGACCTCAGATTCCTCTGTAAAACAGAAATAATAACATTACAGTTATTTAAAAGTTACAACAAAACTGTCATGCCATCAGGGCTGAATTCTGTCAAGGAGTATGGATCGTCTTACCAAACAGCATGTCTTCGACACACTACAAAATCCTGTAATGCTGGAACAGAAGATGTTTACTTCTCTGTAGCACATTATTGCAAACTGTTCTGAACTGATGTAAACCAATTTGATTTCATACAACTCAGAAGTTCTTTTATAAAAAAAGCTGAACATTTTGATGTGTATGAGTATTCGTTGCTCATTGTAAACAAGCTTTGTTATCAGTTGTAATAAAAGCAAGTTTCAGACCAAAATCTATGTTCATATAGACATACATTAATTAAACATGAATGCACAGGCAAACCCAAAAGAGTTAATACAATGTTGTTTAAGTTTGATAAAGACCCAGATCACTGTGTTTTTAGATGAACAAACTATACATATTTGTTACATGAATGATTTACAGGAGACAAACAGCAATATTTCAGAGGCAGGTTTTGTTACCTTTATAAATTTGCATTGGTTACTACGAAATTCTCTCACCCAAAGACTGGACTCAAGTCCATTTAATGATGTAACCTTGGGGGCCATCCCAACATATCTCACAGATTCTAATTTCCCATTTTATGCAAGTGTTAAGTATGTTTCTGTAATACTTTAACCAATTCACATATCTTGATTTCTTCTAATTTCACAATTCAGAACCTATTTCTAACATCCATTATGCTGATTAACAAGCCACTAAATTCACCAATGAAAACCCATTTCTGATGTTAATGATGCTAATTAGCCACTTATCTGGTGTTTTGCTGAATATGAAGATAGATGAAACTTATGATGTAGAGGCCTCTGAAGTGTGGCTGTCCTGGGATGAAACTGGCTGACCACTCAAGGAGTGTGGGGTTTTCATCAGAACAAATGACAGTCTGACAACCTTAAAGAGAAATAAAAAGCATTGCTATATACATTCCACTTTATTCTGAAAAATTTTAAAGTAATTTATCAACATCATGATAGCAAGTATCTCAACTCCCCTCCTACTCTCTCCAACCTATCCTTTCTGTTCCTTTTTGACATTTGAATGTAGTTTGCCGGGGAGAGTGTCTATCAACTGCTGCAGTTTTGTGTGTTTTTTTTGCAAATTTATTTCTCCTTGAATCCACACCCAGAACTATTCCTCTCCCCATCCACACATACTTTTTGCAGAAGTCTTGACTCTCTGTTACTTCCTTTCACCAAGTATAACTCTCTGGATTCAGCCCCCTGAGGATTTCACAGTTTAACAATTCCATAATCACTGCGTGTGATCTAGAATCACCTGGCATTGGTTCACACTGCTTTATCTTTTAGGATACTAAAGGCAAACATATGGGGTGAATAATGGAGTAGATTTTCTAGGCCAGGGAATACAGTACAGTCTTCTACCTCACCTGGGCTGCACATTGGCCACACATGACACATTATTGTCCAACCAGTTCCCTAAAATCTTCTTTGCTTCTTCACTTCATATTGCCTGCTTACTCTTTCAGCCCATTTGTAGAAACCCTAAGCTCTGAAACATAACAACCAAAAAATCAACCCAATCAAAACCCCAGTAGCTGGGATTGTGCTTGTGGAGAGAGCTCAAATTCCAAAAAGCCAGGTGTAGTATAGTCTAAATACATATAATGTGCCCGTTCTGTAGTTTTACATGGAAATGCAAATTTGGAACAGTTAGTAGTGTGTGCAATTGGATTAACTATCTTTGCTGTTGCCAACATAAAATTTGTGGGTCTTTTAATGTGCATCTGTGAGTAAGGGTTTAAGGAAATGAGTATGGGTGATACATGCCTACTTCAGTCTTCCATCACCTCCCACACTTTGGCAAGATTCATAGGTTTTGGCTGGAGAATTAGCCTTTTCTTGGCTTTGGTTTCTCTTTTTCTCACCTTACAATTTATATAGAAACTGCTTCCTCCTGAGTTCATTCTTATACCTAATTCAGTGGCCCATTCTAGTTTATTTTTTCCAGATGTTTCTTATGTATAACATAAAATACACAATGTATGACACTTGTGTTAGCCATGTTTTTCATTGACCCTTATATCAGATTTCTTGGCATCCTAAAATTTGTTAGGTGATGATATTTCATGCAACAGAGTAACAGTATTTTATATTATCTGGTATTATATGCACTTCATATAACTTTAAGCATTTACAAATAGCACATCCATTCATTTTGTTTGGCTAGAATAGAAAAAATTTCAGATGTCTACTTGTTAGGCAGGATTTAGAAAAAGATTTTCTTGTGTCTTGGAAAACCTGATTGATTCAAACTACTAGGTTGTGTGCACATTGAAAGAAATGTGAAGAATTAATTGGAAGAGAAATTGATCGTACTAGAAATTGAAAAGGGATGAAAAAGTAATTATTTAATGTATATGTTTTAGGGAGGCTGAAAAGATGTAATCACATGGATAAATATGCTTAGAATTATTCTGAGTGTTATATTTGCATAAATATTGTAAGTGCTGGATTTCAAAAATAAAGAAATAAATGACCTGTAAGAGAATGCTGCAGTGTTTATACTATTTTGATCCAATAGTGAGGTGATCCCAGAATGTGTTAGATTTTGACTAAACTACAAATACACATAACATACACAAAAATGATGAAGCCTTGAAAATGTTTTAAATGAAAAATAAAACTATTTTAGCTTGTTTAACAGTTATTTGCCAAACATATTTGATCACAGAACCACAATAAGATATCATGATGTTTCCAATTCTAGCTCCAACATGTAAAAACGTTAGAAGTTGTTACTCTCATCCTTACAGAAAAAAAAAATGAACTGAAAATTAATTACTTTTCGTGGGTTCATCAGAGAGCTGAGGTTGCAAGACAAACTACCATTCTGTAATCTGGAAATACTAGTGATTGGAAGAGCCACAATAAAAATCTGCTTATCTGGAGCAGAAGACACTGGAGCCATAACTAGGGGGATCACTTAAATAGTAATTTTGATAAATTGCTAAAGAATAAGTGTGGAGTAGCATGAGAATGAGAGATTTCTGCTGGCTGCAGTCTTCATGGGATACCCGCATTTTTGTGGGGATTACCTTTGGCAACAACACCTTGTTCTCACAGTGAAGAACTGAGAAAGAGTCTCTCACGCTCTGGCAGGGGAAGAGTAGTCATTATGAAATATACAAGAACATTTATTATAACAAAGGCCTACTGTCCAAGGAAGTTGACTTTACTAGAGCTTCATCTCACCTGGGAAAAGGCATTTCTCCAACTCCAGCCCCCTCCAGACTTCCAGTCTCACCTAAGATGGGTGAAGCAGAGAAAGCTATAGAAAGCTTATGAAGGTCACAGAGTAGGCACACAGGTCAACACAAAAACTGAGATTCAAATATAACATTGTAGAACACTTTCCTTCCCCCACACCTTACTATAACAGCAACAGATCTCCAGTGTAATGACAGTGGATTAGAGTTAATAGAGCTGCAAGACTTTTTCTGAGAAGTATTTAGGGGTTTCCAAAGCCCAAAGGAAAGATAAAAACAGGGCTGATAGAAGAATGTGCACCATCTGGCAGCTACAGCAAACATTAAACACAGTTCAGTTGTGTAAAGCCTCCCACTAAAGGCTTATTTATCTCAATTCCTATTACCTGATATATCATGTGTAGTTCTCAAACAAAAAATTTGCAAGGTATACAAACAGAAAAGAAGAAGCACAGTGTGAAGGGCAAACATCAAAACAAACTACAGTTCTGTCAGGTATTGAAATTATCATACAAGGAATTCCAAATAAGGAAAGAATAAGATGGCTAAAAGAAACATCCTAAACTGAAGTATGAACACAATAAATAAGTAAATAGAGCAGAACATTCAAGGACTATGGGGGGATTTCAAAAGGTGTAAGATTATCTCAGCTTGAATACCAGCAGAACAAGAAAGAAACAGAACAGAAGAAATATTTAAATTAATAATTGTGGGGAAATCCTGATAGTATGACAGACATCACATCTAGGAAATTTAGAAAACACTAAATAAAATAAATTTTTAAACTACAAATAGGTGTATCATATTCAGACTTAAGAACTAAAGGTAAAGAAAAAGCTTGAAATAATACAGACAGGGAAAACAAACAAGAAACCTTCCTTATGATGAATGAGGATAAGAATTACAGCAGACTTCTCTTCAAAAACCATGTAAGCAAGAAGAAAGTGGAGTGAAATACTTAAAGTGTTGAAAGAAAAGAAAATAAACACCCACCTAGAATTCAATATCCAGTTATATTATCCTTCAAAAGCGAAGAAGAAATAAAGGCTTTCTCATAAAAACAAAAACTGAGGGAATTTATTACCAGCAACCTGCCCTGTAAGAAATGTTCAGAGGAATTTCTTCAGAGAGAAAAAATTGGTGTAGGTTGGGAACTCAGATCTGGTTTGTAGCATTTTAAAATGGTAGAGGAAACGGGGAGGAGGACATACGGAAAATCTTGCAACATCATCACGTTTCTGTAAACCTAAAACTATTTACAATTTGATCTGCATAAAGAAAGGAAGGTAAATAGAGAACAAGTAAATGAAAGGAAGATAGATGAAAGGAACATCATCTATTGTCAGAAAGTAAAGAATTGATCAAAAAAATCACAATGATGGGGGAATAGGTCAAAAAGACACCAGCGCCAACTGACAGACTATAGCCAAATTTAGAGCAGTTTGAGCAAAACAACATGCACTGGATTGTGATTGATTGTGTCCTCATTCACAGAGTCTATATACTCATACATAGACTCATGTATACTTTTAGACTCCTATGTAGTATATATACTCATCTATAGACTCATATATACTCCTAGACTCATAGAGTATATACACTTATATATAGACTCATGTAAATGAGTCTATACACTCATATATGAAAGATAGATAACTCTTCATGCAAAAAAGTCTAAATTATTAATGTAGATACTCTGCCCTAAAATAGGTAGAGCATAATGCCCTACTTCTGAGGTGTGAGCTATGCATAATGACTTTCTCTGAAGGTATACAATATGGAAAGAGGCTAAAAAAGAGTAACTTTACAGTGGAGAAACCTGACAAAAACTACTCCAGTCAGTTGATCAATACTGACCTCAATGATGATGAGTTAACTTTGATAGGACGCAGCCTTGATATGATAACAATGAGAATGGTACTTTACCTCTGTGGTTTTCCTCCCCCACACTCATAATCACTGTAGTCTTATCATGAGAAAAACATCAGACAAGCCTGAATTGACAGGCATTTTGCAAAATATCTAACTAGTCCTCTTCAAAACTGTAAAGGTCATTGAAAACAAGGAAAGTCTGAGAAACTGTCACAGCACCAAGGAGCCTAAGGGAACCTGACAGTTAAATGTAATGTGAAATCATGGACTCTTGGAACAAGAATCCTGGCATCAGATAAAAACTAATACATCCGAATAAAGTATGCACTTTTATTAATAATAAGGTATCAGTATTGGTTAATTAATTGTGACAAATTTACTATACTAATATAAGATGTTAATAGTAGGGGGACCTGGGAGTAGGGTATATAGGACATCTTATAACACAATCACAAGTTTTCTATAAATCTAAAACTGCTTAAAATTTGAAAATTATTTTTAAATGATCAGGACGAAATTTTCTGAAAACTCACACAATTATGATTGAAGGTAGATTAAAAGGACTACCCTTTACAGTACCTAGTTTTGCTGCTTAAAAAACAAAACAAAAGGCCGGGTGCGGTGGCTCATGCCTGTAATCCCAGCACTTTGGGAGGCTGAGGCAGGCAGATCACTTGAGGTCAGGAGTCAAGACCAGTTCGACCAACATGGTGAAACCCCGTCTCTACTAAAAATACAAAAATTAGCCGGGTATGGTGGTGGATGCCTGTAATTCCAGCTACTTGGTAGGCTGAGGCAGGACAATCACTTGGACCTGGGAGGCAGAGGTTGCAGTGAGCAGAAGTCAGGCCACTGCACTCTACCCTGGGCGACAGGGCAAGAATCTGTCTTTAAAAAAAAAAAAAAAAAGAAAAAAGTTAAATTTTGCTTTTGTTTCTCAATAGTGTTCCACTATATCTCTAGATAGAAGATCTAAGTATAGATTAGTAAAGGTAGCAGTCATTTAGGCTGCAGTTTCTATGAATAGAAATGGCAGTGATGAGTCTGTAACAGTAAAGAAGTAGAAGGTTTTGAATATAGGGAACGAAAAATGAGATAATTTAAGTACATATTTTTGATCACTTCTCTGCTTGGCTCACTGTGATCTGATCATTTCACAAAGTCAAGGTCCCCGAGAATTGATCAGTGGTATTACCTGAATCAGTCACAGAAAACAAATAACAACCCTTGGTTTCCATTTAATTTCATTTAGGAAATTCACTATAATCCCTTTATAAGACAGTGGTTCTTAACTTTTTCTTCATATGTACCTTGGAGAATCCAGTGAAAGTTTGGATCTTTTCCTTAATTTTTAGAAATACACATCATTTACCATACTGTTCCAGAATTATATTAAAACCCCATCACGCCCCTTCATGAATCTCAGATTTTACCCTCCTATTCTAAGGCATTTTGCTGTGACTTACTTAAGTCTATAAAAGATCAAATAATGGAGCTTAGTGGGAATGCTTGGTCTTCAGGATAATGTTATTTCCAACTTTCATTTCCATTATGCTGAATTGAACTTCCTAAAATCTAGCAAGGTCTCACCTTGAATTTACTTGGCACACATGAAATAACCAAATGCTTTTGTTTTGAGATTAACTATTTGAGTCTCTATCGTTATATTTGTTCTTGTCTGTTTGAAAGTAGACATGAAGACCAATGCTGTTATAGCTAATGTTAGACCACCACACTCTGGGAGACACATAAATAAATATCAGATAATAACACCATGCTTTCACTGTGCTTTTCAATGATTCTACACACTATGAGCAAATGGAAATGGAATAAATTGTTCCAGATTTTTCCCAGAATAAAACTCTTCTTAGAGAGCAAAGTGAGGGCCTTGAAAACTGCATTAACTCTTTGGATTGTTAGCTTACTATTCCGTAAGTGTTTCAGTAGCTTGCTTAAAATTAGACACATTTAGCTCTTTGTTTTGTTATTTTTCTGACTCGAATCCTTTTGTTTCTAGTTTCTCTGGAAGTATGAAGAGTTTCACTGAAATATGCAGATTAGTCATTTAGTGATTTCAAGTGCTCTGTTGAAGTTGCTTAAAAACCAACATCCTCTCTACCAGGAAGAACAGATTCCAAGAGAATTGTTAAAATACACTTGACGGTAAAATAGCAAGATATTTTAGGATTTATGATTGAGTAATGTAACAATAAAAATAAAAAGTAAAATATAAAAACCAGAAACATTATTTGAAGGAGCTTCTTAAACACTTTCCCAAAAGCAGCTCTCTCTCTCTCTCTCTTTGTGTGTGTTTACTGCGGGAATTGTGTGTGATTTTTGTGTTGGTCAGAGTAATATATTTAAATTGGAAGAGTATTTTTCCATTAATGTTATAAAATAACTCAAAGGCTAGAATGTGATGAATGTAACCATTTAGTATAATAAATAAATGAATAAGAAAATGACATACTGTACTAGGCTCATTCTTAAACCTGAAAGTCTCTAGCATTCTAACACACTGGCTTATGAATTAAGTATTCTTTTTTTATCTGTAGAGATGTTAATGACCCCTTCCAATAATTATGATTTTGAGTAGTGATCCCAACAGTGATAGGTGAGCACTCACATTTCCAGTCCCACTTGACCTCAGTGTTTCTGCCTTATGAACTATAGTGATGTAGGCAACATAAAGAGGATAATCCAGATAACAACAACAACAAAAAGCAATATGTCACTCATGGATGGCCAAGATTTGACTTGGCTGTTTGCTTTGGCCACATCTCTGAAGCCCATAGACCAGTCTTGTCATCTACAAAATGCAGACATTAAACATAGGCATAGTCAAATGCCTTCTAAAAGTTAACAGTCACATTTACATAAGAAGCAATGTTAAGATATTGGGTACGAAGGCTATGAATATTGATTAATTTTTCCCCAGGTAAAGATTTTTTGGAGAATAAATATGTTTGTTCAAATTAACACATGCTCTTTCAGTGGCTTTTACATATTTGGTTCAAGAATCACTGGAAAGAGGTATTGTAACTGCCCAATGGGTTTACCTTGCCCGCTGCCTAGACAGGGGAATTGAAAAAAAGAAAGAGTAATTCACGCATAGCTGGCTGTGCAGGAGACGGGAGTTCTATTATTACTCAAATCAGTCTCCCCGAGTTTCAGGGATCAGAGTCGTTTTTTTGTTTTTGTTTTTGTTTTTGTTTTTTAGATGGAGTCTTGCTCTGTTACCCAGGCTGGAGTGCAGTGGCGCAATCTCGGCTCACTGCAACCTCCATCTCCCTGGTTCAAGTGATTTTCCTGCTTCACCCTCCTGAGTAGCTGGGATTACAGATATGCGCCACCACACCCAGCTAATTTCTATTTTTAGTAGAGATGGGGTTTCACCATGTTGGCCAGGCTGATCTCGAACTCCTGATCTCAGGTGGTCTGCCTGCCTCGGCCTCCCAAAGTGCTAGGATTACAGGCATGAGCCACTGTGCCTGGCTGGGGAGCAGAATTTTTAAGGATACCTTGGTGGGTTGTGGGGTAAGCCAGTGAGCCAGGAGTGCTGACTGGTCAGGGATGAAATCACAGGGAGTCAAAGTTGTCTTCTTGCACTGAGTCAGTTCCCGGGTGGTGGCCACAAGATAAGATGAGCCAGCTAATCCATCTAGGTGGTGCCAACTGATCCATCAAGTACAGAGTCTGCAAAATATCTCAAGCACTGATCTTAGGAGCAGTTTAGGAAGGGTCAGAACCTTGTAGCCTTCAAGTTGCATGACTCCTAGACCATAATTTTTAATCTTGTGGCTAATGTTAGTCCCTACAAAGGCAACCTAGTCCCCAGACAAGAAGGAGGTCTGCTTTGGGAAAGGGCTGTTATCATCTTTGTTTTAAACTATAAACTAAGTTTATCCCAAAGTTAGTTTAGTCTAAGCCCAAGAACGAACAAGAACAACTTGGAGGTTAGAAGCAAGATGGAGTGGATTAAGTTAGATCTCTTTCACTGTGTCAGTCCTAATTTTGCAAAGGTGACTTCAGTACTAGTCTTGTCAAACACTGAGAAATCACACATGTAGATACACAGATCCATCATTGTTTATTCCTGCACTCTGTACTGAACCAATTTTCCTGGAAAGTTGCATTCTTTGCTCTAAATCGTAATGACTATTACTAAATGTTCATAGTAATTACATTATTTTGTCTTAAATAGCAATAACTTTGTCCTAACAGTAATTCCCAAGTAGTAATAGTACTTAGTTTCTTGGAACTTAAAAAACCCAGTTTCTTTCCATTTTAACATTTTGCTCTTTATTCATTAAAAAATTTTACTATTTTACATGTTATTAAACCATGTTTCAGGATTATTTCAATATGCAGGTAGTTTCCAATATTTAACAAATTTTATTTCAAAACTTTGTTTGTTGGCCAGGCGTGGTGGTTCATGCCTGTATTCCCGGCACTTTGGGAGGCTGAGGTGGCGGATCACGAGGTGAGGAGTTCAAGACCAGCTTGAACAACGTGGTGAAACCCTGTCTCTACTAAAAATACAAAAATTAGCTGGGCGTGGTGGCAGGTGCCTGTAATCCCAGCTACTCAGAAGGCTGAGGCAAGAGAATGGCTTTAACCCGGGAGGCGGAGGTTGCAATGAGCCGAGATTGTGCCACGGCACTCCAGGCTGGGCGACAGAGCAAGGCTCCATCTCAAAAAAAGAAAAAAAGTTTGTAAGCTGCCTTTGAAACCTGGGATAAACTTTCCATTAAATTATGGTCTACATTAATACAGGAAAATGTTAACACTCCTATACAAACATAAAAATTCTGCATGAAATATTATATTAAAAAACAACAAAGTAACCCAGTCATCTCAAAATTGACATCCAAGAATTCCAGAAAAGTTAAGAGTGATGTTAAAAGTAGAGCAGTGGCCGGCCGCAGTGGCTCACGCCTGTAATCCCAGCACTTTGGGAGGCCGAGGCGGGTGGATCAGGAGGTCGGAAGATGGAGACCATCCTGGCTAACACGGTGAAACCCCGTCTCTACTAAAAATACAAAAAAAAATTAGCCAGGCGAGGTGGTGGGCGCCTGTAGTCCCAGCTACTCGGGAGGCTGAGGCAGGAGAATGGCGTGAACCTGGGAAGCGGAGCTTGCAGTGAGCCGAGATCGCGCCACTGCACTCCAGCCTGGGCGACAGAGCGAGACTCCGTCTCAAAAAAAAAAAAAAAAAAAAAAAATACTAGAGCAGTGAGGGAAAGCTGAAGTAGAACCATTCCCAGGGAAAAGAAACAGAGTTAGGGCTTCATAATGAGGGACATGAAGGAGAATCAAGCTCCATCTTCAGAAGACGGGAAGCTAGACACCAGGCTCCAAAGGAGAGCAAAAGTTCACACATGACTGTCACAGTGATGTCATAAGACATTTATCAACCAAATTATAAAGAAGACTAGGACTTTCCCTGATGGTTCGGAAGTGAATAACCTTCTTCCTTACTGAATATAAAAGAGAAACCAAGAGGCAGCACGGGATCACTGGAGGAGAAATCTGCCAAGAAAGGAGCCAATACCAAGAAAGCAGACACAAAGAATAAAGAGTCCCGCTCACGTTTCTGAGCCACCACATCAGGCCAGAGGATACTGAATTCTCCTCCTCCTACTCTTCCTTCTGGTGATGCCAAGTTTTGATAACTGACTTAAAAATACTCCTTAGATCAGAGTGAATTATTATCATCTACTGATGCCAGAGCTATTCATGGCATATGCTGTTTTTCCCATTCATGCTGATCTTCACTTGCTTTTCCCTACCTACCATAAGTTTCCACGTTAAAAATTTTGGCCATGTGTGATCTCTGCAAGCAGCCTTCTAAAATAACATTAAGTTTTATATGCATATGTGTTTTTAATTCACATTAATGGTATTTTGCTGTAAATTTTATTTTATTACAGTGCCCTCAAAGTCTATTTATGACACTGTCTATAGATCTGTTGGTTTAAGCTGCTAAAGAAGGTTCCATAGGATGCATCCACTGTATTGAGCTTCTTCACTCTTTGGAAGCAAATGTTTAGTTTGCCTCCTCCTTGCTTCTACCTGCATGCTGTTTACGGAAACAGTGAGTTGGAGGCAAAATATTATTGCTACCATGGTAAACAACTTAGGATATGATCTCTGTTGGAACTTTGCAAATATTTTTCTGTGATATATGCCCAAGAGTTGATTCTTTTTTTTTTTTTTTTTTTTTTTTTTTTTTTAAGATGGAGTTTCGCTCCTGTGACCCAGGCTGGAGTGCAGTGGCGCGATCTCAGCTACCTGCAACCTCTGCCTCCCAGGTTCAACTGATTCTCCTGCCTCAGCCTCCCAAGTAGCTGGGATTACAGGCGCCCACCACCACACCCAGCTAATTTGAGTAGATCCTTTAGTTCAGAAAACAGATATACCCTGCAATTAGCTGAATACTGCCACCTGCTTTTCTGAATGGCCAATTTATGCTTTCGCCAAAAGTTAGTAAATGTTCTCTTCTTCTACATCCTAGCCAATATTTTGTATTGCCTTCCTACACACTGTTGTCATTCTTATATATATAAATTATCATATTATTTTCTTGGTTTACATTTTTCTAGTTATTGGGTTCAATAACTCCTTTTTCTTCTTTTACAGAAGTTTTGTTGTATAAACCATTTTTATTTGTCAATTATAGACATTACAGATACAGTACAAACATCTTCTCTCACGGTGTTACCTATCTGTTAATTTTGTCTATCTGTCCTTTGAGGAATAAACGTTATTAATTTTGCTTAAGTCAAATATATCGATGCTTTCATTAATGATAGGCAGTTTGTGGGTCTTGCTTAGGACATTTTCTCACTCTCAATTTATAAAGATCTTCTTTAACATGTACATATTAGCATTTTTACTTTTTGTCTTTCACATTGGGTCATGAATCTCCCATGAGTACATCTTTGAATATAGCATTGATTAGGAAGCCAGTTTTATATTTAGTAAGTCAATCACTCTAACACCATTACTAAACTCCCTTCTCCATTGCTTTCTGTTGCCAGCTTTATCATGTATAAAATTCCTTTATACACGTAGGTCTGCAGCTGAGGTATATGTTATTATCTATTGGTCTATTTGTTTCTATACTAGTTCCATACTCCTGTTGTTGCATTTTTGTAGTGTGCTTTAACATCTGGTGAAACTAGTTACCCTCTTTCAATTTTTTATACCAACATAGATTTCGCTACTATGATACATTCTTTTATCTGAATTTTAGAATTTACTTGTTGAATGCCCAAAATACCTCAACTGCAGTTTGATTTGCATAACATTGAATTTGTATTTTAATTTGGAAGCCATAACATCCTTGCACTTTAAGTTTTTTCATCTCTGCCCATGCTACATCTGCCTAATTATTCAAATAACATTTTATATAATAGGCTAGATATTAAATTTTTTCTTTATCAAATCTTGAATAATCTTTATTAGTTTCACTACTTAATACCTTATAATGCTTTCTTTTTTGGGGCCTTTACCCTTCTCCAGCCTGTCCGCATGCCACCTCATGTATATACTTTCATAGTGACATTCGGTGTTACTTTATCTGTGGTCTCTCATGAATTTTGCATTAGTTCTTCGGACTCCAGTACTTTCACTTTTATTCTATAGCATCTCTGGAGTTAGAATGTTGGAAGTGACCTAGAACCTGTGTTGTTTTGCTCAGAGGGCCCCATTGATTTTTCTACAGTGGTTTGAGAGGGACACGTTGTTACTTGCAGCTGAACCTCCTGATTGATATGACACATCAGTATGGGGCACATACACCATGTTGACGATGGGCATCATTTCATAATTATCATACAGTCTCTTTCACATCATCTGATTTTTCTCAGTCTCAGGTTCCTTCCCAGTCATTTGGTACCCAGGGTTATCATAAGGCTTCCTGGGCCCCTTTCCTTTTTCTACTCTTTCTACCTGCCCTATCAAATAAAATTGTTCAACATCAAAAAGGACTGGCTCTCCCCTCTATTACCAAATAATGCTTTCTTCTTCCTTATTGTTTTCAGTTATCTGATTCTAAAAATTTAAATTAGATCACCTGATAGCTTATACCATGGGAATTTGCGTCCTAATCGAGACAGTTTCAATCCAATCAATTCATAATTGGTGAAAACTTTCAGAGTGTAACAAAGAAAAACAATTCATCACGTATAGTGGAGAATGTTTCTGGGTTATATTCTTACCAGGTAAGCAAACAGTTCTGTCTGAGAGGCTGTTCCATGGGTGGTCGACTCTTCAGAAGTATTTTTCCCTTTTCTGTAGCTTCTTTTCTGTGTTAATTTTGAGAACCTTCTAAGTACATAAGATTTACAAAAAGCTCTGCGTATTCTGTTTGTGTGTTTCTTTTCCCACACATTCACTCTCATGATATTGCAATGTGCGTCTTTAGCATTCTGAGAAAGAGATCTATTCATTAAGTCTTTTAAGTACAGGTCAATCTTTAGAGCTACACTATGTGGTACACAAATTGTTAAACCTAGACCTCCAAAGTCTAGACATTAACCCAGCAAACTTCCAAATTCTAATTAGCTTTCTCTTTAACCTCATTTTACTTTCCCCTTCCATTTTCATTGTGCAAAATTTCAAGCTGTTAATAGGATAAAATTGCTTCCACCTTTGTTTGCAAGATATGTCATTTCAAAATTTAATATCTGAAAAATGTCCAAAGGGGAATTTCATCAGATACGCTCCACTCATTAGTAGAAAGGTTATTGAGGTTCTCTATAGACTATATGTAGAATATAAGAATCATTCTTTTTGTTTCTTGTTTGTTTTATTCTTGGATCCTAATCTATTTATATTTATAAAAGTAGAAAGTTACAGTTCATGCCAGCATAAGCCCACCAGCATTTTAATAAGACATTTGTGCAATTAAACATTTTAAAATTTGTCTTAAGTTAAAGTCGCTAATGAATTAGAATTGTGTTCCTGAATTGCTTAGTGTAATTTTAATAAGTCAGAGGAAAATAAGGGGGAAATTGATGAATGTACTAATCAACTTTTTCAGTAATTAAAAAGTACTTGGAGATATAAAATACAATCATTATTGCAATTTATGGCATTTTATATTTCTAAAACATGACATGGTTATTTGTTTTATGATTATCAAGTATCAGGTTGTACTGGAAAGATACTTATTAGTAAAAATATTATTCCAGATTTGGGGTATTTTCATTAGCTATACCCAAATAATGTAAAGAAAATTATTTCTTAATATTAGTTGTAAATAGTTTTTCTTACTAATCAACTTACTTTCTTAGTAATATGAAATTTAATACTATTAATATACTTATTATTCTACTTTTGATATTATCAGCTCAAGGTAGTTGTAGAAAATTTTTTAGTAAGTGCCCTAGGCAGAGAAAAGACTCTATTGTTTACGTGGTGGTTTCATAGTTTAAAGGAAAAAATTAATTTGGTTTTGTTGTTTTTACTTTTGCTTGCTTTTCTCAAAAATCTCTCCTTAACTGGTAAGCTCAAAATGTCAGATCTGTAATCCCAGGAAGAGCTTCACCATGTGTGTGTACTGCCCGGATCACATAGTTCAATGAACTTTATTATCTGCCTCAGTGCAATCTCTTCTCTAGCCAGTTACTGATGCTCTAATCACAACCTTGAAATGTGTGGGTAAATGAATTTGTTTGTCAGAAATCTGTAACTTCTCATTCACTTTCCTCAAGGGACTCTTAATGGTAAAACTATGGAAAAATGAGCAATTGTTTTTCTCTTTACTTGAAAACAATAAAACGTAACCCATGATTTCAAGATTTCTTTCCAGTACCTCATTACCTTGGCTCACGTGTTATATGAAGCCCTTTGTGAAGAATACATCTCCAGAGGAAACTTGTTTGAGGTCTCAGTCAAAACCTTTCCTCAGCTTTATTTTGATCCAAGAAGGGGCATAGAGATGGCCCATCTCTTCCTTGAGATTATTTGATAAATAATTTTCCCATCTATTTCCCCATGCATAATAATTAATAACAATACAAAATTAATCCAGTCATTTCCTCTACACGTCTAATATGCAGGTCCTATTTTGGGTTGGCATGTGGGATAGATTAGGCATGTGATAATACTGAAACATTTCCATACCAAAAGCCAAACTATTTACCTAGGAAGGGTTTCTTATTTTTCTTTTCTCAAAGGCTAGGACACACTAGATAAAGCATTATTTCTCTCCACAATAAGCCATAAAATTAAAGGAGATAAATGGATTTTCCAGGTTTAATAAGACTTAATTCAAGGTTACTGAAATTGAATCATATTCTCTCAATATTCAGATAGTTTAAAGCCATTCTGTAAGGTTTTACATATTTTCTCTTTTAAAAGGTCTATCTTCAAAAGTTTTATACTCCAGATTTAAAAACTTTAGTCATTTGGTTTTGGTCAATTTATGGGAGGAATAATAAAATATTTTTCCTCACATTCAGCCATGCTTTGTTTGGTCAATGCCATTTTCGTTTTCCTCGTTTATTTCTTTTGAATTTCTAGGTCATGATTCTTCACTACTTAATAGGGAAAAAATCAGCTAAATACTCGTTTTTCAGATTAGACTTTTGGTAAAGAGTACTGCTGAAAGGTCAAGGCAGATGGATCAATCAATAAATAATCAATAATAAAATCAATAGATACATAATTCCTAATAATTAAAAAGAAGGTCTAACTTTAAAACTAAGATCTAACTTTAAAACATGAATAAAATGTAATGACTAGTTTGTACCTCCACTTCATAGACTACTTGATATTTTCTGCAAAAATGGAATTCAAGATTTCAGAAATGAAAGTGAACAATTCATTAAGTATTTGATAGGTTTTATTCTAACTTATCAGTTCTTTTTAAAATATTAAATTTGGAATAGCTCATACAAAATGAAATTTTTAGGAAGGCATCTAGCCTGATATTCCTTTTCAATATATCCACAGTTTTATGGTTATCAGATGGCTTTCTCCCCTTTGTTATTTGTCTTAGCTATATTACTTTGCAAGTTGCCACTCTTCTGAAATAGTTGGTTATATGAGCATGTTAGTAATCAGGCAACCTTGACAACCACTAAGTAAAGTTTATCCATTTTACTTTCTAAAAAAGTATTGTAGGTTGGCTGTGGAATTGGCTAACAAGCATAATTCAGGTAGAATTTTTAAAAATAAGTGGACCTTTGACTTTTCTCTTACCAATTTTTCAGTTTACAGTGTAACTCCACTTTTTTCTTTCCACTAGTGAAAAAGCCACTACTAATGGGTGGAGTTGTGAATGCTAACTTTTCATTTGAAACCACAGCACTGTCATTTTGCCCTCTTTCAGAAATCCCACTATTATACACCGAGAGCAATTCAGCCCCAAATGGGAAAATATATAAGAATTATTTCTTTTTAAAAAAGTTATTTTTTTCCTCATTTTAGACTTCTGCATTGGGAAACAACTTGTCATATATATATATATATATATATATATATATATATATATATATCTCAGAGTATTTCTCTTAGTTTATTCTCACGAAGTGTTTCTACATTAATGGTGCCTTAGAAGTGAGGAAATAAAATATTTATATCATTTACTAAGTCTTCACTATGTAATATAATTACTGTAAGAACAGTTTGAGGTGGGTGTGTTTATTCCCACTTACAGATAAGAAAATTAAGGCTCAAAAGGCCTAGGTAACTTGCTGAAGATCATAGTGCAGGACATGTAAGAGAGCTGAGATTAAAGCTCAAATTTATTTTATTCTTAAGTCCAGGTTTATAACTACAATACTTTACTAACTTCTAAAGGCTATGTGGATATCTTAGTGGACATCAGAATTGTGTCAAAGAAAGTTAGAAGTGGAAGAAATGTTAAGATTATGTCATTCTAGATGAGAGAAATGGAAGTCAATAAGGGCTATGTCATTAGTGTCATATTCTCAGTGATAGAGGTCAAATATCCTCCCATTCAAGTGTATATTGAAGATTGATTATCCATAATTTTATTTTAAAACCTTTTGGCATTACTTCTACAGTACAGTAAATTCTTATGATCCCCACACATATATTATTTTCTTACTGCTTTATTCTTAGAATACTCAATTTGAAAATAAGCCGTTTTTCACCTAAGAAGTTACTAATTCTCTCAGAGATGATTTCAATCATAAACACTTCAGAAAAAAAATTGAAAGCTTTGCCTGTAACTCTTGATGATTTTGTTCCTATTCATCATCTATTATCAATTGCTGCCTAAATAGTAGGCGAGAGAGATAACTGCTCCAATAGATGCAATATTTTGGATTTCTCAGAACTATACTGATTTCCAATAATTTATGTAAGTTTAACTTTTGTTAGAATGCAGAAGCTTGTGAGAAACTATTGCTTCTTCCATAACAACTAGGGAAAATGTAGATAGTGTGTATGTGTGCATATATATACATATATATGCATGCACACACACACACATTATATTATATAGATTAAAAAGTCCATATTAACTAATGCATATTATATATACTTCTATATACTATATATATATTAAAAAGTCTTTTTTAAGAGACTTTATTTTTAGAGCAGTTTCAGGTTCCCAGAAAAGTTGAGCAGAAAGTACGGAAATACCACATGCTTCCACACATTACAGCCTCCCCTATTATTGACATCCTCCACCAGCAGTGTATATTTGTTACAATTGATGGGCCTACATTGACATATCATTATCAACCAAAGTTCATAGTTTACATGAGGCTTAGTTCTTGCTGTTGTACATTGTATGGGTGTGGGCAAATGTATAGTGTCATGTAGCCACCATTAGAATATTGTATTAGTCTGTTCTCACATTGCTGTAAGGAAATACCCAAGACTGGGTAATTTATAAAGAAAAGAGGTCTAATTGACTCAGAGTTTCATACGACTGGGGAGGCCTCAGGAAACTTACAATCATGGCAGAAGACACCTCTTCCCAGGGCAGCAGGAGAGAGAATGAGTGCCAGCAGAGGAAATGCCAGATGCCTATAAAATCATCAGATCTTGTGAGAACTCACTCACTATCATGAGAATAGCATAAGGGAAACAGTCCGCATGATTCAATTACCTTCCACCAGGTCTCTACCGTGACACGTGGAGCTCATGGGCATTACAATTCAAGATGAGATTTGGGTGGGGACACAACCAAACCATATCAAGTATCATACAGAGTAGATTCACTGTCTTAAAAATCCTCTGAGCTCTGTCTTTTCATTCCTTCTTTTCACACCCAGATCTTTGTACTGTCTTCACCGTTTTGCCTTTTCCAAAATGTCATATAGTTGGAATCATACAATATGTAGCCTTTTCAAATTGGCTTGTTTCACTTAAAAATATACATTTAAGTTTCTTCCTATATTATTTTTAAAAGATATTGAATGGTTACAGGTCTAATAATAATAATAATAATAATAATAATAACTAAATGAAGTCAGTTCCATAGAAGAATGAGATCTTCTTGATTGAATGCAGGATGTTGGCCCTTTCTTCTCTGGGGGCACTAGCTGTATCTGGGCATATGAGTAGCAGGTCCCTCCTACCATATAGGTAGAGGACATATGTTGGGGTCCAGAGAAATTAGTGAATTTTTTAATAACCACAGAGGTGGCATGATTGACTGAAATCTGACGGAGGTTGTTCTTCCGACCTACCAGACTTCACTTATGAAACATTTACCAAGAGTATGGCAAAAGAAGGCTAGATTGGAAAGGGAAAATGATCTTCATCATCTTCTTGCATATCGATCCCAAATTTCTGCTAGAATGATTTGCCTATAATGCACATAGCACAGATACATATAATATTCTCAAAACCTTTGTTACCAGACATAAATTAAAACAAACTGACACTGCTATCCATTGCGGACATAGCACATCTTCTGAATGAATTAATATATAGTCAACTCCTCATGCTAGCTGCTAGAAATATAAAAGGGTATATTCTCTGAGGGAAAATAATATCCATTTTAGTCTTTCTTTTTTAAAAATATAAAATATCTGACATACACCTGTCATTTAAAAGGCAAGTGAAGAAGCAGGAAAATATAACCCTAAATCAACAGCAAAAATAAGAAACAAAAGCTGAAATATAGTTGCCTCAGAGGTTAGAATTTGTTGATAAACAATTTAAAATGATTATCATACATATGTTAAAAATAGAGGCAAGGATGAACAAAATATCTGAAAAATTAATAATTGTAACAAATAAGTAGAAACCCTATGAAGAAAATCAAATAGATATTATATAACTGAAAAGTGTCTGAAATTAATAACTTTTTGGATGGGTTTAAACAATAGATTGGCATAGCAGAATAAAGAATCAGTGAATTTGAATTCTCATCAATATAAGTTATAAAAACTGAAGCAGAGAGATAAAAAATAACAGAGCCATCAAATAATTTTCCTTGCATGCATATAGTTTGTAATATCAGTGGAATTCATATTTTTTCTTTCAAAAATAATGGTTTCAGATATCCAATAGTATGAGAGAGGGGAAGAACAGTTTTGTTTTTCTTTTTTCCTCAAGGAGTGGGATGTAGCATTGATTTTTTTCTTCCAAATATAAATTCCTTGGGTATACTTATTTAACTAATACTTATGAAATCTACTGTGTGCCAGGTTCTGAAGATATATAAACCTACAACTACTATATTCTAGGTTCTGGATATAGGATAGTGAACAAATAGTTAAACTTCCCAAAGTAAATACATTTTACTTCCAGGGGAAAGTGACAGAAAATAATGTGTGTGTGTGTGTGTGTGTGTGTGTGCACACGCGCACGTGCGCGCGGTGTACGTGGTGTGGTGTGGTGTGTGTGTGTGTGTGTGTCAGAGAGAGAAAGAGGGAGAGAGAATATGTTCTATAAAAAAGTCAAGCAGTAAAGAGAGAAAGTTGAACAGGGGATGGAGGACTGTATAATATTTTAGATAGGATGGTCTGGAAATGTTTCTCTGGTAAGTTGACATTTGAGTAGATAACATGAAGAAAATGAGGTGACATTCCATGAAGATAACGTGGAAAGCATTTGCAGCAAAAGAGGTGATAAGTGCTAAGGCAGTGAACCAGAGGTATGCATGCTGTATTTAAAAAAACAGCAAGGAGCTTAATCTGTCTCCAATGGAGAGATCAAGCAAGAGTATAATAAAAGGGAAGAAAATTAGTGGCAGCCAGATCTAAAACGGGAGTTAGACCATGATAAGAGCTTGGCCGTTACCCTAAAGGAGGTTGGAGGCCCCCTATGTGACATATTTTGAAAGAATCCTTCTGTTCCTATGTAATAAAGTAGGATGGAAGGTGTAGAAACAAGAAGAACAACGAGGGACCAATGGTATGATCAAGAAATGATGGTGGCGGGGCAAGGATGGTAGTCCCAAAGGTGGAAAGATGTTATCAGAATTTAGAAATAAGTTTTAGATAGAGCTAATAGCACTAGGATAGGTTGGATGTGGAATAAAAGAGAAAAAGAGAAATTGATACACAAGTAACTTAAATTTTGGCTGCTTAAAATGTTAGTGGTAAATAATGTCTATCTTGTTTGCAAATTGGCAATGGTTACCCAGAAATGTTGAAAAGATTATTTTGAGTCAAAAATTTTGTACAGTGTTGAAACAATTAGTAATGTTGACCATGTGTGGAGAAGAAGGAAATGCTGGGATATAAGCCATGCATTTGTAATCCTTACTTGAAACTAAATAGACTGAAATTTATTTTTATTAGCTGATTCATCTGATTTTTCGGCCCTCTTTTGTTCTAAGGTTATCAGTGAAAAGGTTACCTCTTTTGCTTTCATTTATCTACAAAATTTTCAAATATCAGTTTGCTACCTCTTTCAGAGAGTCTTTATTAGTCTATTGAGATAAAATTTACATAAACTAAAATGCACAGAACTTAAGTGTACAATCTGATGGATTTTGTTGAATACATAAACACATATACGCCCTTGTGAGCCACTTAAGATAAAGAAAGTTTTGAAGGAAGACTTCAGTTTTCTCAACCTTTTCAGTTAGTCCCAATTCCCTATGCAGAATCATTATTCTGATTTTTATTATTATCCATTGGCTTTTCCTGATCTCAAAATTTGTTGGTTTGGCTTCTTTCATCCAGCACGTTTTCGAAAAATATTCTTATTGTTTTGTCTATCAGTTGCTTTTTTAAGATTAATGGTGAGAATTATTTCATCATAAAATATATTCTGATATGCATATCCATCCTCTTGGGGATTGGCATTTTGGTTGTTTCCAATTTGAGAATATCAAAAATAAAGCAGCAATATACATTCTGATACAAATTACAGTCTTCATGTTAATTTACATTAATAGATGATATCTTCATAGGGAACAGGAGATAAAAAATAGGACCCATACCTTATAAAATCTCACAGTAAAGCTAGAATCCTTGAAAGGTAACACCCCCTTCCTGCCCATTAAAATACAACTTATTTTTTTAAAAAAGAGACATAGTGAAAAAAAAAGTCCCTGAGTGATATCCTTTTACATAAGAAAAAGAAAAATTTTCTCTTGAATGTTTGAACTACAAACTAGTACTCACACAGGTATGTAGGTATGACTGATACTGTCTAAGTGTTCCGAAAATGCCCAAACTCAAAGTGTTCTGAATTTCTTGTTTATCCAGGCACCTAAAAGAAGAAAAAACAAATAGTCAATGGAAAAGTAGTGTTTAAGGTCAACTCTTAAAGTTTACCATAAAGTTACAAGGAACACATCCTCCATTTCCCCCATGCACACACAGACACAAACACACATTCATGAAGACATAAACGAAGAAACAAGACACTATGAATGAGAGTTGACAGAAGCAACACTGAAAAATTCAACTCACAATTTTGCAGATATTGGAATTATCAGTCAGAGATAATTAAAAAGTTTGTCGCATACAATTAAAGCAATAAAAGAGAATATTGAATACATGTCTTAGAAACAAGAGAACAAAATATGACTAGGAAAATTTAGAAAAAGTTCCAAAGATAATATCTTAAAATGAAAAATATAATAATTAAAACTCAGATGTCAGTATAGGTTTAATAGGTGATCAGACACACTTTTGAAAAGAAAAACTTAAGAACAGGAAATTAGAAAAAAAAGAGATGGCTTAGAATGGAGCAGATAAGCATAAAGAAGTAGAAAATTTGAGACTTGGGCAATGCAATGAAGCTTTCTACTACATAGATTCTCAGAGAGAGACAATGGAGAACACATGAAGATGCAATATGCAAACAACCCACATTTCACAATTACAATTGGCTTATTTTTTCTTCCTCATATGTTTTTTAAATCAAGATCCTATTTACATTACATAACATTTATGCTTTAAAAGTATGCTTTCATGTTCTTTAGTAAATTCACAAAGTTGTGCAATTACCAATATCTAGTTCTAGAATATTTTCATCACCCCTAAGTAAATCTTGTGCCCATTAGAAGTCACCTGCCATTCTACTTTCTGTCTCTAGGGAATTGCCTATTCCATTTATATAAATGGAATAATTCAGTATGTGGCCTTTTGCATCTAGCTTCTTTCACTTAGCATAATATTTATAAAATTTATCCATGTTGTAGCATGTATCGCTTTTTGACTCCATAGGTCACTGTATGGATATACCACATTTTGTTTCTCTATTCACTAATGGGGTTCATCATTTGGGTTGCATCCTCCTGTTGGCTACTATGAATAATGCTGCAATTGTTTCATCTTCATGATGGACATTTCGTCATCAATCTGTAACTACCACCTCTCTCCAAACATCAATCTTCAGTAACTGTTTCTGCCATCCTCAACCTGAACTGCAGGTTGCTTTGATACCATGAACCTTGTCATTACATAATTTATCTCTAGATACAGTAAAACATAGAATACCAGTTCTGTTCTATACATGGATTTTATGGGCATCACTCTGTTAGTATTTAGGCTAAATGTAAACATACTCAAAACATTCCACACTTTCACCAGCTCCATTCTCTCTCAAAGCAAAAATTAAAAAGTTAAAAAATTTTAACTCCTGCTATTACCATGTGTCCTGCAATCGATTATTTATTACTCTCTAAGGAAATTAAAATACCTTATTAATATTTTATTGTTTTCTTTTCTCCCTTAGAATTCCATAGAGTTTGGACCAAAAAATATAATTTTAAAAATCTGTTAGACAAAACCATTTCCTAATAAATTCTGTTTATTCTTTCTTAGAGATATTCACTTTCTCTGGTCTGAGCAGCATTTGATTGAGAGTGATTTGTAAGTGACGCACCAAGATGCAATCAAATAGCTTAACTGAGCAAAGGGAAGCTTAGTGGAATTGAAAGACATGCCTCAGTTCCAAACACAGTCTTATTTCTGTCCCAATTCACAAACCTCCATGCTTGAACTAGAGTACACTGTTCTTTCCCCTTTGTTTAACATCCGATGTGTACAACCAAAGCACTCACAGCTGGTACTGATCAGACCAGGCCAATGCTGAAAAACTTACATCAGTGAAGTAACGCCGGGGGTCAGACATCTTTGGCAAAACTAACTCAACATTTTTGTAAAATTACTTGCAGATTCGTCAAGTTACCAGTAATTTTTCAGCATGAACGGGATCCAAAATGCATTTGTGTGGTGTAGATGTGCTTTTTAAACTCAAACAAAAAGTAAATAATTGCCTAATTTGCATTACTGAAAAAATGGGACCTGGGGAGTGGGTGTGGAAAGGGGCAAATTAAACGGGAGGAAAAATTGGTATTCCCAGAGAGCAACTATACTAAAAGTTATCAGGACCACTTTTAAAAAGAAAATAATCTTGAGCATTGAAAGTCCATTAGAAAAACATATATATGAACTCTATGTAGTCAGGGCTGTGATTCAGAATAAAAAGGAAACAGAAATGCTTTAATATTGTCCCTAAAGCAATGGAAATTTATTATGTGTATTTGGATATAGATTTTACATTTTTTTTACTACTTTGGTGGATAAACTGAAAAAAATCCATTTCTTCCATCTTAGGTCATTATCGCCCTTTTGAATTGAGATTCAGGTCATTGGCAAGAAACATTAGTTTGGGCAAAACATTAATCCAAAGCTAACACACCCTTCTTAACTGGTTTCCCAAATAGAGTCTTGAGCCACATGCACCTTGAAAGAGTAGAAAGGCAACAATTTGTAGGAAACTTAAGTTTGTGATAGCTATGCCAGATACTTTATTGCCACAGAGTAAACAAATCTTATTCTCACCTATGAAATGAACAAAAAACACAGGCTCCATTGAGTTTCTATTGCTTCAACAGGTATAACTAACTCAAGCCTCTCCCATGGGAATGCATTATCTTTTTTGGGGGGAGATGCTCTCTTTGCATCATTTGCTTACTTAGCCCTTAAATTTTATAATTGCTTACTATTTGAACCCATCTCTCTTTGAGAGAAGAGGCCATATCTTATTTATTTTCACATTCCCAATATATTGCATACAGCAGTTGCTCAATAAATCTACATATACTAAAACATTCACTTGCAACAATCAAGATTGTGAAAAGGACATCCTATCTTATTAATTGAGATTATGGTAATTATTCCTTATTAAGGAATTTTTTTCTCTAAAACCATACACATCCTTTGGGTTTAAAAAAAGATATCTGGAAGGTTTCAGTGGATTGACCTTCCTTGAGAGACAGCCAACATTTTTTCTGTTGATCCATAATTGCAATAAAGTGAGGACAGCCATTTAGATATTCTTTCAGCAGTTCCTGAATTAGTCCAGATTCATAAAAGAGCATGGAGGGGGAGACAGGAAGTGAGACAAAGAAGATCGAGGCAGAAAGAAAGGGAGGGGTAGAAGGAGAGGGGAAAATTGTCTAAAAATGTACTGCTATGTTTGTCCTAAGACATTAACACCTTTTATGTAATTATGTAATTTCGGCCCCAGAATTTATTTTTACCACATGTGTTTTGTTTTAAACTAATTCTCAGAACTTTTCATGAAATATTCTTAGTTCAGCATCACACTAGGGTCCAGTTCAAGAATCTATTTCTAGATCTCACACTTTAACCTTCACATGCCAGGAAAAATAGCCATTCTATTTACCATCTGGATCCAATGTACTTTCAATTTTTTTTATCTTTTAAAATCATTTAACAAATAGTTCACAACAGTAAGACTAAAGGGATATTGAAAATGATTTAGAAATTCAAATAAGAATTTAAGCACCATAAACTCAAATTTTATTCCACATTTCCCTGATTTTGATGTCATATATATGCTCCCAATGGACAACATCCTCTGAATTAATTGGTTCATCAGCAGTCATGAATGAACCTGGGACATATCCATCTTGTAAATACAGATTTCATATTTCAAATATATATCTAGTAAATTTTAGCTTATTGATTTTTGTTCTTACTACATTTGCATCATCAAAATTCAATACCTAACAGTTTTTGAAACTTTTCAATGACTCATAACATTGGTTGAATCTTCTTTGATTTTTAATTCCAAATCATTTTCAGCTTAACTTTTATAAATATCAATTAGAGTGAATTTTTTCAGCTTCTACATTATCTACATTTTGTTCTAAATATCTTTTCACACACACTTGTTTTCAACATCTGTCTCACAAACTATATCAAGGAAAGTTTGACATGCAGACATCAAAATAAGTAAAATAACAATTTCACATTTTTTTAACGAAATGGCATGGTCTAATTTTTGTCACAAAACATTGTAAGATGATGTCCTTCCTGTTGAATATGAGAAAACCATATTTATTTTCATCCATAGAAATATATTGTTCACTTGCTGATTCTTAAATTTGAGAAAATTCATCTGAGAGAGATATTGTCATTTGAATACTTATAATCTGAAGTTTTATGTGATGAATTTCACTATCATTGTTAGAATACACTAGCGTGCTTCTATCTGTCTGTTTGCATTAATTTCTGATTTATCTTGCAGTTGTGAAATATCTTCCTCTCTCAGTTTTCTTCTGTTTGCTATTATGGACTGAAGATGAGAAATTTTGAATTCAAAATTATGTTCAATGAAATCTAAAAGTAGACTACAAAGATCATGTCTCCAGTCTCCCATTACACCTTCTCAGATCATGATGCAGTACTTCAAACAATGTAATAAGAAAACTGAAAGATAAAGGAATTGTTATTATTTTGACCTTTTAAACATCTTTCTGGGTGACTTCAGCATTCTGATTTCTTGTTAAAGTTTCTTTTTCTTTAGCATAGCTGAGAATAATTGATAAGTAATGAGAAAAATAATTTTTAGGATAATGAAACAGCAAATATAGAAAAAAATAAAATCACTAAGAACCTATAATGATTCTTCTACTTAAAGGGTCCATGACTCAAATGATAATTATAAAACAGAATGAGTTTTATTTTACTTTAATTTTAAAAAGTGAATCATTCTCTTTGTTCTTTGGAAGATCCCTAAGAAAAAGTCATGAGGTATCCATACTTAAAAATAGAACTATTCTTTAAGAAAAGTATTCAGAAACAAAAACTGGGCCAGATAAACCCTAATGATGTATTGAGTCAATTAGATAATCAAGTACTTTTTGAGAGCAGACATTAGCACTTTATGTTTGTGATTATGTTGAAATACGCTATCCGTTCTTCTACAGTATGTACAATATTAAGGCTAGCACTCTGGTGATACACTTCTATTTTATTCATTGCAATTTTCCTTATAAATCCAATTCAGCATCGGTTTTGTTCTGGATCAGTCTTGAGGACTTTGATCTAGTTCACTGCACCTATAGGTGGAAGACTGTGAAAATCTTGATCCCATAAACAACTTCAGCTTTTGATCTGAAAATAAACAGCTTCCAGGGAAATAGGACCAAAATACATTTTATTTCTCTGGCTCTGTCTCTTTTTCTCATCCAGAAATTCCAGCTGCATACAAATCGCCTCCCTCCACATTATATCTGGAAGCACCTTTCGGGTACTTCAGATGTATTCAGGAAAATGTTCTCTGTCTTGCAGGCACAGTGCATCGTGGTGTAGCTTGGTTAGGAATAGCAATGTTCCTGCCAGTGGCTGCTAGACCAAGTGCCAAGTCTCTCCCCTTGAGAAACCAAGGACTCAATTTTTAAATTCATAGCTTCTATAAGTTTTCAGGGTATCAGTGCTAAAGAGGAGTGAAAAACGCCTATTTTTTCTTTTTACCTGATGATCTGTTGAAGGGATTTCAAAGAAGTATTGCTTGAACCCAAATGTGTTAGAGAGTTTAGAGAAGCAGCACGTACAGGTTTTTACCTACAACTCTCTTTTTTTCCCCCATATAGGAAGGATTCCATAGCTTTAGACAGGGCTAGCTTTGAGTCTAGGCCACATATAAATACTATTTTTCTCTGAAGGTGACTAAAATTATCTGGCTCCTGTTTCTTTACTTGGTTCTGCCATGTCCTAGCAGGTTTTCTGTAGACTCTGCAAATAAACTTCTAAGGAGTCCCCTTAAGTGATCAGTCAGACAGGTAAATTTAAATCAGATGCATTTTATTACAACATGCCTCAGCCCTTTCGAAAATTCAGATGAAGTAGAATCAAATTCATTAGGGCCCATTCAAAAATTTGCCAAACATGGTCAAATTTTCTTAAACATAATAGTGTAAAGTAAAAGACAGTATCTTAAACTACAATCCATCTGTAGTTAAATTATTTATTGTTTTACTTTCTGTCAATAAATGTTCTATGTTCTTATGTTAGAATTTGAAGAACAATAAAATGTACAGAAAAGTAAATTATAATCTTATTAAAATGTAGATTCTACCAGTCTATGCTCATGGTAATCAATATGAGCTTCAGATAGACGTGGATAGAAGAGAGAAAACTGTATTTTTTTAATCTTGCAATTCATTTGTCTTAAGATTTTATTCTTTGACAATATTTTGGTTGAATACTTGAAACATGTCAAATAAAAATAATTATATGAAATGCTCAGTATTAAAAAATTGACAACATACTGTAAATTCAGTTTTATATCCTCTTTTTTCACTTAAATTTATATTTGATCATTTTCCATGTCATTAAACAGTATTTGAAAATACAGTTGTAATGGCTTCATAATAGACTATTATAAGAAATACCATAATATATTTAACTAATCTCCTATTGTGAGACACTTGAATTGTAACTAATTTTTCACAATTACTAAAAAAATGTTATAAACAGCCAGAAATGTAGGTTTTTGACTGCACATTTCTGATTGTTATTTCTCTGGGAAGAGTTTCTTGGAATAGAATTACTCCCTCAAGGTTTATGAATATTTCTTCTGGTTTTGAACATATCACCAACTTGCCCTCCCACATCAGTATATGCATTTTCAGTGTAAAAGTCTTTCAAAGTATTGATTCTAAATGCAAATATAAATAAATAATAAATAAATATTTCAAAACATATATATATGTTTTGAAATTTTCTGTTCTCCCCTACTCCAGGGCTGGGATATTCAAAAGATTTTAAATCAGATGGTTCACTTAATAATTTATTTAGCTGACGTTTTCACAGATGGGTGCAAAATATGTTATTGCAATATTTTAGCATTTCTCCTAGATCATTAAGATAATCTGACCTAATCAAAATATTTCATTTAAAAGTGAGAGATTCCACCTCTGGCTGGGTGCCCCTATTTACTTATAAATGATTTCTTCTGTTTTTGAGTGTCTGTTTTGAGTACATAGTTACTAGTTGTCCACATGATTTTGGCAGGGAAGCATTGTTAAGTGTCATTATTTGTATAAATATTGAAGGCAAGGCTCAAAGAACTCAGCCTAATATGTAACACATAAAAAACATGGTAAAGCTATGATTCAAACCTAGGTCTAGCTGTTTATAGAAACTCTGTTAAGTCCTCTGTTCTCTTCTTGATGTCTAATTAGTAGATTTGTGGGTTTTTGTGATACAAGCCTGGCTTTTGATGTAGCTGACTCATAAGCATTAGGCATTGGAACAGATTGAAATGGAGGGATTTATTACTTTATCTCCAATTCAATCATTCGCATATCCACCCCTGTTTATTCAGCACCGACTATGTACTAAATCTTATGTGAAACACTGTTCTTCAAGATATCAGGATTTGAAATTCACTTACTTTGGTCAAGGAATATTAAATTCTCTACATGTACTATGTCAGAAAGTGCAGCACACAGGCAGAGAAGAGCAGGCTCAAATAAATCCCAGGATCTGCTGTGTCAAACTTGACACTTTATATGCTCTGATTTCTTAAAATTAACAAGTGAATACTCTGAAGGGCCTTTCCCATTGTTATTTGTCAGGCCTCAGATTTTTTCCCCATTTATTTTTCTCCCAAGATATTTTTGCCTACAACTATATTGTTCAGTGTGTCTAGGGAAAGGAAATAGCAAAGTGATGTGGTATAGCAGAAAAATAATACTAAAAGCAAATGGAGAAAAATGCGGCTGAATCCACAAGGAAACCACACTTCAGGTGACATTGATTTGTATCCAGGAATAACTAAAAGGCTTTCTAGTGATTCTAAATACTTAAGAGCATATTCATTTCCTTCTAGAAGAAACCAAAATTACCCAGTAATTTAATTCGTATTGAACAAGAAAAGCAGTCAGTTACCTATACACATAACACATAAACTCACGGTTTCGCTATGCCTTTTCCAAGTACTTGAAACTGAAGGGTTAGAAGCATATTTATACAACATCAAATGAGGAAACAACCTTCGGCTATTGTTAGCTTGGCCTTGGGGTTCTTGGAATGTCAACTTATCGATCAAAGAGTTGTAGCCAAATTGCCTATGACAGAATATTTTCTCTTAGAGAAGCAGCAAATGTCTATCATGCAAAGTTGCTGTTCTCAGTAATAGCAATAAAGGTACTAGCGGTATAATGAGTTTAAAAATAAAAAGGAGGAGGTTGGTAAAACTTCACAACACACATAGATTCCTTCTCTTCACTCTTTCTTTTGTTCCTGAATTGTTTTAGGAGTTTTTGTTAAAAAAAAATTATTAATATTTTTGTGTTACCCATAAACATAGCTAATAGTTGATTACTGACAGATCTGTTTTGGCAGAGGATTGCCATCTAAAAGATTTTACTATAGAAAGTAATCTATAGTTTGCATGCTATATTTTTGAATAGCCAACACTTTTCCATATGAAAATAAGGTATCAGAGGTATACCTACATCAATAAGAGCAAGTTGGTTGGAAAAAATTGTCTTCACTTTTTGTTCAGAATGCAGAGTTTTATACAAGAGACCTTTCTGCTGCTAATAAAACCTCTCTTAATGTAGATTTTCTCTACAGGTTCTTTGCAGCAAACAACCTACCTGATTTGTACAAAAGAACACTGCTCTCTAGTGGAATAAGGGAAAAGAAATCCATTACCTCATTCACTTGCTATTCTTGCATTCTTGGCTGCTGCTTAAGAAAGGCGGCTGAGCTTTGTCCTGGACTTATGACATGTTATGATATATGGCTATAATTATTATGATATTATACTGTGAAGTGGTTTTGCTCTTGTAATCAAGCAAAAATATTTTTCCCCTAAACCCTCTTTTGTAAATTGAAACCAGTAGGTCTCACTATCCCTTCCTTCCTAATGCAGCCTCTACCAACACGAATAAAGCCTGCAACTAATAATAATTTAATTTACACGGGAACTTGCAATAATTTAACTCACATCAGGTTAATTTGGAAGTGATTAATGGCAGCATTTATGGAGCTGGAAATTTTTAATAATGGTTTACTTGTGAATTTATAGTGTTCGTGTTGCAGATCATGGGCTGCCTTTATGTTGAGCACTCTGTCTGTCTACCTTCATCATCCCCATGCACGATATTCATCCTCCCTTTTCTTTCCTCCAATGGGTCACAGGTCGAGGGAGACACGGCACATTTTTAATGCCACATTTTCTGTCTTAGTGGAAATCAGCCACAAAATTGTGACAAATATGCTCTGATGGGGGATTCTTTGCCCTGGAAATCTTGTTTTTCTATGGATCACTGTTAAACAATACTTCCAGGGATCATGGTCTCCTTTGATACCTTTGATCACCATTTTCATACATTTTGAGCTGGCCAGCAAGAAATGGGATTTTGGATTTGCCATAACAGTTTTGTAGCACTGGGTGGGTGCAAATGCAAATGGGAATGTATAGTAACTATGCTTTCTGAATAGACACACATTTTGAGGGATTAAACCTGCACCCAGCAGCCCTCCAAAGGCTTAGCAACATTCTCTATTTATAAGGTTCTGAAAAGTAACTTAAATTTTTTTTCTCACAGTCCCCCATAATTGAAGGTGGGAGAAGTCCCTCTTGTCTCAGAATCTTCATATGCAAATAAATATGCATATATGGTACCAAGTAATGATGCATAATTACCTTCTCCAAGAAACATCATTTACATTCTATCCATTTTCTGATTAGCATTAGAACTTTAGTATAAAACTGTATGTAGCAATTTGAAGATGCAACTTTTTATTTCAGAGACTGTTGGGAACAAAGGTGAGCTAGAGACCTTGACAAACTTATACTCCTGCTAGTCAGTAGAACACACTTGCCCATTCCACACCCTGTTTTGCTTCTGTTCTGATTCTTCTCTGGTTTTGTGAACCATCAAATACGGTTGTGAACAGCAGAAGTCAAGAGCAAGAAAAAAGTGTTTTGTTAAAGTGAAAAGCACATTTCTCCTTTCTTGTGCTTAATATTTACTTATCTTCACCCTTTCACATCTGGACAAAATTAATAATCTCTAACTAAATCTCTTTTCAAAGCCATTAAAAAATATTACACTGAGCTAAGTGTTCTGTTATCGAGAAAGTAGTAAAATGATGTTTCTTTGTAAAGTTATCTTCTCTAAATCAATGGGAAAAAGCAAAGCTTGACTTCAAAATTCTGGTCAATGTGGCTTGTTAGTTACCATTTTCACATATGTATGACAATAGAATACCATTTTTTTAGGTGGTAGGAGCTGCTATTGAAAGTGAAGAGGCCTTGTAAAGAGGGGGAAAGAGCATTGATAGAAGAAATACATTCAAGCTTCAGCTTTTCCACCAAGATATTTTGAGCCTCGAGTTTTGTCACTTCTATGTGACTATTTTTTTCATCTGTAAGAAGACCTACATTAAAAGTTGCTGTGAAAATTAAATAAGACAATATATGAGAAAGATTTCTGTAAACCAAACATGATGTACGGCACATATGGAGGAGTTCGAATACTACCTTGTCTCCATGTAAGCTGTGTAGCCAACTCTGGTTTCTTAATCTCTCCAAACTTGAGTTTCTGCTTCCGTAAAAGGTCTAAAAGAACAAGCTATCTGCAACTCGCCATGGATTTACCATTAAACAAGAATGGAGCAGATACCGAACACTCACGATGAAATCCATTTTAAAAGGAAATATTCCAGCCATAGCAACTTCGAAGGCCTCCTACTTTGAAGGTGAGGACGTTTTCTAAATTGTTCAGAATTCTTGGAGATATCTCTTGTTCGTTGTCCCCCATAACCCCAGGTGCAGAAATATTTGAGATTCTTTTTCGTTTGTTATTCTCCATCACCGTATTTGAAGTGAAAATTATGACAGATGCACAATTTGGAGACTGTATGCTTTCTTTAGGCTCTCTCTCAATCACGTAAATGTGGGGTATCAAGAGTTATTTTAAAGTTTGGCCAAAGATTTTTCAAAGATTGAGCTTATGGTTTGTCAGTACACTTTCTTCCACAGTTTAGTGGAACTGTGATCCCTTTTCTTGTAGAGAATCCCATGTCCCAGTAATTCCTGACAATGTTGAACTTCATCTGATCTCTGTGCTACTGAAAAAAGAGTGATGGTTAAGAAATCTCCCATTTTTTTGTGTTCCTGGAAATAACTTACTACAAAGAATCACCCTTCCACATATGAATAAGACAAAACTCAAGGATGGCCCCTTGTTTATCTAAGATGACACCAGACACAGAACTTCCACATTCACATTGTCATCTCACAAATGATTGGCTGAGCTGTTTGCCTCCATTGATTAATCTGTGCAAAGTGCCCATCAAATTGACTTGACCGATCTTTAACCAGCCTCTCTCCTTCCTCCAGGTCCTGGAACTTCATTTTGTTTCTAAGCTTAAGCAAGCGCCCAAATGCCGAACAACTCTCCTACACAGCCAACCCCTCCTGAGAGCTGACTGACTGTAGGGAAAATAATTTCCTGCTTGACTGTACAATCACACCTCCTGCTTAGCCCTCTCCCCAACACTGGGTTCTTTCCAGCTTTGTTTACTCTTGCCTATAAAATGAAAAGACCTTTCTGCCTTATCTTTGCACATCTTGTCACTGGCATATTCTCCCTATTGCAATAATCTTTTTGAATAAAGTCTTTGCTTACTTTAGATTTGTTTTCTAAATACCAAAGTTATTTTCTAGACAAAATTCTTAAACGTATTTCTTTCTTTTCATTATTGCTTACAGTCTTTCAATCTTAATATCATTTGAAACAACTGGTGGGGAGGCTACTTTATTACCAGTCTCAGCCATGAGTCATTTTATTCAACTAAGAGGTATAGCTGGGCCATGGTAGCTTCATGACAAATGGAAAGTCTCATATATGTTAATGCCCAGTTATTTTATGAATCTGAGATTGAAACATCCTCCAGGTGTCACATTAAGCTACTTAAGCAGCTTCATTTACACCTCCCACAAGCTGACCCTAAAGTGAAGAATGAAATGGAAGATGAGAATTCACAATGATGAGGTAGCATGAATAGCACTGTAAATTAAATAGGAGAGATTAGGGAAAAGTTCTTGGAGAAAAAAAAAAATATATATATATATACACATACACACATATATATGCATATATACACATTAAAAAGAAGACATTATTAATCGTCCATTTACGTCTAAAAAGCATTTGAGCTATTTAAAAGAAAAATAAAGCAATCTAGATAAGAATAAAATCTTGAGAGTCATGTAAAGAACAATGATGATGATAACACAAATATTCAAAAACAATGACTATGATAACACAGATAATCAAAAACAATGACGATGATAACACAAATATTCAAAAACATGGATTAATCCAAAAACATGGATGAAGAAAAAGTATTCAAAAATCCTGTATGATAATACAGGAATAAAAGGTGCCCCTTCATTTTCTGTCTTTTAGCTTTGAGTGCTCTGAAGAAACATAGATGAAATAGGATTGGATTGTCATACGGTGCTCACCGTAAGCATCTGTGTGTAACAGGATGAAAAATAAGTTGGGATCTATAACTACAACTCCTTTTGAAAAAAGTAAAGCTGTGATAATGGGAGGCCCTTTGTTCTGCAGGGCACATTGATAGATTGGGATTTTCAAGTTTGGGAATAAGAGAGGTGGAAAACTGTGTTTCTCTCCATAACAGGGAAAACTGTGAAGCTTATGAAGCCACCTGGGGTGGATGGGTAAGTCAGTGAGGTGACAATAGGCCTTACCAACACTATTTGAACCTTCTCCATTCGCTCCCACATTTTGAATAAGAGTTACTAAACTCATGGAAAGCTTGCGTTTTTTTAAGAAACGGGTGAAACTGTTGTGTGCATTTTCTGGAATTATAGCAAAGTATAAGAAAGAATTTATGTCTATGTATCTCAGGGAGAAATGATGACTTGGTCTAACTAGCTTAAGAGAAGAAGCAAGTGTTTCTTCATTCTTTATATTTACATCTTCATATAAAGGAAACTAAAGTATGTGATAAATTGTGGCCTTAAAAATAAAGACTCCAACACTTTGAAGACTTCAGATATCAGGCCATTCCTTGTAATTACCTTCAATGAAAGCCAATTAGATTAGCTTTTAATTATAATTTTGAAAATCCAACACTAGGAAGGATCTGAGGAATATAGCCCAGGCATACACAATTTTGGGACTCATACTGATAACAGAAACAGTGTATAATCCTAATCCTACTGTGAATCAGTGTGATGCATTGACGCATTTTTTTATTTACGGAGCTAGCATTACAAAGTTGAAAGACTGCATAACTAAAATGTAAAGAAAAATTTTATAACATCCATAATTAGAGAATTCAGGCACAAGCATATAGCACACAAAGAGGCACTCTTTCAAAAAACTTCTATTGTTGAAAAGATTTGAAATCAGCAACAAAAAATCAATGTGGCAAATAGCAAAATAACAGTTAATGCTATGAGTTTGTTGGTTAAAAGCATAAGCCTAAAGCCAATAATAAACAGTGATCACAGCCATAAACTGAAGGAAGAGGTTTATATGTAAACTTCAGAAAGACTCACTGGTCATCTCCGTTATTCTATGTCATGATGTTCTGCCCCAGAAAGGCAACAGTGCATACTGTTCGAAACATAGGAAATTAATGATGATGAGATCCACGGTTTCTGCAGTTCCAGGTTAGCATCATTACTCCAGTTTTTAATATTCACATTCTTTATAATGAGTTTTGCATTTTCTTCAATTTTCTCTGGGCAGATATATTTCAATTCCACATAACATAATAGGGAAATTGTGTTACAATAATACAGGAATAAAAGGTGCCCCTTCATTTTCTTTTTTTCCTAAGGGAAAAACAAAATACAAGAGATAGTAAAGTGAAACTTTGCTAAAAAGTATGGCACCAGGCTTTCACATTGCTATTATTGGGAAAAGGCTCAAAATCCACCATACAAACAGGGCTCTCTGTGTCATTCAAAAATACTAAGATTTCAGGGTGTATACCAGAAAAGTTCCTTTATCATTTCTCTTTGTTTATTGTTATTCTTGTTATTATTATCATCATCATCACAGTCATCGCTATTATCATTATTGTTGTGACTGTCCTCATCCTTATGATGATTCCTGGCCAGGAAGACTAGCTCATAACCAAGTAGACGTAGCGACAGATCCAAAGGAGTGATGTGTCTAGGTTTTGGGGATAAAATATTTTGTTAAAATAAATAGGTTCCCAGGAGAAGGGTCTATTCTAGGAGTGGGAACAAATCTAGGAATCCTACAAAGAAGGTCAGATTATGACAAATTCACTAATTTGCTGCCATTCTATGAGGAATCTCAGGAAACAACCTATAGACTTTATCCTGTGGACCCATCCCCACAAACATCTGTTAAATATTGTTTTACACTTTGGAACCCTTTCTGCTGGGGCAACTGAGAAAAACAAATCCCTAGTTCACTTTTATAAATGAAAACGGATTTGGTTTTGCACAATAAAAAATACACTAATTTATTTTTCTTATGAAATAATGTAAGTGCAAGGGTTGAAAGAAACAGAAATGAATTGCAGTTTTATTTTTGAGCGCTGACCTTTTTAAAACTAGTT
Source organism: Chlorocebus sabaeus (assembly GCF_047675955.1). Classification (NCBI taxonomy): domain Eukaryota; kingdom Metazoa; phylum Chordata; class Mammalia; order Primates; family Cercopithecidae; genus Chlorocebus; species Chlorocebus sabaeus. Next base: position 17,105,031 of record NC_132915.1, read on the forward strand.
TACTTTTCTCCCGGTTACTGCTTGTAACAGATCTTTGTCACTGGTTTTAATAACCCCAGTGTGGTTCAGTGTATTCCAGCTGTTAGAACAGAAGTGCTAAGTATCTCATTAGCACCTTCTTGTTGTTGTATTTTTAAAACTCAGCACAGTGAAAGAGGGTGGATGTCAAATAGATCTTAAATGGGAATCTACTTTTCTGCCTCTACCTGATAGACTTTGAACAAGATATCTAACCCCTTTGATGGTCAGTTTTCTCATCTGTAAAATGGAAGAATCGTAAAACATAAAGTTAAAAGAGAACAAATAAAATACCATAAGTGAAATTGTTGGTACATTATTAATTCTCAGTAAATGTTAGCTCAACTTTGTCTCCCTTTTCTGAAGACCAAATAACCCCAAATATAGATTGTCCTAGTGAAACCAGGCCAAATAGATTTCTGTTCTTTCACCTGATTCTCAGGTGAAAGATAAGGTCTTTTCAGCTTTTATTTATTCTTTATTCTGAATTGACACTTAAATAAAAGAGTAAAGTTGATTAAGGAAACCAAACCAGTATTTATGAAGCACTACGTTCGTAGAAAGTGCGGCATTTGATCATCCAGTCATTCTCATGAGGCTGGTATTATTATCCCATAGAATAGGTGATAAGGACAAGGCTTAAAGTAACTCACCTGACATATTTAATAAATCTCAGAGCAAAGTTTTAAATTTCTGCTGTGTCTGACCCCAAAGTTTATGATTTTCACTAAGTGTCCTCCATGAGTCCTTAATTATCTTTCAAAGCTAGGTGGTATTCTCTCTCCCTCTCTCTCTCTCTCTCTCTCTCTCTTGCTTGTATTGAATAATGCAAGGTCTGCAATGAGGTAAGTGTAGCTCTAATTTTCTGGGATATAGAAAAATGAACCAGAGACAGAGTACTTACTGAAATGATGCTTACAAACATTGGGAGTATGGTAGGGAGATCAGGCAGTAAGCAAATACGTGTATAATGTTTCCAGGGGGATTAAGTGGCATGAAGAAAAATAAAGCACAGTAAAAGGTTAAAGACTGACAGTTGGGGGAGATGCTCTCTTACATAGGGTGGCCAGGAAAAGCCTCTTTAATGAAGTGCCTTTCCAACAGAGAGAAGCATAAAATGAGGGAGCAGCTATCACAATACCCATGAAGGGGGCTTCCCATGCAGAGAATGTGCATGTGCAAAGGCCCTGTGGTAGAAGCATGGCTGTCATGTTTGAGGAACTGAAACAAAGCCTATGTGGACAAAGCAGATAGTCAAAAGTAGAGAGTAGCAAGTGATGAGGTCTTTAGACTGTGTAGGTCATATTAAAGATTTTGAATTTTACTCCAAGTGAGGTGGAAAATCAATGGAAAATTTGAAGAGAGGAGCTATACGATTCAGCCCAAATGTACCAAATCTGGTAATGAAGAGAGTATACCATTCACAAAAAGTTTTACATCTGAAACGATGGGATGTCAGTTGTTACGGAAACATTGATCTCCTGGCTTATTCACAGACAGATCCACACACACACAAAAATAACGTACAACAACAAACATTTCACATCAATATACTATAAATTAGTGGAGCGAGGATGACACTTCGGTAAAAGAGTTTGAGACAATCGCTTATACGCATGGGACAAATTTAGATCTCTACCTCATATTGTGCTCAGGAATAAATACAAAGTAATTTGAAACACATAAATGAGAAAAAAATTTTCCCCATAAATGGATATTCTTAGGAAAATATTGGATATTGGATATTCTTAGGACAATATCCAATATCCATATTGGATATTCTTAGGACAATATTGGATATTCTTAGGACAATATTGCTAACAATTTGGAGCATAAAAAGTCTGCTTAAATAAGATGCTCAAAATGATAAACCATATAGGAAAAGAATAATTGATTTTCCTCCTCTTATCAAACTTTATTCTTTGGGACCTCATCTCCCAACTTAGCAAAAAGAAGGAAGAGTTTGTCCTCAGGCTGGAATTTGAAAGATTTATCCATTGTACAGAGAAATTGTAACAATGAGACATCTAGTTATGGGGCTTTATGCTTATTTTCAATAATACAACAGTTATCCTTCTTTTTATTAAGTAAAAGAAAAATTTGTCCCAATGGTCTAGCAATCAGAAATGCAGTCTCTACACCTACATTTAAACACTTCCAATTTTATCTATAAAATGTAGCTGGGAATATATTTTCCACTTACTTTATAAAAGTTAGAGTCAAATAAGATTATTTATGTTCAAATACTTTGGAATTTCTCAAGCATAAGATAAAATATCAACTATTATTAAGTTAGATGTATATAAACAAAGTAGATATCTAAAGCATAGATTAGGAAAACTAAGATTTTAAAAACTTGCTTCTATATACATTCTCTGGTTATTTTCAACAAAAATGGAAAGTCTTGATTTATCAAATAAATAGTTTTTCTTCCGCATTTTATTCTACTAGAGTAGACTTTGGCAGTTAGTAACTTGACAGATATGTAATCTCTCTGGATAAAATGTAACCACAATGATTATTCACATTAAGTCTTAGATTTTTCAGAGAAATGGAAAGCATAAGAGTGGTTTCTAAACCCTTAGACTCGTGGGAGCCACAATTTTTCTCAATTGCATTTTCTTTTTTCTAAGGTATTCAAACTGCTTTGGAGGGGAAATTGTTCTCTGCATTTGAGTGAGATAAATGGTTCATGTAAGCAGATGATGCCAGAATGCAGTTAGATGAACAACCACAAAGCATCAGGGGGAAGTGTGTGTGTGTGTGTGTGTGTGTGTGTGTATGTATCTGGTTTGGTGGTAAATAGCCATCACTGCATTGTAGAAAAACATAGCTCAAGACAAAGCATCATTAGAATGTTAGGAAGGGAAGGAAAGTAATTCAGGTGAGTGTGTGCTAAGGGGAATCACAAATAGCAACCACACACACACACATACATACATACACATGGTGGCTGTGCCTGAACAAACCAACCAACATTGTAAATATCTGAGGTATTTACTAAAATGATTAGCAAAACACATTTTACTTTTGGTGATACAACTAATATATTGTAAACATAATATAATTTTTATTTGTGCTTGAATGATAATGTAGATATGCTGAGACAGAAAAGAAAGAAATTAGGGCTAGGGAGAGAGGGGAAATCTAGCTAATTGTGGGTAGTAATAAATCTAGGCTATCATACATCAAGGGGAAATGAAATTCAGGTTTCTTACAAGCTTACATTGCTAAGTAAGTCCATTTTCATGTGATGGAATCTAGCAACAAGAATATATGTCATTGATGATATCCCAAGTTATGTCCTGTGACCCTAAGTAGTAGCTGTTATGAATTTCTCTCAAATAGCACTATGTATGAAGAATAATAACTGGCAATTCCAAGAAGAGAAGTTTAGCATTGTATATGCCAGACATTGCTTCATCCCCATCATCTTTATTAATAGGGCCTCAGTTTTATTCAGAGACAAAATGACCAGGAAAAATGCATAACTGCCCAGATCTCTTTGCAGCTAAGAGTAGCCATGTGACTCTTTCTGACCAATGAGACGGAAATGGAAGTCTATCTGAAGAATAAGCCAGGTTTCTTCACAATAGAAAGGTTTGACTAGTGACCCATTGCCTTTTGTCTTTACTCTTCTTCCTCTATAGAGATGGATGCAATATTAAAGACAGTGGAGCAAAAAATTAGAAGAAACTGAGACACAATGACTTTCTCAAGCATCTTCCTTATCCCTCTACTCCCTACCTTCAGATTTTGATTAATGCAAAAACAAAAAGTCCACTTGATTAAGCTACTCCATATTGGATTTTATTATATGCACGAAAACCTACAGACACAGCAGCCAGTGAGCTATTATAAGCAAATGTTTCATATTATCTTATAGTGTGGATATTAAAAGATATACCCAGTACTAGGTAATTTATAGAGGAAAGAAGCTTAATTGAGTCACAGTTCAACATAGCTGGGGAAGCCTCAGGAAACTTACAATCATAGCAGAAGGGGATGCAAATATGTCTTTCTTCACATGGTGGCAGCAAGGAGTAGTGCCAAGCAAAAGGGGGAAAAGACCCTTAAAAACCCATCAGACCTCATGAGAACTCACTGACTATCATGAGAACAGCATGAGGGTAACCACAAATGTGATTAAATCATCTCCCACCATGTCCCTCCCAAGACACATGGGAATTATGGGAACTACAATTTAAGATGAGATTTAGGTGGAAACACAGCCATACCATATCATTCTACCCTTAGCCTCTGCCAAATCTCATGTCATTGCATTTCAAAACATAATAATGCCCTTCCAACAGTCCTTCAAAGTCCAGCATTAACTCAAGAGTCTAAGTCCAAAGTCTCATCTGAGGTAAATTCCTTCCACCTATGAGCCTGTAAAATCAAAAGCAAGTTAGTTACTTCCTAGACACAATGTTGGTACAGGCATCAGGTAAATACACCCATTCTAAATGGGAGAAAAGGGTCAAAACGAAGGGGCTACAGGTCCCATGAAAGTCCAAAATCCAATAGGTAGTAATTAAACCTTCAAGTTCCAAAATGATCTCCTTTGACTTCATATCTCACATGCATGTCACGCTGATGCAAGAGGTGGACCCCCATGGCCTTGGGCAGCTCCACCCCTGTAGCTTTGCAGGATAAAACCCCTCTCCCAGATGCTTTCACAGGATGGCATTGGGTGTCTGAAGCTTTTCCAGTTGCGTTGTGCAAACTGTTGCTGGATATACCATTCTGGGGTCTGGAGAACTGTAGCCCTCTTCTTACTGTTCCACTAGGCAGTGCCCTACAGGGCATTCTGTGTGGGGGTTGCAACCCCAAATTTCCCTTTCACACTGCCCTAGCAGAGGTTCTTCATGAGGGCTCTGCTTCTGTAGTAAAATTCTGCCTGGGCATCCAGGCATTTCCACACATCCTCTGAAATCTAGGCAGAGGTTCCTAAATCTCAATTATTGTCTTCTGTGTACCTGCAGGACCAACACCAGATGGAAGCCACAAAGGCTTGGGGCTTGCACCATTTGAAGCAATAGCCTGAGCTATACATTGGTCGCTTTTAGCCACAGCTGGAGGTGAAGCAGCTGGGACCCTGGACCCATGTCCCAATCCTGCATAGAGCAGGGGGATCCTGGGCCCAGCCTGTGAAACCACTTTTCCCTCCTAGCACTCCAGGACTGTGATGGGAGGGGCTGCCATGAAGATCTCTGACATGCCCTGGAGACAGTTTCCCCATTGTCTTGGTAATTAATATTTGGCTCCTCATTACTTATGCAAATTTCTGTAGCAGGCTTGAATTTCTTCCAGAAAATGGTTTTTTTTTTTCCTATGGCATAATCAGACTGTAAATTTTCCAAACTTTTATGCTCTGCTTCCTCTTGAATGCTTTGCGGCTTAGAAATTTCTTCCACCAGATATCCTAAATCATCTCTCTCAAGTTCAAAGTTCCACAGATCTCTAGGGCAGAGGCAAAATGCCACCAGTCTCTTTGCATAGTAAGAGTAACCTTTACTCCTGTTCCGAATATCTGAGGGAAGTCCATCTGAGACCACCTCAGCCTGGACTTTATTGTCCATATTACTATCAGCATTTTGGTCAAAGCCATATGAAAAGTATCTAGAAAGTTCCAAACTTTCCCACATCTTCCTGCTTCTGAGCCCTCCAAGTCTCTAGGAATTTCCAAACTTTCGCACATTTTCCTGTCTTCTTCTGAGTCATCTAAACTGTTCCAAACTCTGCCAGTTACCCAGTTCCAAAGTTGCTTCCCATTTTCAGGTGTTTTTACAGCAGCACCCCACTCTTGATGCCATTTTACTGTATTAGTTCATTCTCATACTGCTAATAAAGGCATACCCCAGACTGGATAATTTATGAAGGAAAGAAGTTTAACTGAATCACAGTTCAGCATGACTGGGGTGGGGACCTCAGGAAACTTAACAGTTATAACAGAAGGGAAAGCAAACACATCCTTCTTCACATAACAGCATCAAGGGAAAGGTATGAGTATGAGGAGGAAAAGCATCTTTTAAAACCATCAGATCTTATGAGAACTCATTCAGTATCATGAGAACAGCATGAGAGCAAATGCTCCCATGATTAAATCACCTCCCACCAGGTGCCTCCCACGACACGTGGGGATTATGGGAACTACAATTCAAGAAGAGATTTGGATGGGGATACAGGCAAACCATATCAGTGTCGTACTCTCAACAGTGGAAATAACTTTGGATAATATTAAATTATGTGGTTAGAAAAGCATTTTCCAATTATCTTTCAGACTTGATTACTTCAAGGAGAAAAGTCTCAATTTAGTTCTAATATGTCTTAAACAGCACTCTAAATTTTGGTTTTCTCCCTGACAAAAAAACTCAGATAATCTTCAGTCTTAGAGCCTTTGTTAAGCATCACCCTCTAACTAAAGTTTAATAACACATTTTGTTCCCATCAAGTTTGCTTTATAGTCATCTCATATGGCACAGGGTTAGTGGTTTTCAAGTTCTAGAAATGGAATAATTTATCATTATAAAATACATTTAAATTAAAATGCAAAATACTTTTTATAAAAATATTATACAAATATAAACAAAACCCAAGAGAAACTTAAAGTTTTAAGAAAAAAAAGAAAAGAAAGAAAAATAAAACAAAAGCCAAGAGAAACTTATAAAAACAAGGACAGCAGAATATAAGTAGCTAAACTTCGATAAATTGAGTCCTTGGTATATGAAATTCTTGTATAGGGCCTGCAAGTATAATTCCAGACTCACTAATCATTTTGTTTGCCATTTTAAAACAGCCTTGACAGAATTTTGCCTGTTGGTTCAATAGCCTTCGTACTCAATGTTCTCTAAGTTAGGAAAACCCATATGCAGAATTTCTTCACCTCCCACTTTGCTTGTGACTGAGAACAGAATGCTTCGGGCCTATTCTGCTATCATCTAGACTCAGTTACCAAAGTGTCAGTCCAAATTTCATTCTTTGGAATCCAAAATGAATATTCCAAATATTTTCCATACAGATGATCAATTCATATTTGTGCATCTTGAGTTACTGCAGAGAATGAGAGCTATATAAATATTCTGTTCAGCTAAAATTGCAGCTTTGTCACCTAGGATCATGTGTTCAATAACTGGAAAGTTATTAAAACTTGATAGTGAATGCTGACTATCATCACAGAACACACTCACACTTGGCACCTCTCTGCTCACTTGTTTTCAGCAGCAAGTTTGCTTGCTTATAAAAATATTATTGGCTGTTGCATATTCCCTTTGCTTGAGAAATCGGTGTTTCAGTTATTTGATATAATCTTATATTAAAAAGAAATTAGAGCAAAAGTCAAATTGTGTAGGAGAAGTCAATATCAAAACTGTGCTTATTGTGGAAAAGGAAAGCTGAAAATTAGAAATTACAGATTTTGTGATTTTAAATTTTTACCAAGTCTCCTTTGTGTTTATTGTGATGCCACATAATTATGATGGTTAATTTTATATTTCAGTCTTAAAATGACTGAAAAGTTATTCGGTAATCATAAACACTTTTTGGAGAATTTTATTACAAAAGTGCTTTCTTCATATATAAGCTATGTATTTCTTCCTTTTGGTAATTCTAGTCATTCCACCCTATAAATAAATATATAGAAGTCCATAGTAGTCACAGTCATTAGATAATGATGTATTACTGTGTAAGAAAAGAATATCAGGCCAGGCATGGTGGCTCATGCCTGTAATCCCAGCACTTTGGGAGGTCGAAGCAGGTGGATCACTTGAGGTTGGGAGTTCGAGACCAGCCTGACCAACATGGAGAAATCCTGTCTCTAATAAAAATACAGAATATTAGCCAAGCATGGTGGTGCATGCCCGTAATCCCAACTACTCGGGAGGCTGAGGCAGGAGAATCTCTTGAACTCGGGAGGTGGAGGTTGCAGTGAGCCGAGATCGTACCATTGTACTCCAGCCTGGGCAACTCCAGCCTGGGCAAGAAGAACAAAACTCTGTCTCTAATAATAATAATAATAATAATAATAATAATAACAGAAAACAATACAAAAGATAAAGGAACAATGTTAGAAGTGTGTCTTGGGTTTGAGACATGAAGGTCATCCCACAAGATGGGGTCAGTGCCGAGACTAGTTAGGGAACCAGTGGGGCTAATGAAGCACAAGCAGGACTGGAGTTTTATGTGGCTTCAGAGACTCATGTAAAAGGGCACCATGGAGGACTAGATATATTCCCCATGAGGGCTGGAGAGTCTGCTTCAATTCTAAGATATTGGCATTGGCATATTCAGTTGGGTAAACATGGCACAATAAGCAAGGGCATAAGGGTATAGTGGGGGGTTAGGAGATGCACTGACCTACCTTATCTATGGTGCCCAGTCCCCACAGTGATGCACTGAATATGAAATCTAAAGACTGTTGGTAGGAAAGAGCTCTTGGGCTCTAGACAGTCCCACCATTTCTGGCTGGGCTATTCCAGATGCTAGTCATGGGCTATTCTGGATCAGTACAGCTCAGCATAATCTCATCTTTACTCCACCATCTTTAGAGTTAAGTCAAGTCAAGTGGAAGGATCTATAAAAAGTGAGAATTTGGGCACATGTGTCTGAGAGACAGGTATCTAGTTTGGTAAATGGTAAATGACAAATGACCATCACGGTATTAGGGAAAAACACAGCTCAGAAAAAAAACATCACTAGAAGTCAGGAAGGGAAGAGACGTGATCCAGGTGAGTGTGTGCTAAGAGAGAATCACAAATATTAAGTTGGTGCAAAAGTAATTGCAGTTTTGCCATTCATAGCAGCAACAATGCCAAGTGAGTTTCTGCTCTTGGGGGCAGCTTATCTTGTCTTAGCAAGGCTTGGAGTGGCTCCTAGTCTAGGGTGCCTTAAAATGAAGATACAGATTGGAGCACTGCCTCTTTTGTACATAATACTCATTGTGTATTTAGAGATAATATTGTCTTGCTGCATCTGAAACTGTTATAAAGTAACAATATAATTTAAACTTGGATGTGCTTCTGTGAGCATGCATGTGAGTTTTAAAAGAGATATAATACATATGAATAGATGAGAACAGCAGGTTTTTAAAAACTATTATATTACACAAAAGAACCATTGCTGAGTAAATGTGCTACTGCTGACTGTTAGGATGCAGAGTCAGTTTTGAATATTTAAGCAATTTTTGACACTGTCTTCAATGCGATGAATGGCTCCCATGTTGAGACCACACATTACTATGTTTACTTAGAGGCTGAGTTGATGATAGGCTTTATATTACATTCAGGAAAGAAATGAGAGTATCTGAAAGATGTTTCATACTAATATTATTGTTAACATTGACAAAGACACTGGTTTCTGATGTGAACTTTGCAGATTTTGAGCACTTCACAAGAAAGTAAAACTGTAAGGTTTAATTGAAAAAGTCAATTGGCACAAACCAAATGTGTTTGGAAACTAATTTAAAATATAGAAATGTGTTCAGATAATATGATAGGTAAAGATAGGGTGCAATTTTTATTTTCTTTGAAGGAGAGTGTCCTGACATTCACATAGACTTTGCCTATATGTGCTGTTCCTTTTGAACTGCAACCTACATTTTTAAAAATCGATAAAATAATCAGTCCCTTTTTACATATACGTTTTAGGTACAGGGAAATATGACCAGATCAATTCTGTCTTTCTGTTATTGCAGTAGTTTTTGTCTTTTTTTTTTTTTCTGAAGCTAGGTCCAGGAAGCCACATAAACATGCCTATTCAGAGAAAAATAGGAAACTTTTGAATGGGTGAAGTAGATAGGGCTGCAAGAAAAAAGACTGGACATTCTTATCTATTTGTTGGACAGATTTCCCACTCAGTCCATTCACTAAATTTGGGTTTTCTACCCACTCTATGTAGCAGACTGAGTGCTATATTATACCAAATTCTTCAATTCAAGAATGTTAGAATAGAATCAATTTTTGGATAATCTAAGATGATACAAAATAATGCATAGCAACCAGTCAGTAATTAGGCTACTCTGGGCACACTGCTTATAGGGTAGCTCTGCTCCCCAAGGAGCAGTATTAAAAAATTAACAAAATAAATTTAAATATGTGCTAAAGAAGGTCAGCGGTGAAGAGTGATTCACGCAGTCACTCCAAGGTAAAATGGTGACTCCAGAGGCTGCTTTCCACATTTCACAGACATGAATTACTAAAAAACAGCAGAGCAGAACTTAAGTTTCTACTTTAGGTGGATCTATGGTAAGAATATGTGTATGAAAATCTGTGCTTGGAATATTCTTAGAGAGCTCATTGACCCTCATTCTTCTCCTTAAGATGTGATTTATTGGGTGTTGTGAATTTAATCCATCTAACATGTATCACCTGCCTTTCTTTAACTCAATTTGGGCAGCTCACCCTCTCTGCTGAGACCTGAAGATCCTTTTAAGCCTCTGTCATTCTCACAATATGAAGGTATTTCACATCTTCTTTCAAATGGCCATATCTATTTTAGGTACAGCTCTATCTTGCTATGTAGAGCTTCTTGTAGGCAAATAGAAGTTAAGTGGGATTCTTTGGAACTGATTCGTTTTTCTAAAGTTTTTATATTCATAAAATGTAATCCGTATCTAAAATTCTCTATTATTCATTCTCAGATAGGATGAGAGAACACTGTTTCATATTTATTCCAAGTCAGTCAGATATCAGACTAGCAGCAGGTATCAGAACAGGGGCTACTATACACCTTGATAATCTAATAAAAGATATCTTAACAAAGAGATAGTTAGCCTACAATTTTTAATAATTGTTCATAAAAACGTGAATGATTATAACTGGCCAAAACATTCTAGAAATCAGTGATTTCTCTTCAGATTAGGTGCCTCTCTCTATCCTTTACTGGCATGCACCATATCATGAAGTCTTTACCAAGCAATTCCAATTTCTCACTAACCTCAGATTTGTGTTTTCTACAAATACTGCTGAATCTTCATACTTCCACCCCTACCAAGCATGTATTCCTACATCCTTTTCCCTAACTCTTATCAGCCTCCTGTTATCCTCAAATTCCAAGTTGCCATAACATGTTAAAAATGTATGGGTAAAACCTTCTAAACTTTTAAATTTCCCCAAGAAGGTGGTGAATAGATTGATCTAATAAAGCCCACGTTGCTATTTAGGTAAGTTTATTTTGTCACCTTTATAGGGTGGGCCCATCTTCTTAGAATTGCCCTCTACTCTATCCCTCTGGCACAGAAACCCATCCAAAGAGTATAGCCTGCACACAGCAGGCCCACTCACAAAGTTCTTGATTTGAGAAAGCAGTGTGATTTTCTCTCAAATTTTCTCCTGTGTTTCCAGGAAGCCAATATCTGTAGATTACTTCTTCCAAATATCAATCATTCAAATAATCTCAAATAATTATTTCATTAACTATTCCCTGGGGTGAGAAGAGTTGAGGATGTTCTTGTAGAGAAGGGGGATCATCTGCTTTACTGGCTTCCAGAAGAAAACAAAAGGAACAAAGAGTCTGCCAACTGTAGAGAGTTATTTATAAAAGACTCTAAATCAGTGATTTCCAAGTGAAGCGTTTACTTGACTAACTGCTTGCCAGTGCTCCATTTCCTGGCCACCCTCAACTGCAGTCCAGTAATGCCTTTCTATTGCAAGGCAATTCCATGCAGTTCCTACCCCAATCCTAACCTTGGGAAGGTGCTCACTAAAACTCTAACTCCTAGCTGCCTGTAAAGCCTGGTAATTAGCAGTGTGCTTGAGATTTGACATCAGGGCTGCCTGGAGTGAACTCTATGTACCCATGGCTTGAGCTGCTTTCAGCTGTTTACTCTCTCCTCCCAATGTTAGACTGTGGCCTTGATAAAGTCGCTTAACATCTCTATCATTTTAAGCCTCATCTCTAATAAAAACAAAATATATCGTAGGTCCTAAAAGTTGATTACTTCTTATTTACCTTTTCATATTTATGAAATGAGAATTCACCATATAGTCAAATATAATTAAAGAAGTATCTCTCCATTATCCCAAAGCCAAAAACTATCATTAACTCAATATATAGCCTTTAAAATGAGAAAATATAATAATGACAGAGTACTTGAGAGACGAATATGAGTGTACGGAGTAGGCTAGTAATTTAACACCCCTTCAAACAAACAATCTTTAAATACGTATGGACACTTATTTTGTGAAGTTAAGGAGGTGGATGAGTTTCTTATGGCTGGTGGCTTGAGATTCAGGGACTTTTGCAACTTCTATGTGCTGATAGTAAAACTATCCAACCAAGATATATCGGTGCTGGCAAGGACCTTTGTTTTTTTTCTTTTCCTCTTTAGTATTATTTTTGTTACAAAAATGTACTAGAGAGGGTCCAAAAACAACCTACGGGACTTTCATTCCCTGGGGTACATGCCCTGTATAATCCTCATAAGTGGGGGTGGTCTGTTAATAGGTTGATATGTTGCTCCCTTGAGAACATGATGTTACATGGCTAGAGGAAGATCATGCTGGGTGGGCCCGAGCTTATCTGATGAGCCCTTTAAAAACAGAGCATTTTCTCTGGGTTGTTTGCAGAAGAGAGTCAAAGAGACACATTAACCCTCACACGGAGGAAAGCGGAAATCCATGTTGTGGAACTGTCTACGGGGCCCATATGGCAAAAACCTGCTGCCAGTGTCTAGTTGCTGAGAATGGTACCAAGCTGACAGCTAGGAAAGAAATGAGGACCTAAATCTAAACCGTGAGGAACTGAGTTCTAACATGAATTCACTAGTGATCTTGAAAGAGGACCCTAAGCCCCCGTCCAGATCACAGCCCTAGCTGACACCTATTTCTGTCTGGTGAGAGTCTGAACAGACAGGTTGGTCATGCCATGCCTAGACTTCGAACCTACAGGTACTAGGAGATGTTAAATGTGTGTTAAGTTGTTAAATTTGTGGTAATTTGTAACACTAACACAGAACAGAAATTTACATTTTCCAGTCATGCAAAGACTCATGTGTAGGAAATTAAGTTAGCTAGAACCTAGTGATGTTTTAGCCTTTCAGGATCCACATTTGTAAAGATTCTCATTCGGCCTGCTTCTTTGTCTCACTCAAATATTTTATTAGTACCTTAGAGAATATAAAGTTCTACAGGGTTTGAGCTAGGAATTTTCTACGGTTCTTTATCTATAGGGATTGCAGAAAATAATGTCTATGGTTTCTTTCAACCCAAATATCATAGGATGATATTTTGATATTTATGAGATTAGTATAGTTAATGCCAATATGACTTAACTACAAGTATACAAAAATAAAAGATAAATTTGGAACACTGTATATATAGACAATTATTGTTTATTTGGTGCTCATTATGTGACAGATTGTGTGTTTACTATACGCATTAATTCACTTAATCCTCACAACACCCTATAGAATAGATGCTATTGTTGTCTTCATTTATAGATGGGTAAACAAATGTGTGAATGTACAATGTAAATTGCCCAGCATCTCCCAACCAGTAAAGCGTAGAGCCAGGATTAAAATCCAGGGCTGTGTGATTTCAAAGCACAAATATTTTCATTACATTTATGAACACTTATAAAATATATAGAATGGACTTAAAATGTAGTATTTTGAAGAGATGATTTTTCAGAGGAGATTGTTCTATTCTCACTTTAATATGTCATGGTTTGCAAATGTATGCAGTGAATGAAACAAAATAATATGTAAACCCCAGAAATAATTCTAAATGATTTTAGTTTTTCCATAGTTCAGTTCATTCCTAAATAATTTTTACTTTCTCTCTCTTAGTTCCTAAGTAAGCACATTGGTAAAATATCTGGGTACATATAAAACCATTCATTATAATTAATGTTCAACATATAATGTTTTTCAACATATAATGTTTGAAATCACATCTTTTTAGGAAAAGAGTAAATATTTCCTCTTATTTTTCTTTTATGGGTTTACTAAGATATTTGGGGTTTTATTAGTAAGTTCACTTTCATTTTCTTTTCTTACTGTAAAGTTAAAAAATAGGGCCTAAAGAATAATTTTTGACACTGAATACCTAAACACCTAAATTATAAGAACATCATTAAGTTTGGAATGCAGTTACAATAAAGGATAAGAAGCAATTGCTCAAATAAATGTGTATTTTTTTCTGGACTTGAAATTGACGTATTAAGATGATAATTTGATGCATACTATAACTTAGGGTTTAAAGGAAGTGATGGTTTTACAGATGTACATGTATTCTCTGAATTTACAAACAAACAATATAGGCACCACGATGACAGAAAACAGGTGTGCTGGCACAAAATGCAGCCATCACGTGGCATATTGTCAAGTACTGAATAGTCTTTTGGACCCTTGAAATTTCTTTTAGCATAAGCGAACTAAAACTAAAGTTACAAAATAACTATCACTTGTCAAAAAGAGAAATGTAAATTATTCTAGGTGTATTTTATTTTTAAGAATCCACATCACTGCCACTATCTGAAAACTACTCTATTTCTGCTTCAATGGAATTTTTGTCCCATTCCTTTGAGACACTATTGGCTGGCAGCCTCTGCATTGGAGAATGGAAAAATTGGTTTTAGCTCCACTCTGGTGGTTAGATCTGAAACTTAGGCCAGATAGTTATACTGATGTCTTTAATTATGTGGTTTTTAAAATTCCATTTTTTTCTGCCCTCTGAGGAATTAATGTAATTATCATTCACAGTTGGTTTCTTCCTCTTTGTGTTACTTGGGACACTTAGATCTATACTAGGAAAACTTTTTATAGTGCTTCATTTTAGCTTTTGAAAATGTCTCCTTGAACTTTTTAGCTTCCAGATAGAGGTTGATGGCAGCCTTTGGTATCATAACCAGAGGGCTGGTGAAGAGGCAATCTTGGGTCTGGGAGTCAGGCAGAGTTTGAATTAGAGTTCTTCTGCCTATCAGCTGAGAGATTAGGGACAAAACCATTGGTCTATTGTACTCAGCTTTCTCCCTTGTTGATTAGACATAACAACACCTTCCTGATAGGACTGGGATGAAGTTTAAGTTATTTGTGTGTGATAGTTCCTGCTATGTAGGAAATGCTCATGAATTTAGTTTCTTTTTCTTCTGTGTTGTGAGGTGGGCCGTGTGGTCAGGCATCGTTTTGCATTTCATTTTCTATGGTATGTCTGTGAATATGTATTTGTATGCCCACCTCATAATAATTGTTCCACAGTATAAAGGAGATTAGTATATCATTTATTTCTTGAATGAACAGACCACAAACTATGAACTTCTGTTTTATGAATAATTCTTTGTACCTCAACCTCTCCAGGAGCTGTAATGTAGCCAGTTGCTATTGCTAGGTGTGGGAGAGGAATTTTACCTCATTGCTGCCATCTAAGAGAAGTGTTTCTGCTTTTGTAAATTCTGTCTTGGAAAAGCCAGCCTTTCATAAACTGGCCTATAAAATTAAGTACCATGTATAATATTATTTCCATGAAAAACTGTATTTTAAGTATCTATTTACTGACATAGGACAAACTTTTATGCAGAACCACTCATATTTAAAGCATTTTACTTTGTATAATGAGTACATATAGTTTTGCAAACTTAATATATATCTGCAGGGCAATGTTTCTACTTTTTAAACATTGAAGAAAAGGCCTGGGAATTATGAAAGGGACATTAAAGCTTAATAAAATATAACTTTTTCCCTCAGAAAAACGAAGGTGAGTTCTCTTTTTACTGCAAATGCTACGCTTTCTTTTTTTTTTAAATACATGCTATATTTATAGCTCAATGTTGCTATAGATTAGAACCTTTTTGCCATTTAAATAAAACGTGTACCCTGGTTCTTAACATTATGGAAATTTTTTATGGTAGTATAATTAACAAAGACAGATGTTTCTTAAATCACTTTTTTTCATTTCTTCTTTTTCAAATTTATTTAATCTCCAACACTTAACTTCAGTTAACTCAGTCTTAAAAGAGTTGAAGTAGTTCACAAAAGACTCTTTAATTAAATAGAGTGATGCACAGGAGTGGCAAGGAGAGAAAGATGGAGAAACCGAGTTACTCCATAGAGGTAAATGTGAATAATATAATGTTGAATTCAGGCAAGGAGCAGGACACAGTGGGAAATGACGTGGATTGGATGGCAGGGCTCTGGCATTGCAACTCCAACTAACAGCTTGTGCATCTTTGTACAGCTGTTTCTTAGAATCTTCATCTATGCTCTGAGAGATGAATGAGGCAGCCCTGTGAGTCTTCCACTTCTGTAAACTGTATGAGCATGCAAACTATAGCGAACTCAAACTAAGATACCTGTGTTATCTTTTTCTTCAGGCATTTTTGGAGTTGCCTGTGCCATGGGGTGATAGAGACACATTACAACAAAATATGCAGTATATGGGCACTATTTATGATTATTCAGAAATGGTGTTTGCTTTAGAATTTGGGTCTTTGGGAAGCAAAGTGGTTTTAACTGCTTGTAGTCTAACTGCAGAAGATGGGAGAAAAGTGAGTGAAGGAGTTAGGTTGATTTTCTTAATAAAATAAAAATTAGGCTTAGATCTAAAAATTTAAAAAAGCTATCTCGATTTTTAGGTCTGCATTTTACTAAAAGATGCTTATATGAATTCAGATTTAAGAAAAATTTTAAGAGAAAAAGACAAGCTTAGTGGATTGCATCATTAGCTGATTAAAGAAAATGTTAACTGAAACATCACCATCAAGCATATGGACTGATCTAATTAGTTGATTACTAATTCAGATTTAGTGCTGAGTACCTTTACTTTGAACATCAATTTCAGCTTAATAAGAAGTTCTTCCTGCTTCTCTGTCATCATAGAAAACAAGGCTTGGCAATTGGGCAATTAAAAAAAATGAATGAATGAATATTAGATTAAGGCCTTTCCTGACGTTCATTTCCAAGTGCCAAAAATTATTGTTCATGGCATATTCATTATAGAACAGGAAGCCACTTCTCCTTTCCAAACAATATGGCACCTTTCAATCATACAAAAATCTCCCTCCATTCACATCCATATTGTCTTCTTTTAGCACAAGTAAGTGCCTGACCCAATGCTCTATTCTGTAGATAGACAAATAAAATACAGCATCTTATTTTTTTTTTAATTGAAATGTTTTGGACAAGAAAGTCACATTAGCAATCTACTGTGATGAATGATGGAAGGAAGTGGACATTGCTGATTATAATGGGAGAACAGAGGAAACAGATAACCTAGTTTGGTTGAAGTAGTGTAGCGTTAGAGAAGGCTGGAGTGCATTAGAATAAGGGGAAATGGAAGGACTTCTTTTTGCCTTTTTCACTTACTTACTTTATCCAATTTTTAAAAGGGTAATATCATTACGTAGCTCTATTTTCAATGTCCTTCCCATTTCATCAAGGTTCTTCCTCTTCCCCCGAACCCTCTCATATCTTTTCCTCTAGAGGCCAATAATGCTATCCTGACACTGACAATGGCCTGGAGGTCTACTGGTTAATAATCTCATTAATTCTCATGACACCTGTTCAGAAAAAATAATATATAAATGGCAATTATTACTGTAATTTTACCTATGGAAAACTTGAGTCAAAAAGAATGACACAGATTTGCCCAGGGTTACACAGAGAATGGAGGAACCAGGATGGGAATGGAAGAAACTCCAGAACTGGCTCCTCAGACAAACACTTCATGGCGTACACAGTCAACTTGGGCTTCATTAATAGGCTTGTCATTGGAATAGAAAATGTTAGCTTCACCTGGAAAGATAACTGTTTGTGTGTTCCAGGATAATGCAGCATAAACTTAAAAATCAGCACTTTAAGGATTCAAACATATTAAATATTGAATATTTTGTTTTTTTTGCAGCTATTATTATTCAGTAAAGTTGTAATATTGGGAAACAAAAATTCAATTCTTGCATTGAATCTGTGAGAATGTGTGTGTGTGTGTCTGTGTGTGTGTGTGTATGTGTGTGTGTAATGTTTAGTCTGATTGCCATGGCAGTTTGAATGCTTGACTAATCTATAGAGATTGGTAGTAATTAACATGACAGACAAAAGGAGCAAATGTAGTGCATTTATGCCTCTGAGTGAATTAATTTCGGTGTTAAGCATGAACCTAATATCCATAAATAGCGACTAGTTAGTCAGAAATATTGAAGTCACAATTATGTTTGTAGTATTGCAGTAAAGGTAAGAATTGCCTAGCTTAAGTAAGACTATGGATTTTGTTGTTAAGAATAATGTTGATAAGGATAATGAAAATACTGATTGTGGATAAAATTTTGCTATAAAAGTTAGTGTTTAACAATACCTAGACACAAAGTTTGAACTCAACCTTTCCGATAAATGTTAATGATTATTTGGTACAACATGAATTCAGTCAAGAAAATGATTATGAGTTTTATAGAACAGTTGAAAATATGAACTTTATACAGTATACATCTATACCTTTATAAACTTTACCTCTTTCTCTCCAAATATTAAATCAACTTGGTTTTGGCTAAAATGAAACAAACAGAACATTAATTTAAAGTAATTTGAATTAGCTCAAATTTTGATAGCACCAGGTAAATTGAAGATTTGGAAATTTAATCCCAGTGCCTGTTAATAATCTCTTAGTCATTGTGATGTTATTAAACTATTGGAAGATAAATTTTGCCATGTCACTTCTAGATTAGCAGAGAAATGCAGAAACAGCAGCAAAATTGATCCTACATCAACATGTCCCTTATTGTAAGAGCCTGATACATGTGAAGAGATACTTGAAAAAATGTTGGATAGAACTGCATGGTCTATTCAGATTATACTTTCCTCATTGAATGAACATGATGTCCTTGTCAAAAATCATTTGACTATATAGGTAAAGGTTTATTTTTGGGCTCTCTATTCTATTCTATTGTTTTATTTATCTGTTTTACACCAATACCACACTGTTTTAAATACTGTATCTTTGTAGTAGGTCCTGAAATCAGGAAATGTGAGTCCTCTAGCTTTATTTTTTTTTAATAGATTGTCTTGGCTATTCAAGGTCCCTTTCAATTCCATATGCATTTTAGGATAGGTTTTTCTGTTTCTGCAAAACAAAATATACTTGGGATTTTAATAAGAATTCCACTGAATCTGTAAATCGCTTTGGGTCATAATGATGTCTTAATAAGATTGAGTCTTCCAACCCATGAA
This sequence comes from Chlorocebus sabaeus, assembly GCF_047675955.1. Lineage (NCBI taxonomy): Eukaryota > Metazoa > Chordata > Mammalia > Primates > Cercopithecidae > Chlorocebus > Chlorocebus sabaeus. Next base: position 17,124,199 of record NC_132915.1, read on the forward strand.
TTCAAGACGTGTTTCCATTTACTTATGCCCTCTTCATTTCAGCATTTGTTGTTGTTTTCATTGTACATGTCTTTCATCTTCTTGGTTAAGTTAATTCCTAAGTATTTTCTTCATTTTGAAATTATTGTAAATGTAATTATTTTCTTAATTTCCTTTACAGAATGTCCATTGTTAATGTATAGAAAGACAATTTTTATCTGTTAACTTTATATCCTGCTACTTTGGTCAATTTATTAATTCAAACAATTTGTATTAATCTTTAGTTTTTATGTATAAGATTACATCTGGAAACAGAAATAATTTTACTTTCTTTCCAAATTGGATCATTTTTATGTATTTTTCTTGCCTAATTGCTCTGGCTAAAACTTCCACAACTATGTTAAATAGAAGTGGAGAAAAAGAATCTTTACTTTGCTCTTGATCTTGGAGAAAAGCTTTCAGTCTTTCACTACTGAGTACTAGGTTGGCTGTGTGTTTTGTTTTTTAATATATATTGGTTTTATTACATTGAGATAGTTTCCTTCCATTCCTAGTTTGTTGAGTCTTTTTATCATGAAAATGTGTTGAATTTTTCAAGTGCTTTTTTGTTTCTTTTATTTATTTATTTATTTACTACATGGATAAGTTCTAGTGGCGATTTCTGAGATTTTGGTGCACCTGTCACCTGGGCAGTGTACACTGTACCTAATGTGTAGTCTTTTATCCCTCAGCCCCTTCCCAATATTCCCCGAGTCCCCAAAGTCCATTGTATCATTTTTATGCCTGTGTGTTTTCATAGCTTAGCTCCCACTTATAAGTGAGAACATACAATGTTTGGCTTCCATTTCTGAGTTGCTCCACTTAGAATTATGGTCTCCAATTCCAACCAGTTTACTGCAAATGCCATTATTTTGTTTCTTTTTATGGCTGAGTAGTATTCCATGGGGTGTGTGTGTGTGTGTGTGTATGTATATGTATATGTGTGTGTGTATATATATATATCACATTTTCTTTATCTACTCATTCACTGATTGATGGGCGTTTGTGCTGGTTCCATATTTTTGCCATTTCAAACTGTGCTGCTATAAACATGTGTGTGGAAGTGGGGTTTTTTTTGTTTTGTTTTGTTTTTCATATAATGACTTATTTTCCTCTGGGTTGATACCCAGTAGTGAGATTGCTGGATCAAATAGTAGATATAATTTTAGTTCTTTAAGAAACCTCCATACTGTTTTCCATAGTGGCTTATATTATCACCAGCAGTGCAAAAGTGTTCCCTTTTCACCACATCCATGCCAACATATATAATTTTTTATTTTTAAATTATGGCCATTCCTGCAGGTGTAAGTTGGTATTGCATTATGGTTTTGATTTGCATTTCCCTGATCATTAGTGATGTTGGGCATTTTTTCATGTTTGTTGGCTGTTTGTGTATCTTCTTTTAAAGTGTCTATTCTTGTCCTTAGCCCACTTTTTGATAGGATTATTTTTTTTCTGATTTGTTTGAGTTACTTGTAGATTCTAAATATTAGTCCTTTGCCAGACGCATAGTTTGTGAAGATTTCCTCCCACTCTGTGGGTTGTCTGTTTACTCTGCAGATTATTTCCTTTGCTCTACAGAAGCTTTTAAGTTTAATTAAGTCTCATCTATTTATCTTTGTCTTTGTTGCATTTGCTTTTCAGTTCTTGGTCATGAAGTCCTTGCCTAAGCTGATGTCTATAAGTGTTTTTCTGACGTTATCTTATAGAATTTTCATGACTTTCGGTCTTAGATTTAAGTCTTTGATCCATCTTGAGTTGATTTTTTTATAAGGTAAGAGATCAGGATCCAGTTTCATTCTTCTACATGGGGCTTGCCATTTATTCCAGCACCATTTGTTGAATAGAGTATCCTTTCCCTACATTATGTTTTTGTTTCCTTTGTCGAAGATCAATTGGCTGTAAGTATTTGGCTTTATTTCTGAGTTCTCTATTGTGTTCCATTAGTCTATGTGCCTATTTTTATACCAGTACCATAATGTTTTGGTGACTATAGCCTTATAGTATAGTTTGAAGTTGGGTAATGTGATGCCTCCAGATTTATTATTTTTCTTAGTCTTACTTTGGCTCTGTGGGCTCTTTTTTGGTTCCATATGAATTTTAGAAATGTTTTTTCTAGTTCTGTAAAGAATGATGGTGGTATTTTGATGGGAATTGCATTGGATTTATAGATTGCATTTGGCAGTATGGTCATTTTCACAATATTGATTCTACCCATCCATGCACATGGGATGTGTTTCCATTTGTTTGTGTCATCTATGATTTCTTTCAGCAGTATTTGTAGTTTTCCTTGTAGAGGTCGTTCACCTACTTGGTTAGGTATATTCCTAAGTATTTTAATTGTTTTTGCAGCTATTGTAAAAGGGGTTGAGTTTTTTATTTGATTCTCAGCTTGGTCACTGTTGGTGTATAGGTGTTACTGATTTGACTACACTGAGTTTATATCTCGAAATTTTACTGAACTCATTTATCAGATTTAGGAGCTTTTTGGATGAACCTTTATGGTTTTCATTTTTTTTCTTTGAGACAAAGTCTTACTCTGTCATCCAGGCTGCAGTGCAGTGGGATAATCTTGGCTCACTGCAACCTCTGCCTCTTGGGTTCAAGCAATTCTCCTGCCTCAGCCTCCCCAGTAGCTGGGATTACAGGCACCCGCCACTGCACCTGGCTAATTTTTGTATTTCTAGTAGAGATGGGGTTTCACCATGTTGGCCAGGCTGGTCTCGAACTGGTGACCTCAGGTGATCCACCCATCTATGCCTCCCAAAGTGCTGGGACCACAGGTATAAGCTGCCATGCCCAGCCTAGGGTTTTCTAGGTATACGATATCATCAGTGAACAGCAACAGTTTGACGACTTCTTTACCGCTTTGGATGCCCTTTTTTCCTCTTATGTGATTGTTGTGGATAGGACATCCAGTACTATGTTGAACAGAAGTGGTGAAAGTGGGCATTCTTGTCTTGTCCAGTTTTCAGAGGGAATGCTTTCACTTTTTCCTATTCAGTATAATGTTGGCTGTGGGTTTGACATAGATGGCTTTTATTACCTTAAGATATGTCCCTTATATGCTGATTTTCTGAGGGTTTTAATCATAAAGCAATGCTAGATTTTGTCAAATGCTTTTTTTTTTGTATCTATTGAGATTATCATGTGATTTTTGGTTTTAATTCTGTTTATGTGGTGTACCACATTTATTAAGTTGAATATGTTAAACCATCCCTGCCTCCTTGGTATGTCACCCACTCGACCACTCGACCATGGAGTATTATATTTTTGATATGCTGTTGGATTCAGTTAGCTAGTATTTTGTTGAGTATTTTTGCATCTATGTTCATCAGGGATATTGGTCTGTACTTTTCTCCATTATGTACTTTCCTAGTTTTGGTATTAGGGCAATACTGGTGTCATAGGATAATTTAGGGAGGACTTCCTCTTTCTCTAGCCTTTGGAGTAGTTTCAATAAGATTGGTACCAATTCTTCTTTGAATATCTGATATAATTCAACTATGAGTCAATCTAGTCCTGACCTTTTTTGGTTGGCATTTTTAAAATTACAGTTTCAGTCTCCCTGCTTGTTAGTAGTCTGTTTAGAGTTTCTATATATTCCTGGTTTAATCTAGGATGGTTGTATATTCCCAGGAATTTATTAATCTCCTCTAGGTTTTCTAGTTTGTGCATGTAAAGGTATTCACAGTAGCCTTGAACGATCTTTTCTATTTCTCTGGTATCGGTTGTAATATCTCTCATTTCATTTCTAATAGAGCTTATTTGGATCTTCTTTCTTCTTTTTTGATTAATCTCACTAGTGGTCTAAAAATTTTGTTTATCTTTTCAAAGAACGAGCTTATTGTTTCACTTATCTTTTTTATTGTTATTTTTGTTTTAATTTCATTTAGTTCTGCGCTGATCTTTGTTATTTCTTTTCTTCTGCTGGGTTTTGATTAGTTTGTTTTTGTTTCTCTAGTTCCTTGAGGTGTGACATTAGACTGCCAAGTTGTACTCTTTCACACTTTCTGATGTAGGCATTTAAGGCTATGAGCTTTCCCTCTTAGCACTGTTGCTGTATCCCAGAGGTTTTGATAAGTAGTGTCACTATTATCATTCAGTTCAAAAAAATTTGTAAATGTTCATTTTGATTTCATTGTTGACCCAATGATCATTCACGAACAGGTTATTTTGTTTACTTGTGTTTGTGTGGTTTTCAGGGTCCCTCTTGGAGTTGATTTCCAGTTTTATTTTACTATGGTCTGAGATAGTACTTGCTATAATTTCTGTTTTCTAAAATTTATTGAGACTTGTTTTGCAGCCTATATATAGTCTATCTTGGAGAATGTTCCATTTGCTGATGAACAGAATGCATATCCTGCAGTTGTTGGGTAGGATTTTCTGTAAATATCTGTTAAGTTCATTTGTTCTAGGGTATAGTTAAAGTTCATTGTTTCTCTGTTGAATTTGTGTCTTGATGACCTGTCTAGTGCTGTCAGTGGAGTATTGAAGTCCCTCACTATTATTGTTTTGCTGTCTATCTGATTTCTCAGGTCTAGTAGTAATTGTTTGATAAATTTGGGAGCTTCAGTGTTAGATGCATATATATTTAGGGTTGTGATATTTTCCTGTTGGACAAGGCCTTTTATCATTATATAATGTCCCTCTTTGTCTTCTTTAACCATTGTTGCTTTAAAGTCTGTTTTTATCTGATATAAGAATAGTTACTCCTGCTCATTTTTCGTGTCCATTTTCATGGAATATCTATTTCCACCCATTTGCCTTAAGTTTATGTGAGTCCTTATGTGTTAGGTGAGTCCCGTGAAGACAGCAGACACTTGGTTGGTGAAGTCTTTTTTTTTTTTTTTTGAGACGGAGTCTCGCTCTGTCGCCCAGGCTGGAGTGCAGTTGCGTGATCTCGGCTCACTGCAAGCTCCACCTCCCAGGTTCACACCATTCTCCTGCCTCAGCCTCCCGAGTAGCTGGGCCTACAGGCACCCGCCACCACGCCCGGCTAACTTTTTTGTATTTTTTTGGTAGAGATGGGGTTTCACCATGTTAGCCAGGATGGTCCCGATCTCCTGACCTCGTGATCCGCCCACCTCGGCCTCCCAAAGTGCTGAGATTACAGGCGTGAGCCACCATGCCCAGCTTGGTTGGTGAATTCTTATCCATTCTGCCATTCTGTATGTTTTTAGTGGAGCATTTAGGTCATTTACATTCAAGATTAGTACTGAGATGTGAGGTACTGTTCTATTCATTGTGCTAGTTGTTGCTTGAATACCTTGTTTGTTTTTACATTTTATGACTGTTTTGTAGGTCCTGTGAGGTTTATGCTTTAAGGAAGTTGTATTTTTTTTGTATTTTGAGGTGTTGCTTCAAGATTTAGAGTTCATTTTAGCAGTTCTTGTAGTGCTGGCTTGGTAGTGGTGAATTCTGTCAGCATTTGTCTGAAAAAGACTTTATCTTTCTTTCATTTAGGAAGCTTAGTTTTGCTGGATACATGATTATTTGCTAATAACTGTCTTTCTAAGGAGGCTAAAGCTAGGAGCTCAATCTAACTGTTTTGTTTAAGAAGCCTAATGATAGGAGCCCAATCCCTTCTAGCTTGTAGGGTTTCTGCTCAGAAATCGGTTAATCACATAGGTTTTCCTTTATAGGTTTCCTGATGCTTTGGCCTCACAGCTCTTAACATTCTTTCCTTCATCTTGATTTTAGATAACCTGATGACTATGTGACTAGTTGATAATCTTTTTGCAATGAATTTCTTGGATGTTCTTTGAGCTTCTTCTATTCGGATGTCTACATCTCTAGCAAGACCAGCAAAATGTTCCTCAATTATTTCCCCAATAAGTTTTCCAAACTTTAGATTTCTCTTCTTGGGAACACCATTTATTAAGTTTGGTTGTTTAACATAATCCAAAACTTCTTGGAGGCTTTGTTCATTTTTTCTCTTTCTTTTTCCTTGTCTTTGTTGGATTGGGCTAAGTAGAAAGACTTGTCTTTGAGCTCTGCAGTTCTTTCTTCTACCCGTTTGATTCTATTGAAACTTTCCAGTGTATTTTCCATTTCTCTAAGTGTGTTTCATTTCCAGAAGTTGTGATTGTCTTTTATTTATGCTATTTCTCTGGGGATTTTTTTTCATCCATCTCCTGTATTTTTTTTTTTAATTTCTTTAAGTTTGTTTTCACGTTTCTCTGGTGCCTCCTTGAGCAGACTAATAACCATCTGAATTCTTTTTCTGGCAACTCAGAGATTTTATCTTGGTTTGGATTCATTGCTGGTGAGATAGTGTGATCTTTTAGGGCTACTAAAAAACCTTGTTTTGTCATATTATCAGAATTGTTTTTCTGGTTCCTTCCCATATGGGTAGGCTGTGTCAGAGTAAAGATCTGGGACTCAAGGGCTGCTGTTGAGGTTTTTTTGTCTCACGTGGTGTTCCCTTGATGTGCTTCTGTCAAGGGCTTTTCTTTGCTGGGAGACCTTTGATTACTGATGCAATCTCTTTACTAATCTATTTAGTTGTTTTATTTCTTTGTGATTTATCCTGGATAAGTTTAGTGTTAGAATTTGTTCATCTCATCTAGGTTATCTAATATGTTAGCATGTAATTTTCAACTTTATCCTTATATAATCCTTTTTGTTTTTGTAAAGTTGGTCATAATGCCTCCACTTTCATTTCTGATATTACTAAATTCAAGTCTTTTCTCTTTTTTTTTTTCTAGTTCATCTATCTAAAGGATTGCCAATGTTGTCAACCTTTTCAAATAACCAATTTTTTTGTTTGTTTTTCTCTATTGTCTTTCTATTATCTATTTCATTTAACTATGGCATAATCTTTTCTTTTTCCTTCTTCTGCTTCTTTGGGTTTAGGGGTTTCTTTCCCCCCCCCCCCCCCAGTTCTTTCAGTTGTAACATTAGATTTTTGATTTGAGATCTTTCTTCTTTTTTATGTCTTCATAGGTATAAATTTGTTCTTTAGCAATGCTTTTGCTGCATCCTGTAAGTTTTAGTATGTTGCATATTTGTTTTCATTCATCTCTAAGTATTTTTTAACTTCTTCTGTAAATTTTATTGATCCAGTAGTTGAGTTTGTTGTTTAATTTTCACAAATTTGTGAATATTCAAGTTCTGTTGCTTATGATAACTTCATTTCCTTGTGGTCATGGAAGATACCTTGACATTTTTCTTTTAAATCCATTGAGACTTAATTTTTGGTCTAACACATGGTCTCTTCTGAAAAGTGTCCTATGTTCAGTTGAGAATAATGTGTATGCTATTGTTATTGGGTAGAAAGTTCTACATATGTGTGTTAAATCTACTTGGTTTATTGTATTGTTTAAATCCTCTATTTCTCTACTTATCTTCTGTTTGGTTGTTCTATCCATTACTCAGAGTAGGCTTTAAGGTCTTAAAATACTCTTTTAGAATGTTTATTTCTCTTTTTAATTCTGCTGGGTTTTTTTGTTTATATATTTTGTGGTCTAATTAGCTGTGTAAATGTTTACAATTGTTGCATCTCCTTGCTGTATCAACCCTTTTATTAATGTATAATGTAATTCTTTAGTTGTTATAAATGTTTACTGATAAAATATCTATTTTTTTTCCAATATTAGTTAAGACACTTCTGCTATCTTTTGGTTAATATCATTACATATACATTTTTAATTCTTTCACTTTCAACCTATTTGTGTCTTTGGATCTAAGTTTCTTGTGCATTGCAGATAGTTGGATCATGTGTTTTTATCCCTTCTGCTAATCTCTGTCTTTTGACTGAGGATTTCGATCCATTTACTTTTAAAGTAATTACATATAAGAAGGGACTTATGCCATTTTGCTAATTGTTTTTTATATGCTTCATAGCTTTTTGTATCTTCTTGTATTACTGTCTCCTTTTTTATTTCATTGATTTTTTTGTAATGAAATGTTTAAATTCTTATTTTATTTCTTTCTGCATAAATTCCATAGCTATTTTCTTTGTGGTTAGCATGGGGATTATCTTTCACATCCTAAAGTTATAACATTCTGATTTGAATTTGTGCCAGCTTAAATTCAGTAACATATACAACTCTGCTCCTTTACAGCTAAATCCCCACCTTGTGTGGTTGCTGACATCATAAAATTACATCTTTATACATTGTGTGCCTGAAAACATAAGCTAATAATTCTTAAAATTTATTAGTTTCTTAAATTATGTAAAAACAAAATGTGGAGTTCCATGTAAAGTTACAATAATACTGCTAGCTTTTAGACTAATAATTTTTAAATGTATTACTTTCAGTTATGTAGACAAGAAAAAGTGAAACTATAAACTATTGTTATAATATTCTAGCTTTTATTATTGTCCATACATTTATATTCACTGAGGTCTTTCTATCTACATACATCTTTGATTTTCTGTCTGGTATCCTTGCATGTCATGACTCCCTTGAGCATTTTTTCCCCCAAGGCAGCTCTAATGGTAACAAACTCTCACAACCTTTGTTTTCTGGGCATGTCTTAACTTCACCCACACTTTTCACGGTCAGTATTGCCAAACATAAAATTCTTTGTTGACAATTTTTTTTCTTTTAGCATTTTTAACATATCAGCCCACTGCCTTCTGGCATCTAAAGTTTCTGATGAGAAAATTGCTTGTATTCTTACTGAGGATCCCATATACGTGACAAGTTGCTTCTCTCTTGCTGTTTTTAAGATCTTGTTCTGATTGTCTTTCAAAAATTTGATTATAATATATCTCAGTGTCGGTTTTATACAGTTCATCATACTTGGAATTCATTCATCTTCTCAGATACTTATATTTGTATTTTTCAACAATTTAGAAAATTTTCAGCCATTATTTTTTGAAACATTTTCTCTGATGCTTTCTTTCTCTCTTCTTCTAGGGCCCTAAAAATGCATACGTTGGTCCACTTGATGGTGTCCCACAGGTCCCTCAGGCTCTGTTTACATTTCTTAAATCTTTTTTATTCTTTTTATTCTGCAGACTTGGCAATTTCTATTGTCCTATCATCAGCTTTGCGGATCTTTATTCTGTCTGCTCAGATCTGTCTTTAAATCTCTGTAGTGAATTTTAAAATTTCAGTTATTGTACTTTTCAGCTCCAGAATTTCTTTTTGGTTTTTTTTAGGTTTTGTATCTATTTATATTTCTATTTTGTCCATATGTTATTTCCTTGACTTTCTCCACATATTTCTTTAGTTATTTGAGTATTTTTAAGACAATTGTTTAAAGTCTTTGTTTAATGTATTTCCCATCATGTCTTTTTCAGGGACAGTTTCTTTGGATTTGTTTTTTTCCTTTAAATGGTCCATATTTTTTTGTTTCTTTGTAATATTTTGTTGCTGTTGCAAACTAGATATCTAAATCTAATAATGTAGTAAGTCTGGAAATCAAATTATCCTCCTTCTCCAGGATATTTTTTGTTATTGTTTTTATTATTATTTTTTGATTGTTGTAGGCTGTCCATATGCCAAGGATCAGTCTTAAGTCTTCTCATGTTTTTTTCTGAGCCTTTCCCTAGACATGTGCAGTCATGTTCTAATTTTCCCTGCATATACAGCTGTTTCAAATGTCCTAGTCTTTAATGTCTGGCACCCAAAAGGGAAGAAGAAAAAAATCAAGGAGGAAGGGAATAAGCACTTTAAATTACTGAGAGTGACTTCAGCTTGTGGCAGATGGCTTGCAGCAATGCGGTGAGGTACATCAACAGAGCCACTATTTCTTATCCCCTCTGTGTTCACAAGCAGCAATCAGTGAGCAGAGATCAGATCCCTGGTATTTGTGGGGCAGGATCTTTTATGCTTATCCTGGCTCCCACAAGTTGTATGCAAATTGCTCCAAGAACATGTGCACCACTACCTGCTGCATAGCTGAGAGGTGGGAAATTTGTATCTGCTACCGTGCTAAGAGCTGAATTTACCAAAAGTATCCACAATTTACTCTCTAAGCCTTCCTATGGAAGTTTCAAACCTTCAATAGACTCTAGAGATCCAAAATAGCAGGGGTCCCCAACCATCATGGCCTGTTAGGAACAGGGCTGCCCAGCAGGAGGTGAGTGGCTAGTGAGCAAGCATTGTCACCTGTGCTCCACCTCCTGTCAGAGCAGCAGTGGTATTAGATTCATATGGGAGCTTGAACCCTATTGTGAACTGTGCATGAGAGGGATCTAGTTTGTGCATTCCTTATGATAATCTAATGCCTGATGATCTATCATTGTCTCCCATCACCCCCAGATGGAACAATCTAGTTGCTGAGAAACAGGCTCAGGGCTCCTACTGATTCAACATTGTAGTGAGCTGTCTACTTATTTCATTATATATTACAAGGTAATAATAATAGAAATAAAGTGTACCATAAACATAATGTGATTCGGTTATCCTGAAACCATCCCCCATCCTGGTCTGTGGAAAAATTGCCTTCCATGAAGCCAGTTCCTGGTGCCAAAAAGATTGAGGACCACTGTCAAATAGTTAACATCAGCAGATTATGACAGTGTAATTGTTGGCTGGGTAGGAAGACAGATTCTGGGTGCTTTCTACTCTGCCATCTTCCCAGAATCCTCTGCTGCTGGTCAATTAATTCCTGACTATGGTGCCAAAGCAAATCAATGGGGAAAGAAAAGTCTTATATAAATTATGTAAGGATAACTTGGTATCCACCTGTAAAAGAACAAAATTAAACTTTTATTTCAAACCACATGTGAAGATTAATTCAAAGTAAATAAAAAATTTAAATGTAATAGTCAAAATTATAAAACTCTAATAGAAAATGTAGGCATAAATCTTCATTAATTTGGATAAGGCAATGATTTCTTAGATAAGACACCAAACAGTACAAGAATATGACAAAAGATAATTAATTGGACTTCATCAAAATTAAAAACATTTGTGTTTTAGAGATTATCATTAAGACAGTGAGGAGATAATCCATAGATGGAAAGAAAATATTTGCAAATCATATATCCGATAGAATCTAGTGGCAAAGATATGTAAAGAACTAACACAACTTAAATTTAAAAAGATAACCTAATTTAAATCTGGTCATAGCACTTGAATAGATATTTCTTCAAAGAAGATATACAAATGGTCAAAAAGCACATGAGAAGATGCTTAACATCATTAGGTTAATGAAAAATAAAACAATAACGAAGGTCAATTTTACACCTATGAATGTGGCTACATTAAAAATATAAGTCTTGATGAATATATGGATAAGTCGGAAGTCTTTGGAAAACAGTTGTATGGTTCCTAAAAAAAACTAAACAGTGAGGGACTATATAATCTAGCTCCTGCTATTTCACTTGTGGGTATGTACCTCTCCAAATGGTAAAAATTATGTAAAAATTATTGTACATGAATGTTCATAGCAGTAGTATTTATGGTAGCTGTATTGAAATGGAGACAATACAAATAATGCACCCAAATAATCAATAGAGAAACAAATATATATACCTGTGCAATGGAATATTATTCAGGCATTCAAAAGAATAAAGTATGGGTACATGCCGTGACATGTATAAATCTTGAAAACACTGTGCTTGCTATGGGAAAGAAACCAAGCACAAAAGGTCATATAATGTACAAGTCTATTCATGTAAAATATCCAGAGTAGGCAAATCTATTGAGATAGAAAATAGACTAGTAGTTGCTAAGGAATGAGAGAAACAGGGAAAAGAGAGACTGATAAAGGGCATAGCATTTCTTTTTAGGGTGATGAAAATGTCTCAGAATTAGAGAGTGGGGATGAAAACTTAGTGAATATACTAAAAACGACTGAATTCTACACTCCAAAAGGAAGAATTGTATGGTATGTAAATTATATATCAACAGTACAATAATAATGAATAGGCACCACAGTAATGCGTATTACTCAGATGCTTATCAGGGGAAGCTTCAAGTGAAAATTTCCTTGGGCTGTTAATTCATCATGAGTTACACTAATTCGTATCATACTCCTATGTCCAATATACAGTAGGAATATTATTTTAGAGTTACACTCTTACAAAGAAACATATACTTAGAGAAATGAACTTTTAAGTCATGTCTACAATGACTATAAGTTGTATGAAATTTTTTTGTTGTATCCATGGGCTATCTTAATTAACATTCTGCAAAAAGTAATACCAGGTCTTGGTATGAATATGCCCTTGGCATAGTCATAAAGATTATATTCTCCCAGCAAGGGGAATTAACCATTTTTGTTTCTTTTTTTTTTCAATAAGATTTTTTTTTGGCTACATAGTCACAGTCTAACAGGGCAATCCTGTTGAACAATTAGTTAAGTCATCCCAAGGAAGGCAGCTGAATATTAGAGGAGGGAATATTTTACTTGAGTTCAAATAAGCCAGTATTTGTCAAACATACTAGCCCTTACCCCAATCTTAATTAAAAAAAAAAAAAATCCCTACTCTACAGAAGCAGTCACCAAATATTTCCTTACACAAGCAATCACATCTATAATTCTCATGATAGGTATCCTTTCCAATAACCTGTCCTCTGGACAATGAACAATAATAAACATTATTAATCAATTTTCATCCTTAATAATAATGGCATAGTAATAAAACTAGGAATAGCCCCCTTTCACTTCTGAGTCCTAGAGGTAACCCAAGGAACCTCTCTAATGTCTGGCATACTTCTCCTCACATGACAAAAACTAGCCCCTATCTTGATTATGTTTCAAATTTTCCCATCAACAAACACGAACATTCTCCTGTCTATCACAATCCTATCCATTATAGTGGGCGGTTGAGGAGGACATAACCAAACACAACTGTGTAAAATCCTAGCTTACTCCTCAATCACTCACATAGGTTGAATAATAACAGTACTAATCTATAACCCAAACATTACCATTCTAAACTTGATTATTTGCTTTGTCTTAAAGTAAATAATTTTACTTACACTCAGCCTGAGTGTAAGCACCACAACCCTGCCACTATCTTACACCTGAAACAAATTAACATGGTTGACACGTATAATTCCACTAATTTTACTATCCCTAGGAGGTTTATCCCCATTAACAGGGTTCCTGCCTAAATGAATTATCATCCAAGAATTTACAAAAAGCAATAGCCTTATTACCCCGACCATTATAGCTACCATAACCCTACTCAACCAGTACTTTTACATAAACCTAATTTATTCCATCTCAGTGACACTATTCCCCACATCTAATAATATGAAAATAAAATGACAATTCAAAAACACAAAACCCATACTACTCTTCCCCCGATTTGTCATGTGTTCTAATCTCCTCTTACCCATCTCTCCATTAATTCTAACTGTAACTTAGAAATTTCGGTTAAATAAGACCAAAGGCCTTCAAAGTCCTTAGTAGGTAAAGTACGCTTAATTTCTCTAACAGACCTAAGGACTGCAAGGCTCTATTCTGCATCAATTGAACGCAAATCTACCACTTTAATTAAGCTAAGTTCTTGCTAGGTCGATGGAATTCAAACCCACGAAAATTTAGTTAACAGCTGAACACCCTCATCAACAGGCTTCAATCTCCTTCTCCCGCCATTGTGGGAGAAAGGCGGGAGGATCCCAGGCAGGATTGAAGCTGCTCCTTTGAATTTGCAATTCAACATGAGATATCACCTCAGGGCTGGTAAAAACGGCCTTGACCTCTGTCTTTAGATTTATAGTCTAATGCTTACTCAGCCATTTTACCTTTTTTGCCACTTATGTTCATCAATCGTTTTCAACTAACCACAAAGATTCTGGAACACTCTACCTGCTATTTGCTGCATGTGCGGGGATAGTAGGCACCGCCTTAAGCCTTCTAATCTGAGCAGAATTAGGCCAACCAGGAACTCTGCTAGGAGATGATCAAATCTACAATGTTATTGTTACCGCCCTCACATTCGTTATAATCTTTTTTATGGTAACACCAATCATGACTGGGGGTTTCGGCAACTGGCTAGTGCCTCTGGAAATTGGTGCACCCGATATGGCATTCCCCGAGATAATAATATGAGCTTCTGACTTCTCCCCCGATCTTTTCTACTCCTACTTGCTTCCTCAATAGTAGAAGCCAGCGCTGGAACCGGCTGAACAGTTTATTCCCCTTTAGCAGGAAACCTAGCACATGCAGGAGCCTCTGTGGATCTGACCATCTTCTCCCGTCACTTGGCAGGTGTTTCTTCTATTTTAGGGGCCATTAACTTTATTTCCACAATTATTAACATAAAACCCCCAGCCTTACCTCAGTATCACACACCCCTTTTCGTCTGATCAGTCTTCATTGGGGCAGTCCTTCTACTCTTTCCCTCCCAGACCCAGCTGCCGGCATTACTATACTATCAACTGTCCATAACCTCAGCACTACTTTTTTTGACCCTGCTGGTGGGTGTGACCCTATCTTGTACCAACATTTATTCTCATTCTTTGGTTACCCTGATGTCCATATCCTTACCCTACCAGGTTTCAGGATACACTCCCACATCGTAACGTATTATTCTGGAAAAAAGGAATCATTTGGATATGGGCATACTATGAGCCATGATATCGATTGGTTTCTTAGGATTTACCATATGGGCTCACCATATATTTACAGTAGGAACAGACAGACACACGGGCATAATTCACCTCCACTACCGTAATTATTGCTATCCTACTGGCGTCAAGGTCTTTAGCTGATTAGCTACGCTGCACGGTGATTACATCAAATGATCTCCGAAATATTCTGAGCCCTAGGATTCATTTTCCTTTTCACAGTGGGAGGTTTAACTGGCATACTAGCTAATACATCACATTGTCAAATAAGCCAATATTTAATATGGTACTATATATATAAATGTCCCTGACATATACACAGCTTCCTCCTTCATTCCTTCTTCCCTCTCTTCCCTCCCTCCCTCCCTTCTTTCCCTTCCTTCCTTCCTAACTTCCTAACTTTCGATTAACTTTCAATTTTTTCTTCTTTTTTTTCTTTCTCCCTCTTTCCTTCCCTTTGTCTTTTTTTGTGTCCAACTACTTCCTAAGCCACTCTTGTCACATTACTATTTAGAATACTTTGTTGGAAGTGTCATTGCCACTGTCTGTTTCCTAAGGAGACCTGGGCTATGATATAAAGATTCTTTAGAGTGCAGTTTCAAAGAGTAAAGCCATCCAGTAGAAGTTCTGCAATAACAGGAATGTTCTAAATATGCACTGTTGCAACTGGGGAACATTTGAAGTGAGGTTAATGCAAACAATAGCCTGAAATATTTTTTATTTTACTTCATTTTAATCAACTAATTATTTACATATGGTTAGTGGCTACCATGTTGAACAGCATCTGTTTGAAATTTTCTTTTAACCTTAAATATTTAAGTCAATGCTATATATATATATAAAATATATATATTTGCTCTCTCTATATATAGATATATACATCTATATATACTCTATATAGATATATATCTATATATGTACTTTCTATATATACTATAGTATATATATACACACACACACACATACACTCTATCAACACTAAGGACTACTATAGTTGTGTTAAAAAGAGCAGAGGTGTAATTATTTAGAATATAAAAGTGAGTTCATTCAGGAGACAGCAGATGTGAACCTGCAGATAGGAATAAAATAAATTGCATAAGTTCTGTCTAGCCATTTAATTCCCTTTGGATTTGATAGTTAAACATTCTCCACTTGCAGACAAATTTAGATTATATGTGCTGCAGGTGGTCTTTATATTCCTGATCTGTGGAAGTTGAAAGTTGAACAAAATTCTGTGGATAACCTCAGAAAGGTTGAATGATGCCATTGAATGTGGTGGAATCCATGTAGATCTAGCTCCAACTTGAGGAGGGCCTGTCAAGGACAGCCCTAGATTGGGCAGATTGTCTCACCTCAGTCTGACAATTTAAATCCTTTGGAGCCTATCTTTGAACCAAAATGTTTTGAATACTGCTAGGAACCTTGCTAATGCAAAGACTGAGAAAACACATACTGAGACTCTGCTGCCTGTTAACTATTTGGAAGTGTGTGGTTTTTTGTTTTGTTTTGTTTTGTCTTGTGCTTTTACAACGTATGCTGCAAAACAATGGTGAGAATTAGAGAGATTCTCTAGAAAAGATGAAAAACAGCAGGTGAATATCTAATCTCCACAGCAAGCTAAAGATCTTAATTATGAAGCTCCTCAAATCCTTAGACTAGACTACATATGTTATGGATTTGGGTAGACATCAGTCGAGCTCTGTCCTTCTCTTCCTCCCTCCTTGCTTTTATTTGAATCAAAGCATTGTATTTCAAAATAGGACATTTGATCATTTTACTAGTAACTGTTTTCTCTTGTTTTGTAATAGTCTCCCCCAAACAGTTTTAGCTATATTGAGAAATTTTTTTTTCAACCTTGCAATTAATATAAAAATTTCTTCTGAAACTTCTACCACACAGCACTCCAAACTGTGATTACTAATAAATAGAATCTGGCACCCAGTGGCACTGTGAAGACATGCCTAATCCATCATCTCATCCGGAAGCATTGTGTGGCTGTATTGAGAAAATATATAGCTGCTGGCTATTAAAATACTCTCTGGAATTAAAAAAAATCAATATTGTAAATTATTTTACTCAATGTGCAGGCTTTATAATTGAATCCTATTCAATATAAAAGCTTCAGAAGGAACAAAGGTAAAATAAATAAACATTTTCTGAAGACCTTTTTTGTTTCAGACATCATGCACACATTGTATATTTAATTATATCTACAAACCATTAAATTGATATTATCAAGCACTTTAATGGATGAAAAAAGAAGACTCAAAATAATTTATAAATGTGCTCTAAATCAAGAAGCTCTTCAGTACCAGAGTTAGAATAAGTGCCTATGTGTAGCTCTATGGGTCGACAGTAAGTGTTGAACAGAAAAGGGTGAGTTCAGTTGCCGATAAATTTGTCTATGGCCAAGTATTTCTGTAGCTACTTAACTGACTGAGCCCTTTCCAGCTGCTGTGATTTCTCTTGTCACAGTCCTATAGTGGCCTCTGGATCATTCCTCTGGACCCAAGGTGAGCAATATTATTAGTCATTGTTCTATTGGTGTATTAACACCAACATCCAACTGACACATCATTCACTGTAATCAAAAAGAAAAAAGGAAATTTTCTCCAAACAAAAATGCTACTTGAATATGGTAAAAATACTAAATACAGTTTCAACTACTGAGAACAAAACAAATGGTATAACATTTTATTGGTATTTACCTAGCTTTCTAGAAATGCATTCAAAAAAGAATATAGGAAAATCTTAAAAAAATAGTTTCAAGATCCAAACTGCCATTCAGATTTCTTTAAGCCTATCATCCCTTTTTTAAATAATCATATATAACCTTTATCATCTTTTGTTTGGTTTCTATAAGCTGAAATAGAACTTAAAATACTACCTTACTTGCCTTACAATTGTATCTAGTTTCGACTATTAGAATGTGGGCCTCCAGAAGACAGGAAACATATATTTAATATATTGTATTTCTCAAAGTAGATATGTACTCATAAGAATTCAATACAGTAATTGATTAAAGTTCATATTTTTAATTCAAATAAGTATTTTATGAGACCCAAATAACTGTTTAGGACTCTAATAAGTGATAAGTTGATCATAAGCCACAATATCCACATATTTACTGAGCTGGGGGTAAATATTTGTAACATACTATGGAAGATACCCATATAGTTTAGAAAATGAATATGATCACTTTAGACTTTTCATTGCAGTAGAACTCTTGATCTGGCATCAACATTTTGAAGCATAGGAAGGTAATGTAAAAATTGTTTTATAAGAGGACAGGGTACAAAACTGAATTTGTGTTTTTTTTTTTAAATGAAGATCTCATATGAGATAATCAAATTGCACCATTCTCAAAGTGAACTGATTTGTGTTCCCCCTTAGAGGGATAAAAAAAAATTAAGGAGTAACTGCTGCATAATGATGAATTATTTGCTCTGGATTCTGCTTAACTGAATTACCTGATTTTCTTTTCTTCTCATGCTGTAGCACATTTAACCCAAGTCACTGGGAGGAGAGTCCAAGAGGACTCAATTAGGATATATTAATATACTGTAATGTGTATTACATAATATACATTAATATATCTGTATATTTGTATGTATATATCTGTGTGTATGTGCATATGTGTATGTATCTCGCCATCTTTTTTTTAGAAGTTGAAGTTTTTTTTTCACTTGCCTTTATTTTCCATAAATTTTTATCTTTTTCTGCTGAAATAAAGCATTAATTTAAATAGATTAGAAATGCTCAGTGATATGTTAAACGGTTTGATGACCATTGATAACAGACTGAGGACTGGTGGATTTCTTTTCTATTGGCCACCACTTAATGTTTTAATGGTAATACATTGAATCACGCAATGAAATCAATATTAAATAAATAAAAATAATTATATTACTAGTTTAGCCACCTGAAATATTTGAAGAATAAATTATGTAATACCTAAAATTGCACAGTTGATTGACATTTTACTCTTCAAAAGTAAAATACTCATTACTTATTGATGTGTAACAAATCATCAAAATGCAGTGGTTTGAAACAATAATAACCATTTATAATCACTCACAGTTTGGTGAATTAGGAATTCAGTAGTGGCTCAACTGGTGGTGGTGCCTCAATGTCTATTGGCCTGCAGTTATCAGAAGACTTGACTGGAGCTATAGGACCTACTTCCAATGTGGCTTATTCCAGGACCAGCAAGTTGGTGCTGGCTATTGGCTGAGAACCACAGTTTCTTTTCGTATAGATCTCTCCACAGGCCTACTTGGGTATTATCTTGACATGATGGCTTGTTCCCCCTAGAACAAGTGATCCAAGAGACCAAGGCAGTAGTTGTAATGCCTTTTAGGACCTAGTCTTGGAAATCATACATCATCAGTTCCACTGCATTCTGTTGGCCATTCAGGAAAAATCCTGTT
This sequence comes from Chlorocebus sabaeus, assembly GCF_047675955.1. NCBI lineage: Eukaryota > Metazoa > Chordata > Mammalia > Primates > Cercopithecidae > Chlorocebus > Chlorocebus sabaeus. The sequence goes on from NC_132915.1 coordinate 17,143,133, forward strand.
TTAAACAGGGAGGACAAAGAGACCAGGAAAATTACTGAGGGTCATAACGGAGGGTAGTTACAACAGTGAAACAGTTCTTTGATTTTTTTATGGCAAACCCTCTAAAATGTGTTGTTCATGTTCCTACCATAGAAAATGTTATGCTTCCAAAAAAGTAACCTTTCTTTTTCATGAGGTCAAGATACAATGAACATTGAAGATACAGAACATATCGTACTGTAGAACAATGAAGATTTCAGAGATAACTGAGGTATGAAGGGACAAGTGGTCCTTCGTGGAACAGTCAAAAGAGGTATGCTCTTTAATAGATATGCCTTTGTTATATGGCCTTAATATCAGGAGGGTGTTTAAGTGTGCCCTTTCACTAAACATCCCCAAATTATATTTCTGTTTTTATTAACACATTTCCTTCTCCTTTCCCCAGTGGCAATTTTTGTTCTTTAATGTCACTCTATATGAATATCAGTGGTTCCATATCTTGCCACTTCTGTTGTTTCTATTTCTGTTTGCACTGCTAGCAGTTACTTTTCTAGAGTTTCTACTTTTGCTTCTCTTTACATGTCACTTAAACCAGGAATATGCAGGAATTAAAATTTTCAACTCTAGTTCTGGGTAATACCTTCTTAACTGCGTAATCAAATGCTAAGTTTTGTCATCTTTATTTTTATTATTATAAAATTATTTTTCATTTGCATAAAACAATTTAAAGTTAGAAGTATATTGCATAACCATTATGTTAAAGAAGCTTAACCTTCAAGGTGCAGTAAGACAACAACTTAATTCTACTCCTTCCTTTCCCACTAGCACTACCTGTTCAAATCAACTTTGTAGGGCCAATTACCACCTTTAGATGAGCCCCAGGCATGACTTCTGTGGTTACTCTCAGATAATGAAAAATATCCTCCAGTATCTTTGAGTCACCAACTACAGGTATAATGCCCTTTCACAATAATGACCAACTCTGAATTCATTTAAAATGAAAGATTCCCTTCTCTATCAACTCAATGTAACACCAGGTAGGAATTTTACAATAGGAAAAAAAGGACCATATGATTCACTTCTTTCCTATTTCCCTAGCTGGTACTTCTCTCCTCTCCAGCTTGTCAAAAGGTTTTTCCTTGGGGTCATAGAACAAGAAGTAAGAGGCAGTAAGAGGTAGCAAATGTCTTCCTGATTTGTACTCTTCCGATCTGGTGCCAGGTTACCCTTAGCTAGGCTTTGTTTAAACTTAACTCTTCCCTTTCCGGTACTTTGGTGGGTTTGTGGGTTACCTTACTTCACTGGTATGACAGACCAAGTAATAGTCAAAGATGTCCACATCGTGATCTGTAGAACCTTGGAATAGGTTATAAAACATGGCACAACTCATTTTGCAGATGTAATTAAATTAAGGATCTTGAGATGGAGAGATTATCCTGGATTTTCTCGGTGGGCCCAGTGTCATCCCAAGGGTTTATATAAGAAGACAAGAGAAGAAAGTCCCAAACACAGAAGCTTGTGTGACTAAGGGAAAAAGACAGAGAAAAATGCGAGGATGCTATGCTGCTGGTGTTAAAGATGGAAGAAGCCACAGTCAAGGAATGAAGGTGATTGTTCAGAGCTGCAAAAGGCAAAGAAAGAGATTATTCTCCTGGAGATCCCAGAAGGAGCACATCTTGACCACAACTTGATTTTAGACTTTTGACCTCCAGAACTGCAAAAGAAAACAAAAATGTGTGTTATTTTAAGCCACTTAAATTGTGGTAACTTGTTATAGCAGTAATAGGAAATGAACACAACTAAGAATCCCCGAACTGCAATTGCTCTGATGCAGATGAATAAATATCCAGATTTCTGAGGATTCCTGCCTTGGCCCTTGAGCAAGCTTTACTACACCATCACGCTCTTTTTACTGAGGCCTCCTAACCTTTTGAGGTGGCCCACTTGTGTAAGATTTAAAACAATACTAAGGAGACTCTCTAGCTTTATACCCACCCAAAACACAGGCCCACTGCAGATGGAAGTGAAGTGACTTCTTACCTACAATTTTCTACTCTGTTTCCACAACCTGATTCAGTGACCCCCTTGTCCTTCACCCTTTCTCCAGTGTGGGTCTCTCATTAGTCCACTGCGTCCCCCAAGCACTATGGAACTTGCATCAGAGTATCCCTTATCAGATCTAAGGTAAAAATAAGGAAACTATCTCCCTTGCATCACTGACAGCTTCCAACAAAGTTGTGGAATTTAGTTAAATCATAACTTCTGTCTCAGTCTCTTCAATCTCAACTTAAAAGAAAAAATGTACAATACCTGTTTTCAGTATGTGTGATCTAGTCCCTCACTTTGGAATATTAAAATCCTTGCCAACTCTTTTCTTGGCAATATAACTGAAATTGAGACATAAAGAGTTGCATTATTACGTTCTGTTCTGATTATTAAGTCATCTGTATGGGATCAGCTTACAAGAAAACCAAAGAAAGCAAAATAACTCATAAAACAAACAAATAACAAACAATTTCATTCCCTCCCCTACAAAATTAAAAAGCAGTCTTTTGTCTCTATCTCTATCCTGAGATTATTATTCTTTTTAAATATACAATTCTAAAATAAGTCAGTGATCTGATTTTCCAAACCACATTATATTGTTGTGGCAAGCAAAATGAGCAGGTCTGACCATCAGGGATATATAAAAGGATGAGAAATAGCAGCCTGTTACAGTTTCTCTGTAGAAGGGAAGGCATTTTTAAAAAGTAAGCAAACACAAAAATAATAAGAGCTACTGTGACGTTAGCATCATAATGATGACACTGAGTGACATTTATAATGATGGTCATAATGATGACATGGAGTCACGTTCAAGAAAAAAAAATCAAATGTTATAGCTCAACTTTACAAACACAAGAGGCTATAGATTTTATTTTAGAAAGAAAAACACAATAAAAATGTCCAAAACTAAAATGTACAAAATCTTATAGTTTATATCATTTCTTTTTTAATCCTTCATGAACCTATTTGCCACCACATGGGGTGAGGCAGTAGCAACACGAATAGTTAACGATTATTGAATGATTTATCTATGTGTTAGGAAAAGATAAAAATACTAAACATATATGATTTCATTCATTCCTGACCGCAACCCTTTTGAGGAAATTGGGGCTTAGAAAGACTGGGTAACTTGGCAAATCTCGTGACTAATAAGTGTTAGGGACCAAAATCAAAATTAAAGAGGCAGACTTTAAATTTCTATAACCACAATATAGTACCACCACCCAGGTAGTAGAAATAATGTAATGTGTATTATTATGCACATTTTCAAAGGGAGAATCCTGAAGTGTGTAGACAGTAAGTACTTTGCCCCAGGTCATATGACCAGTATACCAGAACAGGAATCAAGGCATTTTGACTTCTGGTTCGCTTTTTATCTCACTATACATGTCTCTTTGACCTATATGAAGAATGCCCTATTCCTTAATCAATGAGATACATGAAATTCTTCTATAGTTCTAGCAGGATAATATATTTATTAATTAACCAGAATATTTTTCCCTTAATTTCTACTACACCATGATACTTTCTTACTTAAGGCTATGTGACATTTCATTGCTTCAAAAGAGGATTTATTCACAAGAAAACCAGAGAAGAGTCAGATCCTTTGCTTTCATTTTCAAGAGCAGTAGTCCAACTATAAAATAATAATAACGAAAACATTTTAAACTTGATCAGCAAGGATCAGTTTTTCCTGCCCCTTGAAAACTAAATAAAGGTATCAGAGTTCAAGGAGTCATGGAGGAGAGAGATGTGGAAAGGAAGGAACTGGACCAGGCAGAGGACTAGGAGTCCTAGAATTAGGGGATCCCACATGGATGTCAAGTGAACAGGAGCAGAGCCTGCTCAAGGAATCACCCAGCTCCTAAAGAGCAAGAAGCTCTCTTTGTCAGTATCACCGGCAGGCCAGCACTTTGAAGTCCAATGTCCACGTAAGAAAGCCCAGTAAGTCATCAATATCAAAGAGCTGTAATGGTTATCCTTCCCATTGTGGTCCACAGGGGACCATGAGAACAGCTTGCACATCTCTTATTAATAGGGGTGATGCCTAAGTTGGGAGATTCTGCTCAGGCCCCAATCAACAACCCCTCATGCCTAAATCCCACTTAAAATGGCTTATGACACTAAATGCCCTTTCCTCAATGCTCCCCACTGAAGGCATAGAATGTGCCCAGGACACCTTGAAAGGTGGTGGCCATGTGGAACAGATATGCAGCTTCACCCCACCTGAATCCCCTCCCACACACATTAAAACCCTAGACTGATGTGAGGCTGAATGGACTCAATCTGAGCTTTTCTTTGAAAGCCCACTAGTAACGAAACATAAAAATACCCTAACTTGACTTGTTTCTTTGGAATGCTTTATGTGTACTCTTCTCTTTTAAATTACTACATCTTAAAAGGTAAGTAGTATAGCTTTATAGCTTTTTGTTTTCATTTGTCTCACATTATTTGTAATATAAGTTTAAAGATAATTAGGAGCTCACTGGATATTTCTGTGACTGGCAGCTTGATTAGGGGACGATTCTGGAATCTATAAAAATGTGCTGACTGTTATGCACATCTCCCCATCTTCTCTCTGTGACCACAACATTTAAATAAATAAAAAATCTCAACCACTGAAACAGAAATCCATAAGAAGACTACTTTGACTGAATTGCTAATGCTTGAGAGTGAGGATTATCCTCTGGGTCTCTAATTCAAAGCATCTGGTGGTCCAGCTAGAGGAAATGACCATCACCCCAATCAGGTAGTAATTACCAAGCATTGTCTTCAGTAGAATGTATGTTGTCTGTCTTTCCTTTTCTCTTGGTTTTATAGCCAGCTCCTCTTCATTCGTTCACCTTTCTTTTTTTAATAGGAAAGGAAAGGCACTTTTAAAACTATTGTTCTAAAGGCTTCTATCTCAGGGTTTTTGTTTTGTTTTTTAATCTTGCTTTTCATCTTTTACAAAGCAATTGGGATTATGTTTTGTACCAACTTGACAAGAATGACATGAGTCTTGCTTTAATTGCAGTAAGCTGGAGAATGTCACCTGATGTGCGGGAGGCTGGAGACAGTTAATGTAAACAGTCATGCAGCTAATAAATTCCAGTTTAATTCACTTTTTAAACACCCTCCCACTAAATTCCAAATCAGTCTCTATGCTTTATTTATCTACTCTGACTCCAAAGTGTTCCGTTAGTTTCCAGGCCTAAAAAGAGAGCAGTCACAGAGCTTTCATGCTGCTGGAAGGCTACCCTCATAAGACATCATGCTAACAGTTCAAATTTTTGAATTTTAAAGCTTTGTAGAAATTTTCAAAATGAATTAAGGAATTGGTTACAGGAACACCAATTCCGATAGAAGTTAAAATTCTTAGACGGGATGAAAATAGTCTGGAGTCACCTTTCCAGCTATACTGCATCTGGTTTTCAGCTCTCATACAAAAAGCACATAAAAATGGGTTTAGAATCTCTGGGAACAAGTTCTTCCATGCATATAATGATGTTTTGGGTACATGAAACTTGATTAAAAGACTCTGGGCAAATTCAGCACTTCTTAAAAATCAGTTAGAAGGATATATGACCATCCTGCTTCTTATGGGTTTATTTATATTGGGGGGAAAAAAAACAATGAATAATGCAATTACCAAGATACTGACTGAAGCAGTTGTAGTGTACATTTTTGCCATCCAATTAAATTTACAATAAAGTATTTAAGACATATTTGCAGGGAAAGTTGATGTTTACATAACAATGGCCAAGCTGGTTGCCAATAAAACCAACATTTCTCTTTATGTTTAAATTTGAGGGCAGAGAATATTGATGCAGAAAGAGATGCAGTAAAGAGTCACAGAAAGCCATAGAAGAAATAATCCTGTATCAGAATAGACAGGCCATTGTTTTAGATATTACATTTTAAGGTAACATTCTAGGTAGTTGCTGGATCTGTTGGCTATTTTAATTCTTCGGATTTGAAAGATTCCTTCTCACTATTATTTTTCTGATGCTTGTTCTGGGCACCAGACATCTTTCATACTCTGGAAGGTGCCCGGGAGAACTCTGGAGCCAATTACATCATTGTGCTCCCAGGAGTGTCACAACATAAACTTCCATTTGCAAATGAGGCCACAGAGTCACTAAGAGGTCAAATGACACATTTAGTCTTCATGGAGCATCTCAGCCAAGTTTACCTTTACACAGAAGCCCACATTATCACACTTAAAGCTTTACTCAAGCCCAGAACTCTAAAACTAAACATAAATTACCCATAATTCACAAAGATTTCGTGGAATTCACTAGGGTTACTAATGGAATACTTGCAAAGAATTCAGCAATTTGTTCTGTAAGAAAATATAAATGTATATGGACATGAGAGATTTATTAGTATATCTAATTATTTTATCATTATTCCAGAATGAGGTGTTATATAAAGATGACTTCCAAGCTTCAAAATTTTGTTTTTATTTGAATTATTCTGATAACATTTTTTTCTCGAATTACAATCTTTTACCTCTTTAAACAGATGGCATTAACATAATTCAATTTTATCTTAGTGACTCAAGGTCATTATTATGAGAATCCACAGTTATTCTGCAAGGGGAAATAAAGTGGACTAAATTTCTTAGTTAAAAACAGTCAGTGTTTATTTTAAATTATTTCATTTAATATCTAAGGGAAATGTGGATTTCAGTAAGTTATTGAAATTGAAGTTAACAACCAGTAGATTTCAAAATAAGATTATCTCTTCAAAAATATTAGGGAAAAAACTTATATAGCATAAAAAGAGAAAAATGCCATGGAAGCATAAGAACTCAATTAAAAACAACATTTTTGTATTATTGCTTACAAAATAAATATATATGGTTAATTTTTTGTACATGTAATTAACAAAATAAATGCAATTGGTTAAATTTCTGTGTTAATTCAATGACCCTTACATAGAGCCAAAAGGAAAATTCAGATTTTTGCTGTATTGTAAAACAGATTAAACATTTCAATTTAAGTGTCCAGGAAATATTTTAAAAATATGTAATTTACTAGAATTTGACAAGAATTTCATGTTATTTTCATTAAATATAATGGTTTAAATTTAAAATAACCACAGATCTCATGCATAACTGATAGAGTATCATGAGTATATAAAAATCTCTTGTAAGTTAATGTTAAGAGGACAAACCACCTAACTAAAAAACGGAAAAGGGAAAAACAGATTTTACAGAAGAGAAAACACTTTTTGTTACTAAATATCTGGATAAATGCTCAACCTCATGTGTAATTAAGAAAATGCAATCAGGAATATTATGAGATATAATTTTATATTAATTTGAATGGAAAAATTATGAACTCTAATATTCTAAGGGATGGATTAGATATAGATTGGTGGCATTTGTTCAGGTCTGTTACCTGAATAGAGATAGAGTCACTTTGGGGAACAGCTGGAGTATCTAAATTTAACTATTCATATACCCCAAGCTTCAAAATTTTTCTTCTAGTTATATACCCAAGAGAAATTCTTACAAATGCCTTTGAGGAAATATGCATATCGGTGGTTGAGGCAATAGTGTTCACAATTAAAAAGACTTGGACACAAAGTCCCCTTGGCTACATAAATTGTGCACCTTCTATTATACAAAGGAATATTATTTACACTACTCGAAATAATTTAATACTGCAAACACAGGAATAACCTTACAAATAAAATACTGAGTTAAAAAAGTACCAAAATATTTCAAGCAATATGATACTCATTAGGAAAGCCATTATTTAAGAGAGAAAGAGGATAATCAACACATCAGGCAAATAGTAAACTTAAATTGAGAGAGACAGGGGGTGGATACTGTAAAACCATATAAATTGGTATAAGGTATTGCCAGTGTCTATGTTGGGTGATAACTTTACTGACTTTCATTTCAATCTCCCCCACCCCAATTTTAGATTTTCTCAAGCTAACATATTGAATTAAAAATCTCAGCTTGGTGAATCACTGTCAGTGCATTTGGTCTATCCCACTTTATATTCCTTTAGCCCTAATCCCATGCCCTTAAGATCAATTACTATATCTGTTTCCACTTTATTTTAATATAATAGTCATATATTTCCATGAAAATGGTCTGTGGCAACAAACACTTGGTCATTCAAAGCCTTGCTGCCTGAAAACATATGATTGTAGGTGTCTACAAGCAATAATTTTAGTGACTGTTTTACCACTGCAAGCCATGGGCAACCAGTGTCTCCTATACAAATTGAATCAATGTGTTTAAATTTAATCAGTTTGGAGAACTAATTGCAAGTAAATCAGAACTAATTAAGAGAACCCATGCTTAACTTTCTTTTCTCCTGGAATCATTTCCTTTTCACTAAATAAAATCATTGCTCTTTCCATGATGGAAGGGGTCCATGAATAATGCTTATATCATATTGACAGCTCAACATTGGTACTTGTTTTCAGAAGAAGGCATGGATTTACTAAAAAATCCTATATGTTTGTGCCATGATTCTGCTATTAGGTCTTATAAGAGACTCTATAAACCATCTCTGTTTATCAGAGACACCTTGAATACTATTGGATCTTCTGAGTCATATAAGACTCAAGTAGAAGAGCAGCTTGGACTTGCTGCAGAACTTTCTCTTGCCCTGGTATTCTTCAAATCTGGCAGCCATATGTGTTATTCAGTACATGAGTCATATTAGCAGAGAAAAATGTATAAAATGTATTTTAAATAAAAAACTCATAAAGCATTGTGCTTCCTTTATAGTGATAGGCAGGCAAGGTACTCAACTTGTCTTTTCCATTGAAGAGAATATTGTGATATGCTTTAGACTACAGAAGTCCACAACCTTCATTTGAAGATAAGTTCTTAAATTTTCCTGGGGTATATCTCTGACTTGCTTATGTCTTACTATGGCAGTAAAGGCAGTAAAGCACCTGATGTTGCTTATTAATCGTGTCCAAAGATCCTAATGTCAAAAATACAGTGAACAGTGTGACATTCTAATGCCAAGATGATCAAGACAATTGTAGACTAGGATTATAGTATAGCAGAGGGCAGAATAATTAACACAGCCCTGAGGCAAGACTCTGAAGGTGTGATATCGACCATGTCAAGCTAAAGTAATTTGCTTATTATGGCTCGTGTGAATTGGTACAGAGGGCAAAGCAATCTCCAGGTCAATTATCTGCATTCCAGATTCTAGGGAACTGGGGTGACTTACTTCAGGAAATATGCCACACATGGAATAGTAGCTATAGTTGGAGTCATTAGGTAATTAAGATCATGATAATTCAAGATCAATTTACCCTCCACACAAGAAGAACCAGGATAAATGAGTAGGTGAATTTTTTGTCTTTGGTGGTGTTAGTAAATTCTGCAAATCCCCCAGTTATGTGATATTGCTTAAGGTTCACCAATTTGGTAAGGAGGGGAAGTACCAGGGACTTCCCACTTGGTACCACTATAGCAGTTGAGTGAAGAATTCTTCCCACTGTCAAATCTGTCTATTTGAATATTCAGGAACTGAGAAAGTAATCACAAATTCGTCCAATGAACTTATTGGGCCAACTCTGATTCAAATTTGGGACAATTCCCTATTTATCACATGATCTCCATTAGCTCCTAATTTGACCAATAAACTACAGTGGCTTTTTTGGGTTCTCAGTGATGAATGTTAATTAAGATAAATGAAGTCTTATAACCCATCCGTTCTCGTTATTTTATTTTCCATAGTGCAAAGTCACTGTACAGTTGTAAGTCCTTTTGAAGGAAGGCCTGATGTAAGAGTTACAATACATACAATATAGGCTTATAGCAGCATATCAACTCCTCTCCTCAAGAAGATTGTATTAGTCTGTTCTCACACTGCTGTAAGATAGTACCCAAGACTGGGTAATTTATTTAAAAAAAAGTTTAATCAACTCACAGTTCTGCATGACTGGGAAGGCCTCAGGAAATTTACAATCACCACAGAAGAGGAAACAAACACCTTCTACACAAGGTGGCAGGGGACAGAAGAAAAGCAAAGGGGAAAGAACTCCTTTTGAAACCATCAGATCTCATGGGAACTCACTCACTGTCATGAGAACAGCACGGGGGAAGCCATCCCCATGATCTAATCACCCCCCTCCCTCAACACGTGGGGATTACAATTCAAGAGGAGATTTGGGTGGGCAAAGGGAGCCTAACCATATCAAGGATCTAGCCTTCTCTTCAAACAAGGGGTTCTAGATATTTGGACTTGCTTAAGTCTGGAAACTTGGAGAGAGCCTGTAATTCTTAATTGAGATGACTCAAATTAGATTTCTAGTCTCCAGTCCTGGAGTTCTACCTGTTTTATAGATCAAGTAAGATTTTTGTACACTTCCTAATTACTTCATTCCTAAGGTCACCATGATATTTAGGATAAAACATTTTAATGAACCCTTTGTTATTACTGCCCATTCTTGAAGTTTAATGCTTTTAGTTGGTGTCTTTACTCCAGGAATACATTTTCCTTTCTGAAATCAGTGTAATCACAAAATAATAAGCAGGTTAATCATGCCTGCCATCATTTTAATTTTTTTTTCTTACCAAGGCAATATTGCATGAAAAAGTAATTAAAATAATATTTGTCAGAAAAGAAGGAACACAGTGATTACTTTCATTATTTTTCACTATAGAACTTACCATTTTTAAAATATGCTATTTAATTTTCTTACATATATGTTTTAGGGTTTGTATCCCCCTCAACAATCTAATGATTCTCTTCAATATGATAGACATTTTTATCTGTTTTTTTGCATTGCTATATTTCCAGTGACAAAAACAGTGCTAAGCATTAATAACAACAACATACTTGAAAATTGCTGCAAGAAAAAAAATAAATGCATTGTTATATATCCATAGAAAATCAAATAGAATTAATAAAAAATATTAAAGTGAATTGTTTTTGAAAAGTTACTGGGTAGGTATAGTAGAAATATTATAGTATATTTTGAAAAGAATAATAAGGGGCTGAAAATCCTACTACTAGCCCCAAGGGAAACTAGGATGGTGATTTGACTAAAAAAGTTCAAGGGGCAGGTAATAGAACTTTGTAGAAATTGGTACATTTGGTAGAAAGTGGTTAGATTTGCACATGTTTTGAACTTATAACTGAAACATTTTAAAGGTAGAACTCATAGAATGTATATGAAATAGTGAAAATGGCTTTGGCTAATGTATTGATTATCAGCAGCATTTGACCTTGCTGGTTATCCCATTTCCTATGTGACACCATATTAGCTTAGCTTTCTGGACACTACTCTCTCATGTGCTTTACTTGCTGTATTCTCCTTTTCTTTTGGACCTCTTAATTTTGGCATGCTCGAGGATAAGCCCTTGGGTCTCTTCTCTTTATCTTCACTCAATCTTAAGGAGTGTCATCGAGGCTTACAGATTTGAATATCATCCATACACTGATCTCCAGATTCCTCAGTGTTCACTCCTGTCCACTCTCCTGAACTCAGACTTACATATCCAGTGCTAACTTGACATTTCTACTTGGATATCTAATAGGCATCTGAATCTCAAACTTTACATGTTAAAATCAATTTTTTGATTTTGCCTCCAGCTTCAATAAACAAAAATATGCTCATCACTCCATTTTTCTTTTCTTATTTTTTCTTTCTTTCTTTTTTTTTTTTTTTTTTTTTTAGACAGGTTCTCAATCTGTCACTCAGGCTGGAGTGCAGTGGCATGACCTCGGCTCATTGCAACCACTGCCTCCCAGGCTCAATTGATCCTCCCACCTTAGTCCCCTGAGTAGCTGGAACTACAAGCACGTGGCACCATGCCTGAATAATTTTTGTGAGGTGATCTCATCATGTGGCCCAGGTTGGTCTCAAACCTACAGGCTCAAGTGATCTGTCCACCTCAGCCTCCCAAAGTGCTGGGATTATAGGCATGAGCCACCACACCCAGCCTCCAATTTTTAATGTTATTATTACTCATCCAGTTGTTTAAGTCAACAAGGGAAAAGGAAGAATAATAATATTTATCCTGATTTGGTCACCACATACTGTGTATATGTATCAAAATGTTACATGTACCCCATAAATATGTACAATTATCATGTATCAATTTAAAAAATAAAATAATTTTAAAAGTGAAAAAAGAAAAGGAGGAATAAAGATGGAGACACCCTTAGCACTATCTCTTGATTAGACAACCATTCCTATTCTACCTTTCCACTCCTCTCCATTGTGTTTTATTCAAAGAGTCAGAGTGACTTTTTAAGACACAAATTGGATTATGTCTCAACTATTCAAAATTTCTCAATGGAATCTCATCAATTTTAGGAATTTTAACATATTCTCAGAAATTAGAACATGATTTATCACATAGGAGACCCTGGCAAGTGGAATAATGCCCTCCAAAGATGTCCTCATCTCAATCCCCAGAAACTGTGGATATGTACCAAGGCAAGAGGGCCAAAATCAGGAAAGAAGATATGACGAGGGAAACAGGGGTCCTCATTAAACAGAGAGGTTTGAGAACATAATACTTTTGACTTGAAGATTGAGGAAGGGGCCACAAGCCAAGGAATGCAAGGGGTTTCCAGAAGCTAGAGTAGTCTAGGAGACAGATTTTCCCCTAGATTCTCCAGAAGGAATAGAGACCTGCCAACAGCTTGTCTTAACCCCAGTGAGACCATGTTAGACATCTGATCTACAGAACTGTGAGAGAATAAGTTTCTGTTGCATTAAGCTACAAAGTTTATGGTAACTTGTTTTATCAGCAATAGTAAGGTAATACAGAATTGCCTAATAAATATTGCAAAGTGATTAAACTAGATTCTAGTTGAACAAAAGTACTGGAATTGAAGTCATAGAACTAGGGTTTACTCTCAGCTCTGCCCCTTTCACTAAATGATTTTGGAAAAACCCTGGCATTTCTGTAAATTGGAGATCATGTCTCATCTTCTCATATCTCAGAATTATCAGTTGGTATATTAGTTTCCTATTCCTGCTGTAAAATATCACCACAATTTTAGTGGCTCAGGACAACATAAATTTATTTTCTTACAGTTCTGGAGGTCAGATATTCAAACTGTTCTCACTGAATTAAAATCAAGAAACTGGCAGGGCTATGCACCTTTTGGGGGATCCAGGGAAGATTTTGCTTCCTTGCTTTTTCCAGCTTCTAGAGACCACCCGAATTCCTTGGCTCAGGACTTCTTCCTCCATCTCCAAAGCCAGTAGTCTAGCATTTTCAAATCACTCTGCTTCCATCATCACATTATCTTTTCGGATTCAGACTCTTCCTGCCTCTGTTGATAGAAACCACTGTAATTGCATTGGGCCCACCAAAATCATCCCCGATAACTTTCCCATCTCAAGATCTTTAACTTGATCACAGCTGCAAAATTCATTTTGCCACACAAGGTATTAGATTAACTGGCTTTGGGGGTTAGGTTGTAGACATCTCTGTGGGGGAGCATGGTCTGTCTACCACAGTAGGTAAAGTTAAATAACCTATTAAAAATATCATAAAGCTGCGAAAGCATGAGGCAAAACTAGGATAAAGTATCCTTAGAAAAGAAGATTCCAATTTGGTTCACATTGTAAGAAAAGACATTGAAAAGTTCAGTTTGTAAAACTAAACTCTTACTTTTATGTTTATCTTTATAATATAAAAAGATCCCTTTTAATTGGTCAGTCTCTTCTTCATTTCATTGAATGGAGTCCTTCTTTTAATCTTTCACTTTTATCACATAACACAAAAAGAAGTTATATGCTTCCATGAACAAAAGAATTACCCAATTAAAAAACAAAATTTAAAAACTAATAACTGTATCATATGCTCTGGGGAGGCAAAGTCGCCGATAATGATTGCTGATGGATATGGTACCAGTCTTATTCTCTGCCAGATGATCATTTAAATTTCAGTGAAAAATATGAACTCTGTTAGTAATATCAATATTATAGAGTATTTGAGAATAGTTTTCCGTGACGTCTCATCCAGGGACCATTTTCTAATTCTGTAACATTTTCCTAGAGGTATACAGTCAAAGAATGGTGAGATTAAACTTCTTGAATCATACCTATACATCATTAATTGGACAATCAAATTGCCAAAATTCACCCGTCTTTGTGAAAAAAGTAAGCGATCCTTATGCATGTTTTCACTGAAGCTTCACCAGTTAATACAGAGAATCTTTTCACATATAATTATACAATCACCACATTGGAGATGTATCACAGTCCAATGCTTGTCGAATATTTGAATCTCCTTTCTCATCACCAAAACTCATGAACAGTTTTAGGTCAGGTAGGAGAGTGATAATTAAACATTTCTGAAGCATCATTACCCAAGCATGTGGGAATTTCTTAGGTTCAGTGAGTGGAAGAATATTTTTTATTGATTCAAATGCACCAAGCCAGATGCAATTACATATTCTGAATGTTTTTCAATTCTTGGTGCTAGTCAGAGTAATTACTGAGCAAAGTAAAGAGTTGCCCTCTTATTTCAGTAGAGAAAGCCAAGAAGTTTCTGACTCACCAACAAAACTTTACCAAAGGCTTTAAAAATGTTTAATTATCAAAAATTAGTTCCACAATTTATGTTTAGTCATAAATTTTAAGTCACAAATTTAACATATTTAGTCACAAGTTTTTTTCTTTTATCTAAATATTGTTTTCTTTATGCTCAGATAATACACTCCTTAAAATGAATCGCCAGAGGAAAAAAATACTTAAAATATGGCCAGAAGCTACGTTCTCTACCCAAATCCCAAATTTCTGCAAAGCAGCTCATAAAAAATAATTAAAAAAAAAAAAACTAGCAGAGTATACAGTCAATCTTTCTAAATTACTAGTTCACTCCTTCCTTTAGTCTGGGGAAGGCTAAAAAATGTTTGACATTATGGTTTTCTTTCATGTTATGGGTGCTTGCACTGGAATAAAAAATTAAAGTACTTCGTATCAAAATTATAACTAGACAAGGTAAAAGTATCAAGAAACATGAAATATTTGAAAATATTTCTCTGGAATGAACCATATAAGAAAAATCTTTACATGGGCATAGAAGGTTAGATAAACTAAACGTCATTTCTCAAGATTGATACAAATGAGACTAGCATTTTAATGTGCACAGGAAGAGAGGGATGGGGAAGTGAAAAGGGGTGCGATATGAAAGCCATTCCTTGAGATGCTTCAATTGGATTCTTGTCCCTTCTCCCTAACAAAGAGAAAACCACATATTTAAAATGGACACCCTCTCAGAAATGATAATCATATTGCAATCTGGGTTGCCTCATGATCTGCTGGTTTCCAATGAGCCCTGTTCTTAATATGATGGTACCCTTCTCTGGTAAATATCTCGCTGAGAAATAAAAGAAGGAGTCATCTGTTAAACCTATTTTACAGCACAGAGGGATCTCAGGAGAGCTCATATCTGGAAAGAAAAGATTGAAGAATTGAACGTCACTAATAGAAAAGATCTCAGAAATTTGAAGATAAATTATTTAGTACTGAGCCTACCTGCATGTCTACCCATGCTTCATTCTTCCTTTCCCACCCCTTCCCTCCCCTCTCTTTCCCCACTCTTCCTTCTATGAAGCAGATACACTATTAGAATAAGATATCAAAAAACGTACTAGTCCTCTTCTGGATTGAAATCAATATTCTTCACCTAATTTAAAGATGCAAATGAATTTAAGTTATTCTTAAAATGAAAACTTTTTTGAAAATTCTGTATAAAAGGATTCTTCCTTGAAATTAGATTTCAATGATCATTAACTCACTTGCAGCAGCAACCTCCAAATTGCTTGCAAAATAAATTTAAGTGATTGAGATTACTATGGTGTCTACTTGCTGGAGAAATGTAATCATGAAGTTTGGTCATTTCTATGCTGTGTGTTATTGGAAGCTCTGGAGTTACCACAAAGATATTTCCAGGCACAGAAATGAGGGACCTCCAAGTTTCCCCAGTGATGTCAAATTAGCAGCTCTATTTTATTTGTTACCTACATTGGACTTCCACGTCAGATTTTACATGAAGAAATGATTCTCTATCTCTAAGCATTTCGAAGAACACAAAGTACACTTGTTTTTCTAGAAAAGAAAACTAGAAAATTCAAAGAAATGACTTTCTCAAAGATCTGGGGTTTGTTTCTAGTTACAAAAGGATCTAGATATTTCGGGGGAGCTTGCAAATATAAAGATACATCTCATTATTTTCTTTATGAGACCATTATACATCACAGTTTTTTCATCTCTTGAACTCGTCACCACTGGATAAAGGAACCATAAGTGTTTTCACCTCTACTAACCCTTATGTGATCATTTAAAAATGATTATCAGGTAAAGCTAGACCATGCTGATGAAAATACCTTAAAAGCCAAACATTGCTGCAATAAAAATGAACTTAATCAGTAGTTCTTACCATTCTTCCTCCTCTGACATCTAAGGGATAAATTCAGATTAATGAACAGACAGGATTTCAATGTCATGACCAACTGCTATAGACAGAGCAGAGGTGACTCTTCTTGGAGAAGAGTAGTGTAATCATGGGGATTGGCCAAGTGCAGCGGCTTATGACTGGAATCCTAGCACTTTGGGAGGCTGAGACTGGAGGATCACTTCAGTCCAAGAGTTTGTGGCCAGCTTGGGCAATGCAGTGAGATCTCTGAGACCTAGTCTTTTCTAATAGGTAAATAATAATAATTATCTAGGTGTGGTGGTGGCCCACCTGCAATCCTAGCTACTCTAGAGACTCATATGGGAGGATTGCTTGAGCACAGGAGCTTCAGGCTGCAGAGAGCTGTTCGTGCCACTGCACTCCAGCCGGGGTGACAGAGACAGACATCTGTTTCAAAAAAAAAAAAAAGAAGAAGAAGAAGAGGAGGAGGAGGAAGAGAAAGAGGAAGAGGAAGGAAGGAAGGAGGAGGAGGAGGAGGAAGAGGAGGAGGAAAGGAAAGAAGAAAAGAAAATCATTGGATTTGGCTTTTGAAATTTGACAGTTTCACATGTATATTGAAAATGAACAGGAGAGACCATAACCAGTCATACACCAACAATGATTTTAGGCAATTATGCTGATAATTTAAGCAAGTAACTCACTGTCTCAATTATCTGGATATTGCAAACATCTTTTTAAAACTTGAAATGCTTGTATTACTTCCTTGATTTTTCATTCTTGGCAATACTATACATGAAATGAATACCCTGTAAGTAATTAAATTTCTCACCTTTCAAAGGTTTTTAGTGGTTCCCAAGTAGCTTCCCAACTCAATCACAAAAGTGTTCTTATGTTTTCCTCAAGACAAATTACTGCATTGGTGTTAAAGGACATCTCTCCCAACCTCAAAGACCCTTGCATGTCAGTACTTAGGGCAGGCTTTTGTACCTCCTACAAGTCTTCCCCACTGCAAATAGTCTAATTTGAAACCAAAATGTTTAGTTTCCTAGAATGGGCCATTAGTTAACAAGTCCTGAGGGCGCTGTGCATCCTCTCAAGCTTTTGTCTGGCAATGTTGTTTGTAATGTTCTTTTGGGGGAAACTTAAAGCACAGTTGAAAAGGCGTAATTCAGAAATATATTGTTACTCTTTCCAAGGACATTTTCTTTTATTTTATCCATGGTAATAAAACAACATAAATGTGTTTGCAGAAGTATTTTCCCAAAGGTATTGTTCCCTGTTTGGATCTTTTGCATCAAAGACAAACACACACACACACACACACACACACACACACACACACACCTGTTCTATTTCAGAAACTGCTGTTTCAGAAGAAGCTCATACTGGAGTTTGTCCTATATTATACCCTTTTACTTTTCTGCAGTTTTTATATTATCTTTAATATGTATTTACAGGGAAATCAAGACTTCTTACCTAATTTTTCCTTTTAAATTGAAAAAACAACGGGGTGAACTTGAAGCTTAGCAAAGAGGTACCATTCTACTAACACACCTATCTGATTTTTCCTTTCTACACTTGTCCCACTTGCACATTTGATATTTGTCATAATCACAGAAGAAATGCAAGGTAGTACTCTGTCTTTTTTTTTTATCATCTGATAACTTACATTTCCCATCTCCTATAATTATTGCCTCACCATTTATATAATATAATCTAAATGGGTGTACTATAATTTGTTTAGCCATTTCCTTATTATCAGACATTTAGAAAGGGAGAGATTATTCTCTTTCTCATTTGAATTTTAATTTACCGTAAATTCACAAATGTAAATTTTTTTGAGCCAAATGACAAAACAGTTTTTACTCTTGATAAATACAGGTGTATTAAAACACAAAATAATTGTACCAAATTCAACTGACACCAACAAATTGAGAGTAATCTGACTTTACCATATCTATTGTATTTATATTAAAATTTAAGTGCATATGATATATAAATACATTTCATAGATATATAATGAGATATCTTTTTACTTAAATTTTATAATTTTCAAAAGATGCTTCTTTTTACATAATTGATGAGGTTGAAAGAAAGGAGATATTGATTACCTGCTTCATATTGAGTTTTTCTTAAATTAATCTTAAATGTCCAACTCATTTTTATCTACTATTTTAAAGTTGCTCTGTGACGAACAAACTAAAACATTTCAAATTCATTTTTACTTACTATTTCAATGTCATTCAGCAAAACTCAACTAGAAAATTTTATTTTCTGCTGTTTGTGAAGTAGGAATAAGCCAGAACACATGGTTTTGGCAATGTCTCCCAATTGTGAGAAACAGACAAATTCAAGTTGCCTCAGATCATGGAGTTTACTGTAAGTGTAAAAAGTCTCTAAGAAAGAGTTAATCCCCACTGTAGCCCCATCATTTGTCTTTACAAAATGACATCCTAGTCTGTTTTCTGTTGCTGATAACAGAATACCTGAAACTGGGTAATTTATAAAGAAACAAAATTTATTTTTTACAGTTGTGGAGACTTGGGAGTTCAAGATCAACGGGGCTCATCTGGTGAGAGCCTTCTTCCTAGTGGGGACTCTGCAGGGCTCTGAGGTGGTGCAGGACATCACATGGCAAATGGGCTGAGTGTGTTAACTCAGGTCTCTCTTATTTCTCCTGAAAGGCTACCAGTCCCACTTTGATGAAACGGCATTGATCCATTAGTTCATTCATGGATTAATTCATTCTTGAGGGCAGTGTCTTTTGACCTAATCACCTCTTCAAGGCCCCACCTTTCAATACCACCACATTAGGGATTACGTTTCAACACGAGTTCAGAGGGGCAAACATTCAAACTGTAGCAAATGATAACATCCTAAATCACTATCTAATAATGCACAAATAGGAACTCTAGTTGTGGTTCCTCAGAAGTAGTCATCTTGATAAACCAACATTCACATGATCCGGTTTCTATTTGTCTTATTTCCTTTTTAAGAAATAAGACAAGATCTCTTTCTTAGAGAACTTGTAGGGAAATAAGATAAATAGGAGTTTTTATTTCCTCGTATTGCTGATGGTAAGTTCCTTTTCGTATATACTATTTCCCTATCTTTGGTTATGCAAGGCTTCTGCTGACTCTGCTTTATTTACTGTGTTTCTTTTTTTTTTTGTTTGCTTTTTATACTTTAAGTTCTAGGGTACATGTGCACAACCTGCAGGTTTGTTACATAGGTATACATGTGCCATGATAGTTCACTGCATCCATTAACTCGTGATTTACATTACATATTTCTCCCAATGCTATCCCTCCCCCTACTCCCCACCCCGTGACAAGCCCTGGTGTGTAATGTTCCCTGACCTGTGTTGAAGTGTTCTCATTATTCAATTCACACCAATGAGTGAGAACATGTGGTGTTTTGTTTTCTGTCCTTGTGATAGTTTGCTCAGAATGATGGTTTCCAGCTTCATCCATGTCCCTGCAAAGGACATGAACTCATCCTTTTTATGGCTGCATAGTATTCCCTGGTGTATATGTGCCACATTTTCTTAATCCAGTCTATCACTGATGGACATTTGGGTTGGTTCCAAGTCTTTGCTATTGTGAATGGTGCTGCAATAAATGTATATTCATCTATCTTTATAGTAACATGATTTATAATCCTTTGGGTATATTCCCAGTAATGGGATGACTGGGTCAAATGGTATTTCTACTTCTAGATCCTTGAGGAATCACCACACTGTCTTCCACAATGATTGAATGAATTTACACTCCCACCAACAGTGTAAATGTATTCCTATTTCTCCACATCCTCTCCAGCATCTGTTGTTTCCTGACTTTTTAATGATCACCATTCTAACTGGTGCGAGATGGTATCTTATTGTGGTTTTGATTTGCATTTCTCTGATGGCCAGTGATGATGAGCATTTTTTCATGTGTCTGTTGGCTGCATAAATGTCTTCTTTTGAGAAGTGTCTGTTCATATCCTTTGTCCACTTTTTGATGTGCTTGTTTTTCTTCTTGTAAATTTGTTTAAGTTCTTTGTAGATTCTGGATATTAGCCCTTTGTCAGATGGGTAGATTCCAAAAATTTTCTCCCATTCTGTAGGTTGCCTGTTCACTCTGATGATAGTTTCTTTTGCTGTGCAGAAGCTCTTTAATTAGATCCCATTTGTCTATTTTGGCTTTTGTTGCCATTGCTTTTGGTGTTTTAGTCATGAAGTCCTTGCCCATGCCTATGTCCTGAATGGTATTGCTTAGGTTTTCTTCTAGGGTTTTTATGGTTTGAGGTCTAACATTTTAAGTATTTAATCCATCTTGAATTAATTTTTGTATAAGTTGTAAGGAAGGGATCCAGTTTCAGCTTTCTACATATGGCTAGTCAGTTTTCCCAGCACCATTTCTTTCCCCATTTCTTGTTTTTGTCAGGTTTGTCAAAGATCAGATGGTTGTAGATGTGTGGTGTTATTTCTGAGGGCTCTTTTCTGTTCCATTGATCTATATCTCTGTTTTGGTACCATATCGTGCTGTTTTGGTTACTGTAGCCTTGTAGCATAGCTTGAAGTCGGGTAGTATGATGCCTCCAGCTTTGTTCTTTTTGCTTAGGATTGTCTTGGCAATGCAGGCTCTTTTTTGATTCCATATGAACTTTAAAGAAGTTTTTTCCAATTCTGTGAAGAAAGTCATTGGTAGCTTGATGGAGATGGCACTGAATCTATAAATTACCTTGGGCAGTATGGCCATTTTCATGATATTGATTCTTCCTATCCATGAGCATGGAATGTTCTTTCATTTGTTTGTGTCCTATTTTATTTTGTTGAGCAGTGTTTTGTAGTTCTCCTTGAAGAGGTCCTTTATATCCCTTGTAAGTTGGATTCCTAGGTATTTTATTCTATTTGTAGCAATTGTGAATGGGAGTTAACTCATGATTTGGCTCTCTGTTTGTCTGTTATTGATTTACAGGAATACTTGTGATTTTTGCATGTTGATTTTGTATCCTGCGCCTTTGCTGAAGTTGCTTATCAGCTTAAGGAGATTTATGGCTGAGATGATGTGGTTTTCTAAATATACAATCATCTCATCTACAAACAGGGACAATTTAACTTCCTCTTTTCCCAACGGAATATCCTTTATTTCTTTATCTTTACTGATTGCCCTGGCCAGAACTTCCAACACTATGTTGAATAGGAGTGGTGAGAGAGGGCATCCCTCAATAAAATACTGGCAAACTGAATCCAGCAGCACATCAAAAAACTTATCCACCTAAGATCAAGTTGGCTTCATCCCTGGGATGCAAGGCTGGTTCAACATATGTAAATCAATAAATGTAAATCATGACATAAACAGAACCAATGACAAAAAACACATGATTATCTCAATAGATGCAGAAAAGGCCTTCAACAAAATTCAACAGTCTTTCATGCTAAAAACTCTCAATAAACTAGGTATTGACGGAACATATCTCAAAATAATGAGAGCTATTTATGACAAACCCACAGCCAATGTCGTACTGAAGCATTCCCTTTGAAAACACCTTTATTGAGATATAATTCACATGCCATGAAATTCACTCATGTAAAATGTAACATTCAACTTAAGCAAAATGGTATTATTAACTAGAAAATTCAAAAGAACTGTTTTCTTTTCATATTCCCAACCAAGCAATCACATATCTCCCTCTCTCTCTTTCCATTTACTTGATTTTCCTCCTCCTTTCTCGTCTCCTCACTGTCTTTCTCTCTGTCTTTATGTTTGTCAACATTCCCTTCCTTTTTTCTTCAACATTTAAGTTCAGAAGTACATGTGCAGGATGTGTAGATTTGTTACGTAGGTAAACGTGTGCCATGGTGGTTTGCTGCACAGATCATCCCATCATCTAGGATTAAACCCAACATCCATTAGATATTCTTCCTGATGCTCTCCCTCCCCACACCCCCACCCCAACAGGCCGCAGTGTGTGTTGTTCCCTGCCTTTTGTCCATGCACTCTGATCACTCAGCTCCCACTTACAAGTGAGAACATGCTGTGTTTGGTTTTCTGTTCCTGCATTAATTTTCTAAGGATAATGGCTTCCAACTCTATCCACATCCCTGCAAAGAACATGATCTCATTCCTTTCTATGGCTGCATAGTATTCCATAGTATATTTGTACCACATTTCGTTTATTCAGTCTATCATTGATGGCCACTTATGTTGAGTCCATGTCTTTGCTACTGTGTATAGTTCTGCAATGAACATATGCATGCATGTATCTTTAAATAAAATAATTTATATTCCTTTGGGTATATACGCCATGATGGGATTGCTGGCTCAAATGGTATTTCTGCCTCTAGGTCTTTGATGAATTACCACACCGTCTTCCAGAATGGTTGGACTTGGACTAATTTACACTCCCACTAACTGTGTAAAAGCATCCATTTTCTCTGCAATCTCACCAGCATATGTTGTTTTTTTGGCCTTTTGAAAGTAGCCATTCTGATTGGTGTGAGATGTTACCTCATTGTGGTTTTGATTTGCATTTGTCTAATCATCAGTGATGTTAAACTTTTTTTTCATGTTTTTTGGCCACACGTATGTCTTCATTTGAGAAGACTCAGCTCATGTCCTTTCCTCACTTTTTAATGGGGTTGTTTTTTCTTGTAAATTTGTTTATGTTCCATGTAGACTCTGGATATTAGACCTTTGTCAGATAAATAGATAGATTGCAAAATTTTTCTCCCATCTTTAGGCTGCCTATTCACTCTGATGATAGTGTCTTTTGCTGTGCAGAACATCTTTAATTAGATCCCATTTGTCAATTTTTGCTTTTGTTGCAATTGCTCTTGGTGTTTTACTCATGAAATCTTTGCCCATGCTGAGGTTCTGAATGATATTGCCTAGATTTTCTTCTAGGATTTTTATAACATTGAAGTCTTTAATCCATCTTGAGTTATTTTTTGTATAAGGTGTAAGGAAGGTGATATGGTTGACCCACCAAAATCTCAACTTGAATTGTATCTCCCAGAATTCCCATGTTTTGTGCAAGGGTCCCAGGGGAAGGTAAGAGAATCATGGGTGCTGGTCTTTCTCATGCTATTCTCATGCTAGTGAATAAGTCTCATGAAATCTGATGGGTTTATCAGGGGTTTCCGCTTTTGCATCTTCCTCATTTTCTCTTGCTGCTGCCATATAAGAAGTGCCTTTTGCCTCCCGCCATGATTCTAAAGCCTCTCTAGCCATGTGGAACTGTACTTCCAATTAAACCTTTTTTTCTTCCCCGTCTCGGGTATGTCTTTATCAACAGCATGAAAATGAACCAATACAGTAAATTGGTACCAGTAGAGTGGGGTGTTGTTGAAAAGACACCTGAAAATGTGGATGTGACTGGAACTGGGTAACAGGCAGAGGTTGGAACAGTTGGGAGGGCTCAGAAGAAGACAGAAAAATGTTGGAAAGTTTGGAACCTCCTAGAGACCTGAGTATTTTTGCATCGATGTTCATCAGGGATATTGGTCTAAAATTCTCTTTTTTGTTGTGTCTCTGCCAGGCTTTGGTATCAGGATGATGCTGGCCTCATACAATGAGTTAGGGAAGATTTCCTCTTTTTCTATTGATTGGAATAGTTTCGGAAGGAATGGTACCACCTCCTCTTTGTACCTCTGGTAGAATTTGGCTGTGAATCCGTCTGGTCCTGGACTTTTTTTGGTTGGTAGGCTATTAATTATTGCCTCAATTTCAGAACCTGTTACTGGTCTATTCAGGGATTCTTCCTCATTTTTCTTGCTGCCACCGTGAAAGAAGTGCCTTTCACCTCCCACCATTCTAAGACCTCTCCAACTATGTGGAACTCTAAGTCCAATTAAACCTTTTTTTCTTCCCAGTCTGGGGTATGTCTTTATCAGCAGCATGAAAAGAACTAATACAGTAAATTGGTACCAGTAGAGTGGGGTGTTGCTGAAAAGATACCTGAAAATGTGGACATGACTTTGGAACTGGGTAACAGGCAGCGGTTGGAACAGTTTGGAGGGCTCAGCAGAAGACAGGAAAATGTCAGAAAATGTGGAACCTCCTAGAGATTTGTTGAATAGCTTTGACAAAAATGCTGATAGTGATATAAACAATAAGGTCCAGGCTGAGGTGATCTCAGATGGAGATGAAGAATTTGTTGGGACCTGGAGTAAAGGTGATTCTCATGTTTTAGCGAAGAGGCTGGCAGCACTTTGCCCCTGCCCTAGAGATTTGTGGAACTTTGAACTCGAGATGATTTGGGGTACCAGGTATGGAAGAAATTTCTAAGTAGCAAAGCATTCAAAAGGTGAGTTGGGTGCTGTTAAAAGCATTCCATTTTAAAAGGGAAACAGAGGACAAAAGTTCAGAAAATTTGCAGCCTGATGATGCAATAGAAAAGAAAAAACCTTTTTTTTTTTTTTTTTTTTTTTTGAGGAGAAATTCAAGCTGGCTGCAGAAGTTTACATAAGTAGCAAGAAGTCTAATGTTAATCCCCAAGACCGTGCGGAAAATGTCTCCAGGCCATGTCAGAGACCTTCACTGCAGCCCCTCCCATCACAGGTTCGGAGGCACAGAAAGAAAAAGTGGTTTCGTGGGCTGGGCTCAGGGTACCCATGCTGTGTGCAGCCTAAGGACTTGGTGTCCTGTGTCCCAGCCACTCCAGCTGTGGCTGAAAGAGGCCAATATAGAGCTCAGGCTGTGGCTTCAGAGGGTGGAAGCCCCAAGCCTTGGCAGCTTCCATGTGGTGTTGAGCCTGTGGTTGCATAGAAGTCAAGAATTGGGGTTTGGGAAACCTCTGCCTAGATTTCAGAAGATATATGGAAACTCCTGGATGCCCACCCAAGAGTTTATTGCAAGGATGGGGCCCTCATTGAGAACCACTGGTAGGGTCATGCGGAAGGAAAATGTGTAGCTGGAGCTGCCACACAGAGTCCCTACTGGAAACGCTGCCTAGTGGAGCTGTGAGAAGAGGGCTACCATCTTCGAGACCCCAGAAGGGTGGATCCACCAACAGCTTGCACCGTGAACCTGGAAAAGCCACAGACACTCAATGCCAGCCCATGAAAGTAGCCAGGAGGAAGGCTGAACTCTGCAAAGCCACAGGGGTGGAGCTACCCCAGACCATGGGAACCCGCTTCTTGCATCAGCATAACCTGGATGTGAGACATGGAGTCAAAGGAAATCATTTTGGAGCTTTAAAATTTGACTGCCCTGCTGGATTTTAGATTTGCATGGGCCCTGTAACCCCTTTGTTTTGGCCAATTTCTCCCATCTGAAATGGCTATATTTACCCAATACCTGTACCCTCATTGTATCTAGAAAGTAACTAGCTCACTTTTGATTTTGCAGGCTCGTAGGTGGAAGGAATTTGCCTTGTCTCAGATGAGACTTTGGACTGTGGACTTTCGGCTTAATGCTGAAATAAGACTTTGGGGGGACTGTTGGGAAGGCATGATTGGTTTGAAATGTGAGGACATAAGATTTGGAGGGGTCTGAGGTGGAATGATATGGTTTGGCTGTGTCCCCACCCAAATCTCAACTTGAATTGTATCACCTAGAATTCCCACGTGTTGTGGAAGGAAACCAGGGGAAGGTTATTGAATCATGGGGGCCTGTCTTTATTCTCATGATAGTGAATAAGTCTCACGAGATCTGATGGGTTTATAAGGGGTTTCTGCTTTTGCATCTTTCTCATTTTCTCTTGCTGCTGCCATGTAAGAAGTGCCTTTCACGTCTTGCCATGATTCTTAGGCCTCCTCAGAACCATGTGGAACTGTAAGTTCAATTAAACCTCTTTTTCTTCTCAGTCTCAGTTACATCTTTATCAGCAGTGTAAAAACAAACTAATACAGAAGAGGTACAGTTTCAATTTCCTGCATATGGCTAGCCAGCATTCCCAGCACTGTTTATTAAATAGAAAGTCCTTTCCCCATCACTAATTTTTGTCAAGTTGTCAAATATCAGATGATTGTAGGTGTGCAGTCTTATTTCTGAGTTCTCTATTCTGTTTCATTTGGTCTATATGCCTTTTCTACTATCAGTACCATGCTGTTTTGGTTACTGTAGCCTTGTATTATAGTTTGAAGTTGGGTTGCATGATGCCTCCAGCTTTGTTCTTTTTGCTTAGGATTGTCTTGGCTATTCACTTTTTTGGTTCCATATAAATTTTAATTTTTTTTTTTCTAATTCTTTGAAGAATGTTAATGGTAGTTTAATGGAAATAGCATTAGACCTATTAATTATTTTGGGCAGTGTGGCCATTTTCATGACATTCATTCTTCCTATCCATAAGCATGGAATGTTTCTTCATTTGTTTCTGTCTTTTCTGAGTTGATAATTGGTTTGTAGTTCTCTTTGAAGAGGTCCTTCACTTCCCTTGTTAGCTGTATTCCAAGATACTTTATGCTTTTTGTAGCAATTGTGAATGGAAGTTCATTCATGATTTGGTTCTCTGCTTGTCTATTGTTGGTGTATAGGGATGCTAAGCATTTTTGCACATTGATTTTGTATCCAGAGACTTTGCTGAAGTTTCTTATCAGCTTAAGAAGCTTCTGAACTGAGATGATGGGGTTTTCTAGATGGAGGGTCATGTCATCTGCAAACAAAGATAATTTGACTTCCTCAGTTCCTATTTAAATACTTTTATTTCTTTTTCTTCCCTGATAGCCCTGGCCAGAACTTGCAATACTGTGTTGAATAGGAGTGGTGAGAAAGGGCATCCTTGTCTTGTGCTGGTTTTCAAGGGGAATGTTTCCAGCTTTGCTCATTCAGTATGATATTGGCTATGGGCCTGTCATATGTGACTCTTGTTACTTTGAGTTATGTTCCTTCCATATCTAGTTTATTGATAGTTTTTTAACATGAAGGGATGTTGCATTTTATTGATGGCGTTTTCTGCATCAATTGAGATAATCATGTGGTTTTTGTCTTTAGTTCTGTTTATGTGATGAACCACATTTATTGATTTGTGTATGTTGAACGAACCTGGCATCCTGGGGATGAAGCCAACTTGATCATGTTGGATAAGCTTTTTGATATACTGCTGGATTCATTTTGCTAGTATTTTACTGAGGATTTTTTCATCAATGTTCATCATGGATATTAGCCTGAAGTTTTCTTTTTTTGTTGTATCCCTGCATGGTTTTGGTATCAGGATGATGCTGAACTCATAGAATGTGTTGGGAAGGAGTCCCTCCTTTTCAGTTTTTTGGAATAGTTTCAGTAGAAATGGCATCAGCTCTCTTTTTTTTTTTTTTTTTTTTTTTTTTTTTTTTTTTTTTTTTTTTTTGAGACGGAGTCTTGCTCTGTCACCCAGGCTGGAGTGCAGTGGCCGGATCTCAGCTCACTGCAAGCTCCGCCTCCCGGGTTTACGCCATTCTCCTGCCTCAGCCTCCCGAGTAGCGGGGACTACAGGCGCCCGCCACCTCGCCCGGCTAGTTTTTTGTGTTTTTTTAGTAGAGACGGGGTTTCACCGTGTTAGCCAGGATGGTCTCGATCTCCTGACCTCGTGATCCGTGTGAATCCATTTGGTCCTGGTGTTTTTTATGAGGCTATTCATTACTGCCTCTATTTCAGAACTCTTTATTGTTCTATTCAGGGTTTCAGTTTTTTCCTGGTTCACTCTTGGAAGGGTGTATGCATCCAGGAATTGAGCCATTTCTTCTAGATTTTCTAGTTTATGTGCATAATGGCATTTATAGTATTCTCTGATGGTTGTTTGTATTTCTGTGGGGTCCGTGGTGATATTCCCATCATCACTTCTGATTGTGTTTTTATGATTCTTTTCTCTTTTTTTCTAGCAAGTGATTTATCCTATTAATTTCTTCAGAAAAACAGCTCCTGGATTTATTGATTTTTGAAGGTCTTTTTGTGTCTCTGTCTCCTTCAGTTCAGCCCAGATCTTGGTTATTTCTTGTCTTCTGCTACCTTTGAGTTTTTTTTCCCTCTTGGTTCTCTAGTTCTTTCAGTTGACATGTTAGTTTGTTAACTTGAGATCTTTCTAGCTTTTTGATGTGGACATTTAGTGCTATAAATTTCCCTCTTAATACTAATTAGCTGCATCCCAAAGATTCCGGTACATTGTCTCTTTGTTCTCATTACTTTCAGTGAACGTCTCAATTTCTGTCTTAATTTTATTATTTACCCAAGAGTCATTCAGGAGCAGGTTGTTCAATTTTCAGGTAGTTGTGTGGTTTTGAATGAGTTTCTTAATCTTGAGTTCTAATTTGATCATGCTACAGTCTGACAGACTGTTATCATTCCAGTTATTTTGCATTTGCTGAAGAGTGTTTTATTTCTTATTAAGTGGTCAATTTTAGATTAACTGCCATGTGGCAATGAGAATGTATATTTTCTTGAATTTTGGTGGAGAGTTCTGTAGATATATGTGAAGTCCTCTTATCCAGAGCTGGGTTAAAGTCCTGAATATCTTTGTTAATTTTCTGTCTTGATGATCTAGTATTGTCAGTGCGGTGTTAAAGTCTCCCACTATTATTGTGTGGTAGTCTAAGTCTGTTTATAGATCTCTAAGAATTTGCTTCATGAATCTGGATACTTCTGTATAGGGTGCATATATATTTAGGATAGTTAGCTCTTCTTATTGAATTGAATGCTTTACCATTATGTAATGCCCTTCTTTGTCTTTTTTTGTTCTTTGTTGGTTTAAAGTCTGCTTTGTCAGAAACTAGGATTGCAACCCCTGCTTTTTTCTGTTTTCCATTTGCTTCATATATTTTCCTCCATCCCTCTATCCTAAGTGTATGTATGTCTTTGCATGTGAGATGGGTCTCCAGAAGACAGCATGCCATTGGATCTTAGCTCTTTATCCAGGTTGCCATTCTGTGTCTATTAATTTGGGCATTTAGCCAATTTACATTTCAAGTTAATATTGTTATGGGTGAATTTGATCCTGTCATCATGATGCTAGCTGGTTATTTTGCAGACTTATTCAGGTGGTTCCTTCATAATGTCACTGGTCTATGTACTTCAGTGTGTTTTGTAGTGGCTGGTAACATATTTTTCTCTATATTTAGTACTTCCTTCAGGAGCTCTTTCAAAGCAGGCCATTGGTGATAAATTCCCTCAGCATTTGCTTGTCTTAAGAGGATCTTATTTCTCCTTTGCTTATGAAGCTTAGTTTGGCCAGATATTAAATTCTGGGTTGGAAATTCTTTTCTTTTAGAGTGCTGAATATGGCCCCCAATCTCTTCTGGCTTGTAGGGTTTCCGCTGAGAGGTCTGCTGTTAGTCTGACGGGCTTCTCTTTCTATGTTTCCTAGCCTTTCTCTCTGTCTGTCCTTAACATTTTTTCTTTTATTTTTACCCTGGAGAATCTAACAATTCTGTGTCTTGGGGTTGACATTCTTGTGGAGTAACGTAATTGGGTTCCGTGCATTTCCTGAATGTTAATGCTGGCATGTCTTGCTATGTTGGGGGAAGTTCTCCTGGATGATATCTTGAAATATGTTTTCCGACTTGGTTCCATTCTCCTCATCTCCTTCAGTTACATCAATCAGTCATAGTTTCAGTCTCTTTAAATAATCCCATATTTCTTGGAGGTTTTGTTCATTCCTTTTCATTCTTTTTTTTCTTGTCTTGTCTGCATGTCTTGTTTCAGAAATATAGTCTTCAAGTTCTGAGATTCTTTCCTCTGGTTGGTCTATTCTGCTACTGATACTTGTAATTGCATTGTGAAGTTTTGTGTTGTATTTTCATCTCCATCAGGTTAGCTATGTTCCTCTCTAAACTGGCTATTCTGGCTAACACTTCTGTATTGTTCTATTATGATTCTTAGCTTATTAGAATTGGGTTACACCATGCTCCTTTAACTCAGTGAAGTTCATTATTACCCACCTTCTAAAGCCTATTTCTGTCAGTTCAACCATCTCAGCCTCAGCCCAGTTCCATGCCCTTGTTGCAGAGGTGTTGCCATCATTTGAAGGAGAAGAGGCACTCTCTTTTTGAGTTTTTAACATTTTTGCGTTGATTATTTCTCATGTTTGTGGGCTTATCTACTTTCAGTCTTTGAGGTTGCTGGCCTTTGAATGGGGTTTTTGTGAGGTCTCTTTATTGGTTTATGTTGTCATTGTTATTTTTCGTTTGTTTGTTTTCTTTTCACTAGCAAGCCACTCTTCCAAAGGGCTGCTGCAGTTTGCTTAAGGTACACTCCAGACCCTACAACGTGGTCCCTCCTGCATCTGATGGTATCACTAGTGAAGGTGCTTCTCTCAGCTGTGGTTGTGGGTTCGTTTGGCTGTGTGCCACTCCCAGGTGGGTCATTGCCCCACTATGCTTTTCTTTATTCTTCGTGAGTTATTTGCCTAGTCAGTCCTAATGCAATAACATGGACATTTCAGTTTAAGATGCTGAATTTCCTTGCTGGTTTTATTCCTCTCCATGAGTGCCATGGGCTGCAGCTGCTTCTAATCAGCCATCTTGGCCCCTCCCTGAAAATCCCATTTCCGGATCTTTTAGTAATAGCCATCCTAATGGGTATAAAGTAGTATCTCATTGTAAGCTTAATGTGCATTTCCCTAATTGTTTTATGATGTTGAGCATTTCTTTTGTATGTTTATTGGCCATCTGTATATCTTCTCTGGAGAAATGTCTATTCAATTTCTTTGTCCATTTTTAATTGGATTGTCTGATATTTTTATGATGATTTGAAGGAATTTTTGTATATTCTGAATATTGGCTCCTTATGAGATATATAATTTGCAGCCCATTCAATGGGTTGCCTTTTAACTCTGTTGATAGTGTCTTTTGATGTTCAAAGCTTTTTTTTTAATGCAGTCAATTTTGTCTATTTTTACTTTAGTTGCCAGTGCTTGTTTTTTTTTTTTTTTTTTGTCATAGCCAAGAAATCATTCCTAAATTTAGTATCTTGAAGCTTATTCTCTGTTTTCTTCTAAAAGATTTATAGTTTTAGGTCTTACATTTAGGTTTTTGATAAATTTTGAGTGATTTTGCATATATGGTGTGAGGTAAAGGCCCAACTTCATTATTCTGCATGCAAATATCCACTCTTCTCAACACCATTTGTTGAAAAGACTGTTCTTTTTCCATTGAATGGTCTTGGCATCCTTCTCTAAAACGATTTGGTCATATATGTGAGGGTTTATTTCTGGCATCTGTATTCTATTCTGTTGTTGTATATGTTTATTTTTATGGTCGTACCACACTGTTTTGATTATGGCAGTTTTCTAGTAAGTTTTGAGTTGTTCTTTCTTTGAAGATTATTTTGGTTATTTGGGATCTCTTTAGACTCCACATCAATGCTAGGATGGATTTTCTGTTTTTGCAAAAAATGCCATTTGGACTTTTATAGGAATTGAATTGAATCTGCATTACTTTGTGTAGTATTGGTATCTTCATTGTCTTCCAATCCATGAACACAGGATATCTTTTCATTTAATGATGTCCTCTTGATTCTTTCAAAAAGGGTTTGTAGACTTAAGAGTGCAAGGCTTTCACCTCCTTGGTTAAGTTTATTCCCACGAATTTTATTTTTTGAGGATACAATAGAATTGTTCTGAGGATTGAAAATAAATGATGCTGAGGAAAAATATATAGATACCTTATGCATAACAATTCCACACAATATACATAGGTACATCCCTCTCAAAAAGGTGGAGCATAACTCCCCACCATTTAAGTGTGAGGTGGCATAGTGTATTCCTTCCAAAGAATACAGTATAGAAAATCTGAGGCAGTTGTATTTGTATCGAAACCTGACAGATATTACCTCATGCAGGTGCTCAAGGTTAGCATCAACAGTGATAAGTCATGCTGATAGCATATATCCTTGATATGATGTGCTGAAAATAGTGCTTCTGTGTTCCTCTCCACAAAACCCATAATCCTAATCTAATCATGAGACAAACATCAGAAAAATTTCAATTGAGGGCCATTTTATAAAACACCTTGCCAGTACCCCCTCATAATTGTCAAAGTCATTAAAGAGAAGGAAAGTTTGAGAAACCATCACTGCCAAGAATAGTGTGAAGAGACATGACAACCAGCTCCAATATATTATACTGGAAAAGACCCTGTAACAATAATAAAAAAGAGAATATTAGGTAAAAAGTGAGGAAATCTGAGTAAAATATGGACTTTAGTAAATAATTACATCTTAATATTGGTTCATTAATTGCAACAAATATACTCTACTAATGTAAAGTAATAATAGAGGATACTGGCTGTGGTGGATATGATGACTCTTCACTACTTTATGACTCTTCTGTAAACCTATAGATAGTCTATAATAAAATTTTTATTTAAAAATTGATATATGTAATGTAACTAATCATTAAGGAAATGCAAATTAAAACCACAATGAGATATCATATCATACCTGTCAGAATTGCTGTTATCAAAAATGACAAAAGGTAACAAGTGTTGGTGACAATATAAAGATAAAGGAACCCTTGTACATCATTAGTGGGAATGTAAATCGGTACAGCCACTTTAGGAAACAGTATGGAGGTTTCTTTAAAAACTAAAATAGAGTTACCATATGATCCAGCAATCCCACTTCTGGATATATAGCCAAAGGATTTTAAATCAGTATGTCAGAGAAATATCTACACTTCTGTGTTCTTTGCATCATTATTCACAATAGCCAAAACATGAAAACAGCCTAAGTGTTAATCAACAAATGAATAAAGTAAAAATGGCATATATACACAATAGAATACTATTCAGCCTTAAAAATGAAATTCCATCATTTGTTACAATATGGATGAATCTGTAGGACATTACACTAAGTCAGAACAAATTACTGCATGATCTCACTTATATGTGGTACCTACAACAATTAGACTGAGAAGGAAAGGGTAGAATGATGTTTGTCAGAGATGGAGGGTTTGGGGGAGTGGGGATATGTTTGTCAAAGTTTCAGTTCGACATGAGAAATATGTCTTTTAAGATCTATGACACAGCATGTTGGCTATAGTTAATAATAATGTATTGTATATTTCAAAATCGCTAAGAAAGTATATTTCAAATGTTCTCATTGCAAAAAGTGACAAATATTTAAGGTGATTGATATGTTAATTAGAATGATTCAACCATTTCACATTGTATACATATAACATCATTTTATAATCCCTAAATATACACAATTATAATTTGCCAATTTATAATAAAACATAAAAAAATTCAAAAATAAATAATATAAAAATGATTCATGGATGACATTAGCCTATTTAAAGGCTCAATAAAAATTGGCTCTAATTATGATGAGGTTTTGTTATTTGACTATATTGTTAAGTCAGATCACATCGACTCCCACATAATTTGATTTCTAATATAGATAATCCTGCAAAGTATATTTTGACCACAGGGATACTTCTTATTAAAGGATTTTTGCCTTTTTCAAGTCATAATGCAATGGGGAAAGAATGACTTTTTCAATAAATGGTGTTCAGTCGATTGGAAATTCACTTGGAAAAAGTTATACCTTGACTCTTACCTTGTACCATACACTAAAGTGAATTCCAGATGGACTTGACATCTAAATGTGAAAGACAAACATTATAGCTCATAAAGGAATATATAGAAAAAAACTTGTTACTTTGAAATAAGAAAAGATTTCTTAAACACTACACAGAATTACTATGAAAGTTAAAATAATTAATAAAACTATCTTAAAATTAGGAATCTATCCAAACAACATTAAGAGATTATATTGGCAATACAAAAAGTAAGAGAGGATACTCACAATGAATACATTTGACAAACCTCTTTTGTAATATTTATAGGTATTCTACAAACAAATATGTAAATGCTGAATAGAAAAATAGACAAAATACTTAAACAGATACTTCCTAGTTGAAAATACAAGAAATATTAGGAAAATATGTTCCTGAATGTTCATAGCAGCATTATCTGCAATAGACTAAAATGGATAACTATCCAAATACCAATCAACAGTAAAATTGGGGTATATTCACAGACTCAAATACAAAAATAATAATTAGGAATGAATTAAAACTACATGTACAATTAGATAAATCCCACAAAATGTTGAACAAATTAAAAAATACAAAAAATTGTTTGAATGAATAAAAAAGCAAAACCTAAGTATAAGGTATCAGCAACAGATGCATGTTACATATAATGAGATTGATTGAAAGCAAATACACAGAAAAAGATGTATCATGTAAACAGTAAGCATATGAAACCTGGAATAGCTATATCAATATCTTATGACATTGACTTTAAAGATAAAGAGAATCACTATTTTTAAAAAGGGCATTTCATAACGATAAGGGCATTAATGTATCAAAATTATATAACATTGCTAAATGTGTATGAATCTAATTTATAGAACTTCAAAATGCATGAAGCAAATTTGACAGAATTAAAGGAGGAAATGGAAGGATATTTTTTAACTACCCACACTTAGTAATTAGAAAAACAAGTAGATATGAAAAAAATAAGTAAGTTTGGAAGACATAAACAACAATATAAGGCACCTTAACTTAATTGGCATCTATAGACCCCTACACTGAACAACTATAGAATCACATTATTTTCAAGTACATATGGTATGTTCACCAAGATAAACTTTAGACTGAGTCTTAAGATAAGTTTCAATGCATTTAAGGAATTGAAATTATATTGAGTATGTTTTTTGACTGTATTAGTTTACTTGTCCTGTCAAAATAAAATACCATAGAGTGGGTGACTTCAATAACAGAATTTATTTCTCATGGTTCTAACCACTGGCAAGTCCAAGATCAAGGTCCTGGCAAGGTAGGTTTTATTCTGAGGTTTACTACTGTTGACTTGTAGACTGTGTGTTCACATGCCCTTTCTGTGTATGTTGTAGAAAGACAAAGATCTTTCTTTCTTTCTCTTTTTGTGAGGCCACCAATCCTATTGGATTTAGGACCCTAACTATATGACCTCATTTGAATTTAATTACCATATGTATACTTAGCATATATATGTTTATATATATATATGAAACAAAGTATTAGTAACTTGTATGAGTAATTTGACTTCAGTATTGTTAAAAAGGATAATACATAAAGTCCTCATAGGGTTTGTCCTGGGAATTTGAGGTCGTTTTTACATTTAAAAAGTTATCAATGTAATTTGATCTTACTAATAAAGGTGAGAAATTATATGATTATATGTCAACAAAAGAATTTTTGAAACTCCAATGCCCATTTATGATAAAAAATAGCAGCATACTAGGAATGAAAGAAAACTTCCTCAATCTGATAAAGAGTTTCTCTGAAAAAACATTATGCATCATGAGAAACATTGAAGAATCTTGCATCTTTAACTGATAAGCCAGCAGCTGCTTTTAATGTCAATAAAGAAATTGGTGAAACTGTCACTTACTGTGTTTTAGGACCAAGACCATTGTATAATAACATGAGAACTTCAAGAAATTTGATACAGAAAATTGGACAGGAAGTCTTCTGGGATTACCTCCAAGATACAGACCAAAGCCCATTTGATAGTTAAAAGAAGATTCAACCTTCCTAACAGTGTCTTTCTGCCTGTAGCCAACAATTCAAGATGGTTAAGATGGTTAAGATACTCATGTAATTTCTTGGATTGCAAAGACCTTTTTTTTTTAAAAAAAAAAAACTCAATCCAAGAATATAACTGCATAATATTTCTATCATTGTAATTTGATAACCTAATGCAATTTTCAGAATTCAAATAGACTGGCAGCCTACCTCTCTTTAAAATATATTTAGGTTTTGAAATATTTTAAAATAGAAATTATAATTTTCAATTTTTAAGCTAGTCAAAATTTACAATTGTTCAATCTTTAAATCAGTTTCAGAATCTGTGTCCTACCAGACTAAAATAAAAACTAGACTGCCTAATTAATGTAGTCACTTTATAAACCTCTCTATGTGTATCAGTAATGAGCATACATCCAAGCAGAAACAGAATGCAGGGCAGATTGGGTGGCCAAAAGGAGCTCACTTCACTGTCAAAACTCACAGCCTTTGCCCTCACTGTCAAGTAAGATATGATATGCAATATGAATTGCTTTATATAACAGGTTGTTTCGTTTCTCATTTTTCTCTTAGGGAAATTTTTATTGTTTTTATTTTCTTCTAATATTTTATATTTTCTTTTGTTGTTGAGAGTTAAGTTACTTACTTGAGGTGATGAAATTTCAACTTCATTTCTGGCCAAGAGAAGTGTAAATCACCCAGGGATATTAGATTTGAGACTAGAAGCAGTAACTAAAAGAGACTGTCTATTCTGGTGAAGAGTTGTATAGGTTTTAGCTTCTTAAGAAATAGTTGCACTGCGTTATATGACAATATTTTTCAACTGTATATAAGAGAAGGTAGGTGACTGTGCATTCTATGCAAACAATGTACAGAAAGTAGTAGAGGCCTATTGTTTTTATATATTTTGAAATGCTGTTTGTCATTTTTTATGAGGAATTCAATGTCGAATCCAATGAACAACCACTTCTTAGGGGCTGCTGTGTGTTGCCTATCTCCAATCCACCTTCTGTGCATTACGAGTGAAGGCACATGATTCAAACTAGCAAGGGGCTGTATTACTCCCCTGACCACAGTGAATATATAAGGGTGAGTATATGGACCCTGGCTTTGGATATATGGGTGCTGAAAGACAGGGTGTTTTCTATTTCTGGTGTAACAAATTACCACAAATATAGTGACATAAAACAACACAAATTTATATTCTGTCAGTTCTAGAGTTCATACGTCTAAAAGGAATCTCATGGGGTTAAAAACAGTGTCAATAGGCCTAGCTCTTTTCCTTGCATTTTCAGCTTCTCAAGGCAGACAACAGCCTTGGCTTTTGACTGCATCACTCCAACTTCTGCTTTCATTGGCACAACACCTATGCCGCCTGTGATGCTGCTGCCTCCCTCTTATAAAGACCCTTGAGATTACATTGAGCACACGCACATAATCCAGAATAAATTATCTCTGCATTTCAGGATCCTTAATTTAAGCACATCAGCAAAGTCCCTTTTGTTATGGAAAATAACATATTCACAGGTTCTGAAGATTAGGATGTGGACATCTTTGTGGGGAGCATAAGTTGGCCTACCCCAGTGTGTCTTTTTTAATTTCATAGTTGATATATTACTGTATTTGTAAGTTTAGAGTTATTAGCTGAGATTATTATTGACAAGTAGGAAGAGCTTTTCTTAAAGGCAATGATCAAAAGGAAATTGAGGGAGATCGAATCAAGATGGAGAATCAGAAGCAGCTGTAGCCCACAGCACTCACAAAGAGGAATGAGAAGGGGCAAGTGAATTCATCACCTTCAACTGAAATATCCAGATTCTTGCATATGTACTGACTAAGCAAACAACAGGGTGACTCACAAAGAAGGAAGAAAAGCTGGGTGGGATGGTGGGCAGTGGCCCACCCACAGCAGGACAAAATCAAAGGGACTCCCACCACCAGCCAAAGGAATCAGTGAGTGATTGTGTGACCCTACCCAAGACACCACGCTTCTCCTACAGATCTTTGTAATGCATGTATCAGGTGATCCCCTCATGAGCCCATGCCACCAGGGCCTTGGGTCTGATACACAGAGCTGTGTGGAGTCTCCGCAGAGCAGCTGCTCAGGCACATACAGAGGCCCGGTTTTATATACTCTGGCTCTGGGATCCCCAGCAAGACAGGAATTCCATCCATATATATTCCTAGGAAGGGGGCTGAATCCAGGGAACCAAACAGTGTTATTCCGCAGGCCTCACTTCCACCGCATCTCACAAGTTAAGACCCACTGGCTTAGAATCCCAGCCAGCCAATGGCAGTGGGTTGGATTCCGTCTAAGATGGGTGCGAGTTCCTGGAGAAAGGCATGGCTGCCATCTTTGCGGTTCAGTTAACTCAGCTGTTCCAGCCTGCCAGCTTTGGAGAATACAGGCAATCTAGATGAGAAATGGTACCCCACAATGCAGCACACTTCCTCTGCCAAAAAACAGGCAGACTGATTTTTTGGGCAGGTTCCTGACACTGTTCTTCCTGACTCCATGAGACCTCCCAATGGGGGTCTCCAACCAGCTTCTACAGGTGTGTGCAGGGCAGCAACAAGTCAGTACACCCTGAGGCGGAGCTTCAAGAGGAATAAGCTGGCCCCTATGTTTGCTGTTTCACAGGATTCACTGCTGATAACTCTAGGTATGGAAGAAACCGAGGGCACTAGGGTCTGGTGTGGACCCCTGCAAATAGCAGCATCTCTGCTGTAGAGTGGCCTGTTAGATTTAAAACAAACAAAAAAACAAAGAGGCCGGGTGTGGTGGCTCATGCCTATAATCCCAGCACTTTGAGAGGCTGAGGTGGGTGATCACCTGAGGTCAGGAGTTTGAGACCAGCCTGGCCAACATGGTGAAACCCCATCTCTACTGAAAATATAAAATTAACAGCACATGGTGATGATAGTGCACACTCGTAATCCCAGCTACTCAGGGAGGCTGAGGCAGAAGACTCACTTGAACTCAGAAGGCAGAAGTGGCAGTGAGCCAAGAGCATGCCATTACACTCTGACCTGGGTGACAAGAGTGAAACTTTGTCTCAAAAAAAAAAAAAAAAAGAAAAGAAAAAGAAAGAAAGAAAGAAAGAAAGAAAGAAAGAAAGAAAGAAAGAAAGAAAAAGAAAAAAGAAAAGCAAACAGAAAACATCAACAAAATGACCCCATGAAAACCTCATTCAAAGGTCAGCAACCTCAAACATCCAAAGTAGAGAAGCCCACAAAGATGAGAAATAATCAACATAAAAACGCTGAAAACTCAAAAAGACAGAGTGCCTCTTCCCCTCCAAATGACTGCAACACACTGCAGCAAAAACACAGAACTGGGCTGAGCCTGAGATGGCTGAATGACAAAATTAGGATTCAGAAGGTAGGTAATGATGAACTTTGTTGATCTAAAGGAGCAATGTAAAGAAGTAACCCAATGCACCGAAGATAAGAATCATGCTAAAACAATAAAGAAGCTGATAGCCAGAATAGCCAGTTTAGAAGAACATAACCTACCTGATGGAGCTGAAAAGCAACACAAGAACTTCACAATGTAATCGCAAGTATAAACAGCAGAACACACCAAGCGGAGGAAAGAATCTCAGAACTCGAAGACTACCTTTCTGAAATAAGACACGCAGACAAGAATAGAGAGAATAAAAGAATGAAAAGAAACAAACAAAACCTCTGAAAAACATAGGATTATATAAAGAGACCAACCCTACGACTGATTGGGGTACCTGAAAGAAACAGGGAGAAAGAAACTAAGTTGGAAAACATACTTCAGGAGAAAGTCCAGGTACCCTAGAAAGGGAAGCCCATCAAACTAACAGTGGACCTCTAAGCGGCAACCCTACAAACCAGATGAGATTTGAGGCCAGTATTCAACACTCTCAAAGAAAAGAATTCCCAACCCAGAATTTCACATCTGGCCAAACTAAGCTTCATAAGCAGAGGAGAAATATTCTTTTCAGACAAGCAAATGTTGTGCGAATTCATCACCAACAGGCATGCTTTGCAAGAGCTCCTGAAGGGACACTAAATATGGAAAGAAAAAACTATTACCAGTCGCTGCA
The DNA here is from genome assembly GCF_047675955.1 of Chlorocebus sabaeus. NCBI lineage: Eukaryota > Metazoa > Chordata > Mammalia > Primates > Cercopithecidae > Chlorocebus > Chlorocebus sabaeus. The sequence continues at coordinate 17,183,066 of NC_132915.1, forward strand.
AGAACACACTGAAGTATACAGACCAGTGACACTATGAAGCAACCACACAAACAAGTGCAAAATAGCCAGCTAGCATTATGATGACAGTATCAAATTAACACAACAATACTACCCTGAAATGTAAATGGGCTAAATGTCCCCAATTAATAGGCACAGAATGGCAACCTGTATAAAGAGCCAAACCCATCATAGACTCTCTTCAAGTGACCCATCTCATGTGCAAAGACTCAAAATAAAGGGATGGAGGAAAATTTACCAAGCAAATGGAAAATGGAAAAAAAGCAGACGTTACAGTCCTAGTTCTGACAAAACTGATTTTAAAACATTGAAAATCAAAACAAAGAAGGACATTACATAAAAGTAAAGGGTTCAATTAAACAAGAAGAGCTAACTATCTTAAATATATATGTACCCAATATAGGAGCACCCAGATTCACAAAGCAAGTTTTAAGAGACCATCAAAGAGATTTAGACTCCTACACATTAATAGTGGAAGACTTTAACACCACACTGACAATATTAGATCAAAGAGACAGAAAATCAACAAGGATATTCAGGACCTGAACTCAGCTCCGGATTAAGTGAAGCCGAAAGATATTTACAGAACTCTCCACCCAAAAAGAGCTGACTATACATTCTTCTTGGTGTCAAGTGGCACTTACTCTAAAATTGATCACATAATCAGAAGTGAAACACTCCTCAGCAAATGCAAAAGAACTGAAATCATAAAGAACAGTCTGTCAGACCACAGCACAATCAAAATTAGAATTTAAGATTATGACATTCATTCAAAACCACAAAACTACATGGAAACTGAACACCCTGCTCCTGAATGACTCTTGGGTAAATAATGTAATTAAGGCAGAAATCAAGAAGTTCTTTGAAATTAATGAGAACAAAGAGACAACGTGCCGGAATCTCTGGGACACAGCTAAAGCAGTGTGTCAAGATGGAAATTTATACCACTAAATGCCCACATCAAAAAGGTAGAGAGATCTCAAGTTAAAAACCTAATATCTCAAATAAACTAGAGAACTAAGAGCAAACAAACCCCCAAAATAGCACAAGACAGGAAATAACCAAGTTCAGAGCTGAACTGAAGGAGATAGAGACACAAAAAGTCCTTCGAAAATTAATGAATTCAGGAGCCAGTTTTTCAAAAAATTAATAAAATAGACCACTGGCTAAACTAATAAAGAAGATAAGAGAGAATAATCAAATAAACACAATCAGCAGTGATCATCACTGACCCCACAGAAATACAAACAACCATCAGAGAATACTATAAACACCTCTATGCACATAAACTAGAAAACCTAGAATAAATTCATGAATTCCTGGACACATACAGCCTCCCAAGAGTGAACCAGGAAGAAACTGAATCCCTGAAGAAACCAATAAAGAGTTCTGAAATCAAGGCAGTAATAAATGGCCTACCAACATAAAAAGACCAGGACTGGATGGATTCACAGCTGAATTCTACCAGAGGCATAAATAAGAGCTGCCACCATTTCTACTGAAACTATTCCAAAATATTTAAAAGGAGGGACTCCTCCCCAACACATTCTATGAGGCCAACATCATCCTGATAGCAAAACCTGGCAGAGAGACAACAAAAAAAGAAAAATTTAGGTCAATATCCATGAATAACATTGATGCAAACTTCCTCAATAAAATACTGGCAAACCAAATCCAGCAGCATATCAAAAAGCTTATCCAACACGATCAAGTAGGCTTCATCCCCAGGATGCAAGGTTGGTTCAACATATGCAAATCAATAAATGTGGTTTATCACATAAACAGAACTAACAACAAAAACCACATGATTATCTCAGTTGATGCAGAAAAGGCCATCAATAAAATGCAACATCACTTCATGTTAAAAAAAACTCTCAATAAACTAGATATGGAAGGAACATAACTCAAAATAATAAGAGCTATATATGACAAATCCACAGCCAATATCATACTGAATAGGGCAAAAGCTGGAAGCATTCCCCTTGAAAACTAGCACAAGACAAGGATGCCCTCTCTTACCACTCCTATTCAACACAGTATTGGAAGTTCTGGACAGTGCTATCAGACAAGAGAAAGAAATAAAGGGTATTCAAATAGGAAGAGAAGAAATGAAATTATCTTTGCAGATGACCCAATTCTATATCTAGAAAACCCCATCGTCTCAGCCCAAAAGCTCTTAAGCTGATAAGAAACTTCAGCAAACTCTGAGAATACAAAATCAATGTGCAAAAATTGCTAGCATTCTTATGCAGCAACAACAAGCAAGCAGAGAGCCAAATCATGAATGAACTTCCATTCACATTTGCTACAAAAAACATAAAGTACCTATGAATACAGCTAACAAAGGAAGTGAAGGACCTCTTCAAAGAGAACTGCAAACCACTGCTCAAAGAACTCAGAGAGGACAGAAACAAATGAAAAAACATTCCATGCTCATGGATAGGAGGAAAATGGCCATACTGCCCAAAGTAATTTATAGATTCAATACTATTCCTAATAAACTACCATGGACATTCATGATAGAATTGGAAAATCTATTTTAAAATTCATATGAAACCAAAAAAGAGCCTGAACAGCCCAGGCAATTGTAAATAAAAGAACAAAGCTGGAAGCATCACACTGCTTGACTTCAAATGATACTACATGGCTACAATAACCAAATCAGCATGGTACTGGTAGAAAAACAGACATGAAGACCAATGGAACAGAAGAGAGAACTCAGAAATAAGACTGCACCCACCTAAAACCATTTGATCTTCGACAAACCTGATAAATACAAGAAACGGGGAAAGAACTCCCTATTTAATAAATGGTACTGGGAGAACTGGCTAGCCATATGCAGAAAATTGAGACTGGGCCCCCTTTTTACACAATATACAAAAAAATAATTCAAGACAGATTAAAGACTTAAATGTAAAACCCTTAACTATAAAAACCCTAGCAGAAAATTTAGGGAATACCATTCAGGACACCGTCGCGGGGATATATTTTATGATAAAAACACCAGAGCAATTGCGACAAAAGCAAAAATTGACAAATGGGATCTAATTAAACTAAAAAGATTCTGCACAGAGAAAGAAACTATCATCAGAGTGAACAAGCAACCTGCAGAACGGGAGAAAATGTTTGCAATCTATCCATCTGACAAAGGTCTAATATCCAGAGTCTACAAGGAAATTAAACAAATTTACAGGGAAAAAACAAACAACCCCATTAAAAAGTGGGGAAAGGACATGAACAGACACTTCTAAAAAGAAGACATAAATGTGGCCAACAAACATACGAAAGAAAGATCAACAACATCCCTGTTTATTAGAGCAAAGCAAATCAAAACCACAATGAGACAGCATCTCACACCTGTCAGAATGGCGATTATTAAAAAGTCAAAACAACAGATGCTGGTGGGGTTGCAGAGCAAAAGGAAATGCTTTTACATTGTTGGTGGGAGTATAAGTTAGTTTAATTGTGGAAGGCAGTGTGGTGATTCCTCAAAGACTTGGAGGCAGAAATACCATGTGACCCAGCAATCCCATTACTGAGTTTATACTCAAAGGAATATAAAACATTCTGTTGTAAAGATACATGCACACACACGTTCATTGCAGCACTATTCACAATAGTGAAGACATGGAATCAACCTAAATGCTCATCAGTGATAGACTGGATACAGAAAATGTGGTACATATACACCATGGAATACTACGCAGACATAAAAAGGAACGAGATCACGTCCTTTGCAGGGACATGGGTGGAGTTGGAAGTTGTTTTCCTCAGCAAACTAACGCAGGAACAGAAAACCAAACACCGTATGTTCTCACTTATAAATGGGAATTGAATGATGAGAACACATGGGCACATGGGAGGAAGGAACATCACACACTGGGGCCTGTCAGAGGTGGGGATGGGAGGAAGAAGAGCCTCAGGAAGAATAGCTAATGGATGCTGGGCTTAATACCTAGGCTATGGGATGATCTGTGCATCATACTAACATGGCACATGTTTATCTATGTAGCGAACTTGTACATCTTGCATATGTACCCCAGAACTTAAAATAAAAGCTGAAAATAAATATTTTCTATATAACCATCTCTGAATAAAAAAAAGAATTGGAAATAATAAGTGTTGGTTGGGGATATGGAGAAATTGAAACCCTTGTGCACTGTTGGTGAGAATGTGAAAATGGTTCAGACACTATGAGAAACAGGATAGTGGGTCCTCAAAAATCAAAAAATAGAATTACTTTGTAATCCTGTAATTCCATTTCTGGATATAGACCCAAAATCATTAAAAGCAGGGACTCACACTGATATTTGTACAACTGAGTTCATAGCAGCATTATTCACAAGAACCAAAGGTTAAATTGACTCTAGTGTCCATCAACAGATGAATGGATAAATGAAATGCAATATATAAATACAATGGAGTATCGTTCAGCCTTAAAAAGAAAAGAAATTCCAGTATATGCTGCAACATAAATGAAACTCCAGGGACTTTTGCTTAGTGAAATAAGTCAATCACAAAAATACAAATACTATATGATTTTTTAAATAGTATTTCCATTTTGGAGATGGAAATGAGAATGGTGATTGGCAGGGGCTACAGGAAAGGGGAAGTGGGGAATTATTGTTTAATGGGCACACAGTTTAAATTTGGGAAAAGAAAAAATTTCCTAGATGTTTGGTGATGGTTGGGTTTTCCTGTAGTTTGGTCTTGAAGTATCTCTAGAGAGAGTGGCTATAAACTCTAGCCCTGCCCTGATGGGACTCCAGGCGTTGTGGATATTTATAGGGTGTCTTTTCTGGGATAGTTTTTTTTCCATTTTGTTTTGTGTTTTTTTTTTTTTTTTTAAATCATGGTGAGTGGCCTGATGCCTACATGTCCAACCTGTCACCACGTGTCCCTCTCACAGGAAACCTGTTTAAACTGACAGACACCCTTATGGCTCTTGTGTGACCTATGCCCAGTTTATTCCTACCAAGACAGCCACTGTATAGGAGAACCCGGATCAGAACAGAAGTTAGGTTTGGGTATCATCGGAGGCAAAACAAAACAAAACATGTGGGATAACAGAAGCAGAGTATCACTTACAGATCCCAGAGATAAGAGAGCAACATGCCTCACAGGGCCAATGGGAAGGGGGAAAGCATCTAGGACTTGCATATGTGATCAATGGGTGCAGAACAATATATGTGTGTGTGTGTGTGTGTATATATATATATATGGAGAGAGAGAGAGAGAGAGAGAGAGAGAAAGAGAGCAACTTCTGAGCCAAAGTCTTTATTGGGGTCCTGAGCATTACCCAGGCAGGTTTTCTGCAAGCAGTTTGAATCGGTGGGTTTACAAAAAGTAGGTACGAGTTTCCTATAGTCATACTGTGACATAGGTGGTCACTGCTGTATATCTATGCTGTCCACGTGGAATGTTGGGGTCAGCAGAGCAAGTCAAGTAGGTTGCATCTAGCTGCTTGATACAAGGAGGAAAGTGGTCACCAGGAGACAGATTCATAAAGTAGATTTCTGGGTCAAGCACCTAAGGAACTAGTGGAGGCACAGATTGGGAATTGTGTCAAGGGTGACAAAGCTCTGCTTCTGATGTGATAAAAAGTCAAGCTTATACTCAAAATGGAGGCTGAGGCTACATAAAATTACAAGAATTCACTAGTGATGGTTGTACAACAATGTGGATGTACTTAGTGCCACTGAACTGTATACTAAAAATGGTTAAAGTAGAATATTTTATGATATATGTATCTTATCATTTAAAAAATAAAGAATAAAGCTATAAAAACAATCATGTCTCTACAATTATTATTAATTTTTTATATTAATTTTTAAAAACATCTCAGAGATGATAAATAGCTATTCCAAGATCCTTCAGCTAATATTTGGCTTAATGGGTGTTATCTAACTCCAACATCATATACTTTTAACCACAAATATATATATATGTGTGTGTGTGTCTATCTACCTATCTAGCTATCATTAATTATGATGAAAAAATTATTTTCCTAAATTTGTTTGTATACCCATAGAAAGAGTGTAATTCTTACTCTTAAGGGTTTTATAAATTATTGATAATTTTATATAATAAATCAACCTTCATGCAGGTATTCAAGCCCAAATTCTGGGAGTTATTTATGTTTTCTCTCCTATTTTTACCCATGTATGTAAATCATTATAAAGTATCTTCAGCCCTATCTCCTTAACATCTCTCACATAGTTTCGTCTCTCCCATTATCACTATTTCTAGCCTAGTCCAAAATACAATACTGTCCTAGACCCTACTAATAACCTCCTGATGTCCTTTTGTATCCCCCTATAGACCTTCTGCACAGACCATATGACTCCCAAATGTACAAAATATATCACTCTTGAGCTCAGAAGTGGGCATGATTTTTTTGCAAAGGACCAAATAGTAAATACTTTATGCTGTGTAGGCCATCTGGTCTTTGCTGCAAGTAGTCAACTGTGCCCAACTAGGATGAAAGCAGCCGTAGACAATAGATAAATGTAAACATATATGTGTAGCTTCATTTTGATATAACTTTATTATGAAAGCAGGTTGGTGACAAATTTGGCCCATTCTTAAACGAGTTTAAGACTCACCAATGAATTCTCATTGCCCTTAGAATGAAATACAAGTTTTTAAGCCTAACCCACAAGATTCTACAAAATTTTACACTGCCTATCTCCTCAAATTCTTCTTCCATCCACTTCATATTCTGGCCACATACATATTTCTCTTTTTCTTCCTACTTGTCTGAACATGAGCTTATTGTCAACATAAAGCCTACATATCAGTTCGTTACTCTGAATGGGATGGTCTTCTCCCAGATTTTTTGAACAGCTGGCTTCTCCTCAACACAACTTTTGTCCATACTATCTTTGAACAAAAGGCTTTTCTAGACCACCCAACCCAAAACTTTTCAGCTCTATTACTCTCTATCTAAATGACCCGACTTTGTTTTTAATAACATTTGCATTTATGTGAAATGATTCAGTTTCTATGTTTATTGTCCAGGTTTTATATTCACCCCTATCTCACCTCCCTATTAGACTGCAGGCCTCAAGAGACAGAACCTAGACCTTAATCTATTGCCTGCTATAGTCTCCATTCCTAGCAAGTTCCTGTCACATAGCAAGTGCTTGCTAAATTGTTGATCACAGAAAAAAATGAAAGATATATTTTTGAAGGGGTTTGTATATTTCCATTGTGTTTTTGATATAGAATAGTCCATTAACACCATAATTTAATATATCCCATAGCTAAATTCCCAAAGATCATCTCTACTCACAATCTAATAATCAAAACAAGCAAATCTTATATTTTGTGTTTAATTATAAGCACAAAACGAATTTGTTTAATATATCACAAATTGACTATGTAATATGAAATTAAATTTTAGTGCTGTCATTACTCATCTCATAAAATCTTTTGATGGTTCCTAAATATTTTAGCTTGAAAATATTGTGCTTTTATGATGTTACAAACAAAGAATGAAAAACCTCACACAGTACACAGGCATGATATAACCATTTATACTGTTTTATATCTTAAAGGTCAATGTGTATGTTACTAACATTTTTGGTCTTTATTGCAGTTGATCATATTCTTTTAAATGTAACAGTTATCCTTTCTTTATATTTACATTTATGCTCTTTTTTTTTTTTTTTTTTTTTTTTTTTTGAGACAGAGTCTCGCGCTGTCGCCCAGGCTGGAGTACAGTGGCCGGATCTCAGCTCACTGCAAGCTCCGCCTCCCGGGTTTACGTCATTCTCCTGCCTCAGCCTCCCGAGTCGCAGGGACTACAGGCGCCCGCCACTTCGCCCGGCTATTTTTTGTATTTTTTTTTTAGTAGAGACGGGGTTTCACCATGTTAGCCAGGATGGTCTCGATGTCCTGACCTCGTGATCCGCCCGTCTCGGCCTCCCAAAGTGCAGGGATTACAGGCTTGAGCCACCGCGCCCGGCCCATTTATGCTCATTTTTAAAGTAGGGACCTTTCTATCCAAATGTCCCTTGTGCAATACAAACACATCTCCATTCACAGAGTTTAATGTATAGCTATCAAAATAAGTACTAAATGTTATCTGTTTGCTTATAAATTCTGACTTCAGAATTAAAAAAAAAAAATCAATTCCTTTTAGTTCTCTGTTTTTACCAATAGGTGGCAATGAGTATTCCTCCTACATTTTCTTTATCATTGTTGGAGACCATTGTAAGTAATGGCTGTAACAGTGCAAAATTTTACTAACAAGTAGTTACAGCAAAGGGAATAGGGGAATATGATCTAAAATGCAACTCATTCTTATCATCTAACAACTCTAATTGTTTAAATTTTTCATTATATATTAAGCTAAAATCATTCAATGACATTTCTGTATTAATCCCAGGTCTATCTTGTGAGGCCATGCAGAATAATTCTACGACCATTCTATACAGAAGCCCTGTAGATACTGAAGTCTTATCTTTTCACATATGGCATCACAAATGTCAACCACTTTACATGAGACATGTCTTCAGATGCTATGTTCTGCTTGACCTTCTTTGACATGTTTCAATTAGTTTCTGTCCTTGTTAATATATGGCACCCAGACTTGATTACAATGTACAATCTATGCCAAATTCATGAGACTATTATCCAAATTTTTATGTATACTATATACCTATGAATGTACCCCAAAACTTTATTATCTTCTTTTGTCAAGCATGTCACACTGTGGCTTTTATAAGCCATATATACTTTTTTTTTTTTTTTTTTTTTTGAGATGGAGTCTCGCTCTGTCGCCCAGGCTGGAGTGCAGTGGCGCGATCTCGGCTCACTGCAAGCTCCACCTCCCGGGTTCACGCCATTCTCCTGCCTCAGCCTCCAGAGTAGCTTGGACTACAGGCACCCGCCACCATGCCCGGCTAATTTTTTGTATTTTCGGTAGAGGCGGGGTTTCACCGTGTTAGCCAGGATGGTCTTGATCTCCTGACCTCGTGATCCACCTGCCTCGGCCTCCCAAAGTGCTGGGATTACAGACATGAGCCACCACGCCCGGCCAAGCCATATATTTTTTATAAGATCATCAGTCTTATTCCTATCTTCTATTTTGAAACCAACTTCAGATCTGTTCATTATCCCCAGTTATATTTTAATAATCATTCATGTTTTAATTCTTCCAAGTAATTGATTAAACAATTTTGAGATTTTAATTGAATTTAAAATCAATCTCTGCAATTCCAAGGTCTCAATCAGACATTTTATTTTTGCTGTTTTTACAACTTCCACAACAGAACTATGTGAATTCACTTGGAACTATGTGAATGGCACAAATCAAAATTTTGGTAATCAGAGATCCCAGGTTTGACTGAGGCATCTCTGCAATGTAACACGCCTGAGTTAGATAATAGACTTTCATCATGGACCTGTGTTATATGTAATGCTCACTATAAAACACAAATTTCATAAAAACCACTTTGCCATTGGCCAATAGCATAATCTTTAGACCATAATTTTGACCAAGTCAGTCTCTCTAGTTAGAAGTATCGGTATCACCTTCATTAGTAAAATCACATAACCAACTAAAACCTTCTGAACAGTCTTTTAGATACTACTTTTTACAACCACTTCAATGGCCCACAAAGAGTCAACATTTCTCAGTTTCAATCTCTTGTTTTAGCTATAGCCCTATTTTAGTTCCTATTATTTAGAGCATAAATCATGGAGGAAATACCTCACAGCAAAATAAGCCTCCCATCAGTTTTGTGCCTCATGTTTACAAAGGCATCATTGCCTAATTACAGCTGTATTGGTCCACGAGCCATGGCTTACAATTATTCAGTATGAGGCAGTAACGGAGGCTTTGATGTAGAGCCCTTAACGCAAGACAATGCAAATGACATTTACTAGCAATTTTTTCCCCCATTAATGAACAGTACTTCAGGGAGTGTAAAGGCAAGAGGCATATAATTTCTGAACTATTTAAATTGCTAATTAGATCTGTACAGGAGGTGTATTCCTAATGCAGACAATTACAACGGCTCCTAAGTGTTTGCCTTACAGTTGCTAATTACTGCAGAAGCCAATTAATTGCTGTTGACTTTTTGTATTCTTTTGCATATCGCCAGTTAATATTTACATTTATAATGAAGACAAAATTGGCAAACACTGTGTCATTTTGTAATGAACAATTCCAGTGTCTAAACAATGAACACATTATCCTCATTTGTGCCTGAAGAGTGCAGCTGATTAGCATATGTTCTGTGCATGCTAGAACATTGCTCTTTCTTCTCAAGAGTAAAAACATCACTTAGGTGCAGGACATGCAGGTGCAATGTCTCCAGGGCTCTTGGAATTGGTGCCCACCATATGCCATATAGCAGAGAACAAAACAGCAGGTATAAAAAGGCATGAGATTGAAATGATCTGAGCTTCTCCATGTAGCAGAAGAATTAAGAGAATGCTGTGGACAACTGCAAATGTTTTGACAGCTCACTATCTCTGCTGCTTATCTATGCTGGAGTAACTTCCCGTATTATGAAGATATCCCTCTATAGATGCTGAGAAGGCCAAATACCACATTTTCTAGCCTCCTTCATGACTGAAATTGGGCATTTGTTAAGTTCTATCAATTAAATGTACATTTCCAAATTTGTAATCAGGATCTAGCAGGGAAAAGAAACAAGGAACACAAGGGGTTGTTCTAGTCATGGTGGTGGTTAACAACGATGATGACAGTGGTACTAAGCATAACATCCAGTGTTTAATGCTCAAGGTGTCAACAAAGAAACCAACAGCCAATGCCATTTGGTTGTGCACATGGAGTATTTTCAGGTATATTTCTTTTCCTGGCTTTATATCCCTGTGGCCAGTCTTCTAACCCTCCTGGTGATTCTGAGAACAATTCAGTGATTTTTAACTGTTTTTTCCTGTCAAAATAAGCCTGGTTTTTTTTTTACTGGCTACTAACAAAAATTGCAGGTATTTTACAAGTTTGACAAGGGGAAGAGGATGTGTCCATGGCCCAGAGTACCCTATTTTATGTATTATTTGATTTATTTTATCAAATAATTTATTCAGATGTCTTCTATTGAGATCTAAAGGAAATGCAAATGAATCAATTTCTAATTTCATATTACCGCCAAAAGCAAACAAACAAAACACAGAACCACATATGTAGGTACATACCAACTTTCGTCTTTGTTTTTACCTGCCAAAGGGAGTAAGTTGGAAATAATTCTTTTTTTAACCAGCATATTTGTCAGAGTGTGTATTGCAAACAGCGGGGGCCTGAAGTGATTTTGTCCACCAGTTTTCCAACAGTGAAAACATAACTTTCATTTGCAACAACCTCTGGGCACTGCAAACAGAAGAGAGGTGGAAAATGACTTGAACGAGCAAAACTTCTCACTGCCTCATCCAGGGTAGACATACTATTCTACTCTCCCACACTTCATTATTTCTCCTATAACACTGCAGTCAGGTATTAGAGAAAAGACAGAGTTAGAAAACAAGGATAAATAAATACGAAGTGAACAATTTAACTTCCACAACTTAAAAGCCCCAAATCAACAAGAATATTAAAAAGAAGAAGGGTCTCTCTATATATTATGGACACCCAAAGAAGTGATGTGATACATGTTTGACAGCTTGATCTCCAAAAGAATATAAAAAGTAAAAAACTGTGACGGATGCCATTGTCCTGTCCTTGATGTAAATACCACCACGGCCACTTTCAAAATACTAATGGGACTTCACTGAATACAGAGCTGGGAGGAGATGTTCTGCAGCATATTATATAATATTTCCTCCATACAGATGTAAACATAAATTACGTGTGCAGATATAGATAACCCCAAAAGCACATACAATAATAAAATGTAGTGAATTAGTACGCAATACATTTTGAGAATTATTTGTTTTAATATCACTTATTTGCTTATGTTTATATAATTTAAATTTTAAAGGAACCGTTTCTCAAAATTTATGAAAACTTTAACAATTGGTTTTTCAAGGGAGCTGCCGTGAACTGGCATTAGCACACCACTGTAAAAAGCCTTGTATAATTAGCTGAGGCTAGGTGCTACTGCTTGCTCATTAGAATTAAGTTTTATCAATTAAAAGCAAAGGTTTCAAAATTTACTTTGCTGGGTAATCCTTCAATGAAATCAACTTGAATGAATTTTGGCTAACTTGACAGTCTGTTCTCTGGCCTTTGAAAAATGCTTGCAGGGACAATCATAATACTGCTACGACTAATAATAATATATGACCCAATCATTATTACTTAAGTATGGCTTTAGAATCAACTGTAATGAAGTCATCAATGGTGGATATTACATTATTCCTCAGGGTATTTTCATTCTGATGCAAAAAAGCATAGAAGTAGCCCTTAGCTTATCATCATTCTCATTGAGATTTTAAGCATCAGTCATTCAAAATCATTACATTTCTTTTTTTTTTTTTTTTTTTTTTTTTTTTGAGATGGAGTCTTGCTCTGTTGCCCAGGCTGGAGTGCAGTGGCGCCATCTCGGCTCACTGCAAACTCCGCCTCCAGGGTTCATGCCATTCTCCTACCTCAGCCTCCTAATTGGCTGGGACTACAGGCACCCACCACCATGCCCGGCTAATTTTTATGTATTTTTAGTAGAGACAGAGTTTCACCGTGTAAGCCAGGATGGTCTCCATCTCCTGACCTCGTGATCCACCCACCTCCGCCTCCCGAAGTGCTGGGATTACAGGCATGAGCGACTGCGCCCGGCCCAAAATCATTACATTCTTAATGAAAATAAGACACTTTGACGAAGTCCTCCATGCCTATATCATGCGCTGAATGATCTAACACCGATTAAAATGTTCATAAGCCATCAAAATAATGCAGTAGTCAGCCTGAGAATAATGCAAGGGGAGCAGAGGGAGACAGGGGTCAGTCTGTAGCCTTTGATATTCAGCTCTATCTAAACACTTATCACATCTCTGTGTGTATCCACATGTGTGCATTAGCATGTGTATGTAAGAGTGTGTATGTATTTTTTATTAGCATTTTTCAAGCAAAGAAATGGAGGTTTTTAATATTAGTTGAAGCTACTTGTTTAGTTTCAAAGTTGTTTGTACATTTTTCAAGATATTTTTGCCTAAAGATGATTTGTTTGTTAAAGCTTTGTTTACAAAGACAACTTGATTTAACTTGATTATATAGGTCTTGATAAGTATTTTAATGTTCTAATATGAACAATAATTAAAAGCAAGACAGTTCAGGCATTAACATCTTGTGAAGGACAAAAAAAAATCATGAAACATTTTAATAATCTTTATCTGTGGTACATGGCATGAACATATGCCAGATAAGAAAGCCTACTGTGTATTAGTAGAGTGAAAGCGAGAATGTTTGGCCTCTGAGGTAAGCAAATCCAGTCTCAGAAACATTTACAGATTATTTTGATTCTCCAAGTTGCCAGAGTTTTGCTTTTTATACTTGAATTTCTCCCTTTCTCCACTTCTTTATATGTTTAATTTCATGCATTAATTGCTTTGAAAGTTCTCAGAAAGTAATAACGTTAGCTTCATGTTATTCTTGTCGTTTCCAGATTGCAAAGCCAGAGCTTCCTAAAAACAATTTCTCTTCTGATGAGGCCACACATGTGTTTCGTCTCTGACGTTTCACTGATGCAAGGACATTGTGATAAATCAACTTCCCATGTAATTACAGAACCTAAATGTATAACATCCATCAAATAACTGTTTCTGTTTTCTCTCTCTGTTCTTTTGGCCCTTCCTTCTCAGGAATTAGAACAGGCAGGCCGGATTTATACCTGCTTCATAGCGCTTCCAGGTTTTCTTTAGGTCCTCGGCTTCATCCTGCACCTGGGCTGGGTTTTCCCGTGTGCCTCCCTCTCTCTTTCCTCCTCCAGTCTCATCCCACCAACTTTATTTGAGAAGGCACTCTAGCCCTTAGAGGGAAAAGTTTAAGTGTAATCAAAACTTTACTTGAGTGTATAATTAGAATGAAATTTAAAGGAAAGGGTTATTTTGGGGAAAAAAAAAAAAAAATGGAATCCTTAAAAAGAAATAAATTATGAACTTAATTGACTCAAACTAATTCACTGCCTTATGCAAACTGGGCAAGCTTCCTGTCACTCTACAAGTCTTTCTCTGTGGACTTCTTGCCCCTCAGCTCTGATTCTCTGAGCACAGAAAGAATGACATAATTTAGGTTGAACTAAAGGTCATTTGGAGAGACTCCAGCTGTCCAGTTAAGTAAACTACAAGGATAAAGGATATGGGGCTCCCTCTTAAATTTAATTTTCTGTATTGTCACAACTTGTAGTTATGGATGTGTGAATTTCTTGCTGAGTTTCCTTGGCCTCATCTCTAGTATAGTGAACACCTCATACTTCTCATCTGTGCTTTGTTCTCACCCAGCATGCTCTTTGTTTGAAGTTGGTGGTGATGGATGCATGTGGCATTAAAAAACCCTACGAAATCACTCAAACAGAAGGAACAGGAGAGGATTAGAGGAAACCAGCTGGCTAGAATGAAATTGGCAGAGTTCAGCCAATGAAAGTCAACTTGCCAAGATTTAGTCTTCTGTTAGGTCATCTGTTTCCTCCTAACTAAACAACTCTTGGATATTTATAGACATAAATGAATTTTTATTCTCCACAATCGCCAATAACTTGTCATTTCTGGTATTTGAATGTCAGTCATGGGGAAAAACAAGGACTTGTATATAGAACACTCAAATGTAGTCGCCTACAAGTGGAAAACAAGGAACAGATATATTATTTTTCTGTACTGAATGCCAAACCAAAACAGAATTTGTGGAGACTTTATAAAGTTGGCAGACATTATACATATTGCTGGACAGCTGCACGTTATTTATAAAACTTTCCAAAGTTTAAGTATTTTTGAATATGTACATTTCCAGTCCTCTGACTTCAGGCTTCCAAATGACCTGAATAGTCTATAATCACTTTTGGTGACAAGGTATTTTTTCACCTTGTCAATTTCAACCCAGGCCTGACTCTCAGAACGTGAAGCTCAAAGTTCGATTTATACCTCTCCTGCTGAGGCAATTAGCTTCCTTTATTTGTTTGCTTATTTCTTATTTGGCACATATCTCTAAAACTTATTTTTGCATTATTTTCATAGCAAGTTGCCTTATGATTGCATTGATTTCTGATTTTTCTTGGAAGTTCATAAAAGTCAGGGTGACTTTCAGTTTATTATCACCTAGAACTAATTTTTGTTATATGTGAGGGAATGGAAAAACAATATGGGAAGTGTGTGTGTGTGTGTGTGTGTGTGTGTATGTGTGATGTTTATATACATGAAGAGACACATATAAAAGTACATGTGTACCTTTTGACTTTTGTACATGTAACTGTCATGATGTTGTCTACTTTTCAGTGACACAAAATGTCCATGATCTACAGTAATTGGTATTTTGCTAAACCATGAATTTAAGTGGCATGGGTCACAGGTGTAAGGAGCAAGCTCTCTATCAGTAGGACCATGATGGTTTTTCGGTTTATGGGGTGTACAGCAACTTTTGTCAAAAAAATTTGTTTTAATTTTTAAAAAAATATATGAAATTCAACACTGTACAATGTTGCTGAAAATGTTGCTAACTTATGGGGTGACAATATGTATAGGAAATATGACTTTGGGGGAAAATGTGCTTCAGACACAGCTAATAAGAGCTCATAAAAATATTTCCTGATGAGGCATTAAGCATATTGAAACTACATGAAAGCCTTGATTATTTTCTCCTTCACATTCTAGAGCAGAGGTTACAAACTCTGAAGTCTCTAGGGCCCAGGGAGGTCGTGATGTCAATGAGCAAACGGAACTAGGTGCAAAAAACATTCTGAGAGGTGAAGAGCTGTGGAAAACTTGGGAGCACATACCATGTCTAAAGAACAATGGATATTTAAATCCAAACATCATGGGTGATTTCCAATTTTTTTAGGAAAAGCCATAAATCCAGATTTATAAGCAAGATTTTCTAATTTGTAAATATCAGCTTAAATGACCAAAAAAAAAAGATTATGTGTAAGTCGTAAAAAGAAAAATCACAGTAGCCAGCTAGTTTACAACTTCTGACCTAGCACCTGCACAAACACATACATATATACTTAGAGAAAAATGATGAAGGTATTTATAAATTTTCAAGTAGCTGGAAGGATCTTAATCAGAAGAGGTAACTAGTTGATGTTCTCATCTCTCACTCATAAAAATATGTGCCATTAAAAGCAGCACATCAGACTGACTACTCATTGCCAAATCAACATCACCACCATCTCCCTCAAAGATTTCATCTCCATTATGGAGGAGAGGCAGGAGTAATAATTTCCAAACACCCTCCATGAACGATAGCATTTGCCAATGAGAGGCACTTGCACAAAAGGGAAAGAGAGGTCATTATTCTCTGGAAGCAGATCTATCCAGACATGTGGGATTTGATTCATGGGGACTTTTTGGTAGGCTCTTGACAACCACCCTTTTGCTGCCACAGACAGAAATTGTTGGTGGGAATTTCCCAGCAGTTCTTGAGAACTGCAACAGCTTCTTGGGACATCCATGAGAACCACGTGATTCAGAGTAAATCCGTAAGTGGATTCACACACTTTTGCTTTCTAAGCTTTTCCTAAACCTCTTGTCTCTTATACTGAAACCGTTTGTAACTGGAATACATAGACTTGCTTCCATTTTCTTAACCAAAACCATGACTGTTCAATGCAGCCTCTGAAACATGAGGAATATGTAAGTGGTTTTCTTAGATTAGTTAGAATTACAACGTTGTAGAGCTAAAAATAATGTAGTTGTTGGAATTGACTTCATTATTAAATGAGATCAGGAATCATGTTCTTTTCTAAGTATTTGATTCATTTATTTGCCCAGATACAGTTCATTTATTCAGTAACATATTTTTATTTGCCTGAACATGTGGTAGTTGAGATAGGTGGGTGCAGGATCGTGGGAATGTTGGTGAAAAATAAAAATTATTCCAGGTTACTGTGGATCTCTTTGTAAGTAGAACTAGCTCCATATAGGCTGCTTCCCTTTATCTGTCACTCTCTCTCTTTTTCTTTTTTTTTTTTTTAACATATGCACACACTCCCACACATAGTCTCATACTATTTAACTTCTTAATTGCAACACATTCTTGCTGTAACTCACATTAGTATTATTTTAA